>NC_068935.1:34651020-34954050 GCF_023091745.1 Budorcas taxicolor
ACTGCAGTATACCAGGCCTCCCTGTCCATTGCCAACTCCCGGAGTTTACTCAAACTCATTTCCGTTGAGTCGGTGATACCATCCAACCATCTCATCCTCTGTTGTCCCCTTCTCCTCCTGCCTTCAATCTTTCCCAGCATCAGGGTCTTTCCAAATGAGTCAGTTCTTCACATCCGGTGGCCAAAGTATTGGAGTTTCAGCTTCAGCATCAGTCCTTCCAGTGAATATTCAGGACTGATTTCCTCTAGGATGGACTGGTTGGATCTCCTTGCAGTCCAAGGGACTGTCGAGTCTTCTCCAGCACCACAGTTCAAAAGCATCAATTCTTCGGTGCTCAGCCTTCTTTATGGTCCAGTTCTCACATCCATACATGACTACTGGAAAAACCATAGCTTTGACTGGATGGACTTTTGTTGGCAAAGTGATGTCTCTGCTTGTTAACTTGCTGTCTAGGTTGGTCATAGCTTTTCTTCCAAGGAACAAGCGTCTTTTAATTTCGTGACTGCAGTCACCATCTGCAGTGATTTTGGAGCCCAAGAAAATAAAGTCTGTCACTGTTTCCATTGTTTCCCCATCTATTTGCCATGCAGTGATGGGACTGAATGCCATGTTCTTAGTTTTCTGAATGTTGTGTTTTAAGCCAGCTTTTTCACTCTCCTCTTTCACTTTCATTAAGAGGCTCTTCAGTTCTTCTTCACTATCAGCCATAAGGGTGGTGTCATCTGCATATCTGAGGTTATTGATATTTCTCCCAGCAATCTTGTTTCCAGCTTGTGCTTCATCCAGCCTGGCATTTCGCATAATGTACTCTGCATATAAGTTAAATAAGCAGGGTGACAATATATAGCCTTGGCGTATTCCTTTCCCAATTTGGAACTAGTTCATTGTTCCATGTCCAGTTCTAACTGTTGCTTCTTGACCTGCACACAGATTTCTCAAGAGGCAGGTCAGGTGGTCTGGTATTCCCATCTCTTGAAGAATTTTCCACAGTCTGTTGTGATCCACACAGTCAAAGGCTTTGGCATAGTCAATAAAGCAGAAATAGATGTTTTTCTGGAACTCTCTTTCTTTTCCTAGGATACAACAGATGTTGGCAATTTGATTTCTGGTTCCTCTGCCTTTTCTAAATCCAGCTTGAACATCTGGAAGTTCTTTGCCAATAAGTATATATCTGTAAAAATATCTTGGTCAGCATATATTTAAATTTCATATGTATAACTTGCTTTCTTCCATTATCATTATGTTTTTAAGGTTTATCAATTTTGTACCTCTACTGTGTTCGACTTCTGTATTTTTTTTTTCGCATCGTATGAACACACCAAAATTTATATATCTACTTTCCTATTGATGTACATTTAGGTTGAACACACACACACACACACATATACGTATCAGTGAATATATTTTGAAATGTTCTTAGTCTTTTCTGTTTCATATGGATTTTAAGGTCAGGTTTTCAAGCTCTATGAAAAAGGTTATTGGAATATTGACTGTAATTACATTGAATTTACACAGCTAGTAGAGGAAAATTAACATCTTAATGATGTTGAGGTTTGTGAGCCATGAGCATAGTATGTCTCTCCATTGACTGAGTCTTTGTATGTGTTCTTCAATTCAAAAGGTTGTGAATTCTTGCATGAAAGGACATTGAAGTTTTTTTTTTTGAAAGATGTTATTATTATGAATGGGATCGTTTTTAAAAAATTGTACGTTCTATTTATAGTTGGCTGTGCCTGATATATAGCCATGCTGCTGATTTTTTTTCTGTTAATCCTGTTTACAGTAACTTTGCTATCCTCTCTTCCTGTTTTCATAGTTTACCTGTATATTCAGTTTTGTATCTTCCTCTACAGGCATTGGAGAAGGAAATAGCACCCCACTCCAATATCCTTGCCTGGAAAATCCCATGGACAGAGAAGCCTGGTGGGCTGCAGTCCATGGGGTCACGAAGAGTTGGGCACGACTGAGTGACTAACACTTTACTACAGGCATTAAACATTTTATATTTTGATTTCTTTATTGTGCTAGCTGAGTTATCCAGTACCTACTGAATTAGAAGCAGTAGTTAATTATGGTACTTCTGACTTTAAGGGAACCATGTTATTGTAAATTCTCATCTAGTCCTATTGTGCTAAGAGATTATATTATAAATAGGAAATGTAATATAAATATACAACATTATATAATACTATTTCTCTATATAAGATGATAGTTTTTCTTTAATCCATTATGAAATGAGATTAAACTGAAATGGATTAATTCAATGATGAATTATTTTAATAGATTTTCAAAGGTTAAACCATCCTAGCATTCATGCCTACTTTTTTGTAATTTCTTATATTTGTATGTATCTGGTTTGATTTCCAGATCTTTTATTAAAGATTTTTGCATCCATGTTTATGAGATGAGGCTACAAAAAAGTCCTTTCTTCTTTTCTCACCTTACTTTGGAACCAGATTATAATAGCCTCATAAAATAGTTCAGGAAGTCTTCTCTCTATTCATGTTCTCTGGTGTGACTTAAAATAGAGATTACCTGTCTCTTAGAAGTTTCACTAAATGTACCTGTAAAATCATCTGAGCCATTTTCAATGTCTTTAAGATCTATCCAGGCTTTAAGTTTCTTCTCAAATCCATTTTTTTCTTGAAAAATCATCTACTTCATCTAAGATCTTACTGTCATAAAATTGTTTATAGTACTTTTTCATTTACTTTTATATTTTAAACTTTAATATTTATTTTTATCATTTCCTTTCTTTTTTTCTTATTCTATTTTGTCAAAGCTTTCTCTACTTTATTATTCATGTCAAAGACACAAATTTTGGTTTTGTTCATCTTCTCTATTGTTTCTTTGTTTCTCCCTTCATTAACTTTTAGCTCTTACTATTATTGTTTCCTCCCTTCTACTTATATGTAATCTTTTTTCTTAGTCCTTGAGTTGGATGCTTTGTTGATTAATTTTCAATTGTTCTTTTCTACTAAATGCATGAAAAGATATAAGTTTCCTCTAAGTTACTGTCTAAGCTGCATCCCACAAGTTTTTATAAATAGTATTTTCATTGTTACCCAGTTCCTAATTTCCAATATAGTTTTTATGTGATTCCTGAATTATTTTAAAGTATATTTTTAAGGAGCACTTTTCTGCATTTTTGCTTTTGCTTTTTGTTCACTGATTTCTAATTTTAGTGCATTTTGCTGAAGCAGCATGATCTGTATGGTGTAGAATATTTGCCATTTGTTGAGCTTTCCTTTGTAAACTAATAATTGTCTGTTTTCTGGGTATTCTGTATGTTCTTGGAAAGAATGTGTATTTATAGTCATAGCTTTGGGATTCTATACATGTTCATTATATTAAAGTTGTTAATTGTACTATTCAACTTTTCTACATCCTCATTAATTTTTTATCTTTTTATTCCTGATGGTGAAATTTTCAATTTGTCTTATTACAAGTATGTCCAGGTTTGCTTTATATATATTGAAGCTATATTTTCTTACAGGATCACAATTGTTACCTCTTCCTGGTGAATTAATCCTTTTATCATTATATAATGACTCTATCCATAATGATCTTTACACCTTGAAATCTATTTCATCTGATAATATTGTAGCTACCGCAAATTTCTTGATATTTTACTACCCTGCTTTTTTCTCTTATTGATAACTTTTCTGTATTAGTATGTTTCAGCACACCTCTTATTAACAGAAAGAACAAAACTAGATTTTCTGTTTCACTCAGTTCCAGAGTGTCCGTCTTTTAAACTGCAAGTTCAATTTGTTTTTATTTACTAGGATTACTGACATGTTTGGATTTATATCCTATAATCTTCTTCTGTGTCTCCTATTTACATCATTTATTTTTTCATTGACTTTTACCCTTTTTCTGCCTTTTCTCTGATTACCTAGGTTATCTTCATTCTTATTCCTCTATTTCTGGTTAGGAAATTATATATTCTGTTTATGTTCTTTTGTGTATTATCTTTAACTTCTTAACATTTCATTAAAACATAATACACATACAGAAAAGGACAAAAGTCCTAGGTGTACAACTCAGTGAATTATCCAGATAGGAAATACCTGTGGTAGAATATATTCTACCACTGACAGCATGTGTTTATCTTTTGATTAAAAGAAGTTCTTAATTTTGATATCATCCAATTTTATATTTTATCTTTATGGTTAGCATTTTGTGTACAGTTTTTAAAAAAATTTTGTGCCCTAAAGATCATGACATTGTTTTTTAATGTTGTGTTCTAGAAGCTCTGTCAGTTTATTTTTCATACATTTTATCTGGAATTGATTTTGTATATAGGATTCAGTAGAGATGAAATTTTTCTTAAAGGATATTTAGTTTCCAAGAACCATTTAAAACAGTAGTCATTTCTCATTTGCCTACAGTACCACCTTTACCATAAATCAAGTATCCTTATATGTATGGATCTGTTTTAGGACTCTATTTACTCTGATTGGTCTATTTGCCATTGTACCAATGCCCACTGTCTAAATTAACATAGCTTTATAATGTCTTACTATCAGCTAAAGTATATCTTTTCACCTTATTCTGCTCCTTTCTTTGACTGATCAATATACACATAAACGTACAAACACACACATACAACTGCTGAGATGTTGATTGGGGGTGTATTGAATCTGCAGGAGAATTTGGGGGAGATTGGCATCTTTAGTTTTGAGTTTTTCTGTTCATGAACGTGTTATAGCTTTCCATTTATCCAGTTTTTCCTCTAGTTTATCTCACAAATTTTAATAATTTTCCAGTATAGGTCTTACAAATATTGTGTTAAAATTATTATTAAGCATATTAATTCTAATAATTTATCTATTAATTATTAGATTCTTTTTGTAGTTTGTATATACACAATCATACTATCCTTGAATAATGATTGTTTGCTCCTTTTCAATTTTTATACTTTTTTTTTCCTTTTCTTACATTATTGCACTGGCTAGGACCTCAAGAATTATGTTGTATAGAAGTGATGATCATAGGCATCTTTGCTCAGTGTCAATAATAGAAGAAAAGATTTCAACATCTCACAATTAAATAATGTTTTTGTTGTGGGGGTTTTGTAGCTTATCTTTATTGGTTAAAGTTGCTTTTAGTCTTAGTTTCCTATTTTTAGCATGAATGTTTAGTGTTTTATGAAATACTCATTATGTATCTGTGAAGATGATCATATGAGTTTCATCTTTTACTCTATATATATGATGAATTGCAATTATTGATTTTCAAAGTTTAAAACAATCTTGCTTTTCTAGAATAAATACAAATGGGTGATTATATGATTTCCTGTTATGTAATACTAGTTTTGCTGTGTTAATGTTTTGTTTAGAGTCTTTACATCCATATTTATGAGTGAGATTAGCCTGTATTTTTTCTTATAATATCATTGTCAGAATTTTACATAAAGGTTACACTGACATCAGAAACACACTATGAAGTGTTTTCTTTTTTCCTGTTCTTTGGAAAAGTTTATTCAAGATTGGCAATTTTTCTTCCTTAAAATTTTGGTATATTTACAAATGAAGTTATCTGAGATTATAATTTTTTGGGGGGGATATTTTTCATTGTTTATTAAGGTTTTTATAGAAAATACTGTTTCCTTTTTTTTCCTTGTGTGCATTATTGTAAGCTTGACTTTTCTGGGAATTTGTGCATTCCACTGACAGTTTTAAATATATTGACAAAAAGTTATTTGTGCTATCTTCTTATGATGTTTTATGTCTGAACAATCTGCAACAATGTCATCTTTTCCATTCCCAATATTAGTTATTTGGGCCTTCTGTATTTTCTTCTTCATGAGCCCCATCAGGAGTTTATCAATTTTATTAGTTTATGTAAATCATCACATATTGGCTTTGTTGATTCTTTCTATCACATATTTATTCCCATTTACTTAATTTTAGCTTTTAAACTTGTTATCTTCTTCCTTATACCCTCTTGGAGTTTCCTTTGCTCTTCTTTATCTAATTTCTTTGAACTGGATGCTTGGGTCATTGTTTTTTCAGCTGGCTCCCCGTTCTGTCTTATAAATTTTCCTACACATATGGACTGAGTTATATTACACAAATTTTTACATATTTGTTGTTGTTCTGTTGCTAAATCATTTCCGATTCTTTGTGACCTCATGGACTACAGCACACCAGATTCCTCTGTCCTCCACTGAGGACATTTTCATTCATTTCAAAATATTTCCTTATTTCCATGATGATTTCTTCTCTGTTCTATAGTTCATTCAGAAGACTATTTCTCAATCTTTAAATTATGTGGATTTTATAATTATCTTTTGTTACTGATTTCAAGTTTAATTCCATAGTAAGGAGAAAATATGTTATATATAATTTCAGTACTTAGAAATACATTGAGACTTGCTTTACAACCCAGCCTATGGTCAATATTTGTAAATGCTTTCTGTGTACTTGAAATTTCTGTGTATGTTGTAGTTATTTAATGCAGTGTTCTATATTATCAACTAGATCAAATTTGTTAATCATATTCTCAAATATTACATATTCTTTCTGAGTTATCTGCTTGTTCTGTCAGTTAATGAGAAAGGGAATCATAAAACTCTCTGACTATAATTGTGAATCTGTCTTTTTCTCTTTTTTGTTCCTTCACTTTTGCTTCAATATTTGGCTTGATATATCTGGCTTCAGTATTGGAAATTTTTTAGCCATTATCTAGTCAAGTATTTTTTCTGTACCCATAAGATTGACAAAAGCTCTGCTCAACCTTTGAGCCTTCCAGCTGCATCCACCAGAACTGACAGACATTTCTAGAAGAGAAACATCTGTAAATGTCAGACACCTCTCTGGGTTATCATTTTCTCCTGGAAGTTGGCCTAGTAACTCTTTACTCTTTTGTGAATTCTAGTAATATTCAACAAAATTTAAAATATATTTTGTCTAGATTTTCTAGTTCTTATCAGAAGAGAATAGTAAAAATTACTTAGGTCACAATCACTAGAAACAGAGCTTCACTTTTCCACTTTTACATGCATACTTGACAAAGTATCTCTTACCTAACTCCTGAAGAATATAAGGCTTTAGAAATATTGCACACAGGGGATTCCATTGCACCTAATATGATAAGGTAATATTTTATTTCACTATTGTTTTCTAATCCCCCAGTTTTATAATTATTATTATTATATAGTCAATGCTTCCTTGCCATCTCTCTAGGCTAGTGGATAGTTTATTAATCCCCATCTATTGAGGTTGCAGTTTTTCAAGGGTTGTCCTTGCTTTCTTCAGAAGTTTCCGCTCCAACTCCCTATCTTAAATGGGCCAAAGACCTCATCTCTTTTCCTTTTGTGGACACAGATACCCAAGCCCCTAGTCATTACTGGATATAATAACCCCTCTAGGCTGCCAGAGGGTTGACTTACATGCTTACATGTTTGTATGTTAGTATCTTCTTTGCATTGGCATTTGAGAATTTCTCTTTCTCGTGAGCTAAGACAGGCAATTTTAAAAATTATTATGTTATATTTAACATTTCTAAAGGTTTATGTTGAGGTGGTTTAAGGATAGCCTAGTCTGCCATTTTGCTGATGCTATTCATCCAGTCCTACTACTTTTCAGGAAATCATCAGAATAATGATACTCGTCTGTGTCTAAAATTTATAGTTGTATAAAGCGATGTATGCAAAATGTTTGCCTCTAATTGCTACAGTCAGCTCTGGTTTGATTGCCTTTGACCTATTTAGTTCCCTAATCTTAGAAAGGCCCTTTCATTTCAGCTTTTAGTGTCTTGAGGGAAGCCATTAAGGGGAATATATTTACAATATCAAGTTCACTACAAGAACTAAATTTTAAAATTCAGATTATCAATCAGAGATTCAGAATCAAGATATACAATGTTGGCACTAATTCAACATTAACCTACTTGAGCTACCATTTTTTAGGATAAGTCCCCCTTTTTTTGGTATTTTCTCGGTCCTGGAATTTTCTCTCAATCTGGTAATCCCACACACAATTTTCTATTCACTCTTCCACCCAGTCCAACCTGGCTTTACAACTACTACTTTATCAACACAGCTCTTCCTAAAGTTGCCACCAATTTCCATATTGGTAAATCTAATGGGTACTTCTCTGCCCATTGACCTCTCAGCAATATTTTACATGTAACCGAAACCTCTAGGTGGCATTTTGGGCACTCCAAGGAGCTCCAGTTCTTTATGTCTCAGCTCAGAAAGAATTCGGTGAGAGGCAAAGTGGTATCTAAGGAGTAATTTATTAGTCTAGGACCCTTGTGAGGCTTGCAAGTAGGTGAACAAGAAGGTGCCTCGCCCTGACAACTTAGTGGGCCACAGTTTTATAGTCAAAAGAAAAATGGAGGGGGAAGACTACCTTCTTCCGCATTCTTGAACAGACATCACACTTCCATCATCAGTTTCTCCTCCGTGTTTGGTGAGGGAGTATTCTTGTCCCTACATAGTCAAGCCAGGACTATCATGGTGCTATGGAAATGAGCAGAAAGGCGGTAACGTAAGCTAAAAATGGTAAATCATCTCAGGTTTTAGTAAATGTCACCTTTTCCTTATATTTTTGTTTTTAGTGCATGCAGAGGAACATGTCATCTAGAAATCATTGACTTACTGAGTTCACTAGGCAGGATGTGGGTCTCACGCCACCATTGTTTTATTGTTTGGGGGCATGTCACATGCTTCTGTGCATAGTTTTATTGTTAAACAAGCCTGGTTGGTTTTGTGGTTTAGCAAACCTACTTTCTTGAGTGATCATTAAGTTTATGGAGTTAAATTAATAGGGTCTCCTATACTTTTTTCTTTACTTACAATCCCCTAGTGGGGTTAACTACTTAATTACCTGCTTTATCCCCTTACTCTATCCCCATCATAACTACCCCCTTTTTCTTAAAATATTGTCTTCTTTTGGCTTTAGCTGCTTCCCTGGTGGCTCAGCAGTAAAGAACTCACCTGCAGTGCAGGGAATGTGAGTTCAATCTCTGGGTCGGGAAGATCCACTGAAGAAGGAACTGGCCACCCACTCCAGTATTCTTGCCTGGGAAATCCCATGGACAGAGAAGCCTGGTGGGCTACAGTCCATGGAGTTGCAGGAATTGGACATGAGTTAGTGACTACATCACCACTACCACACCACAATCTACTGAACTTCCTCCTATCACTCAATATCCTCTCCTTCCCAGTCTGCTTTGATGGTTCCTCTTTTTCTCTTTTATCTTTAAATAATGGAACTCCAAAGAACTCATTGCTTAGAGGATATCATGATGTCTCAAGCCTAAATGCTGCTGACGCTAAGTCACTTCAGTCGTGTCCGACTCTGTGCGACCCCATAGACAGCAGCCCACCAGGCTCCCCCATCCCTGGGATTTTCCAGGCAAGAACACTGGAGTGGGTTGCCATTTCCTTCTCCAATGCAAGAAAGTGAAAAGTGAAAAGTGAAACTGAAGTCGCTCAGTCATGTCCGACCCTCAGCGACCCCATGGACCGTAGCCTTCCAGGCTCCTCCGTCCATGGGATTTTCCAGGCAAGAGTACTGGAGTGGGGTGCCATTGCCTTCTCCAGCCTAAATGCTAAATACCACCTATTTGCTAATGGTTGCCAGTTTCACATCTCTTGCTTGGTCCTATCAAATTCATATATCTTACTGCTTAATTGATATTTTCATTTGGCTATCTCTATGTCATCTCAAAGTTAATTTGTTTGATCTTTCATCTTTTCCCATTTTGTTAGTGGCAGCATTATCCACCCCTTTGTTTATGCCAAGACTTGTATGTTTTCCTTTTCCTTCATTTCCTATATCTACTCTTAAGGAATTCATATTGGTTCTACCTCCAAGATATATCTCAAATTGCCCAATGACCCTGTCATGTATAAATATTATTACTTGCATTGTATAGTTACACAAGCAGAGATTAAGAAAACATGTCACTGTTTGCCTAACTGTACACAGATTTTATGCAGAATTCTTTTTCCAAGCCCATTGCTCTTTCTATCATACCTTGACCCTCAAAGAATACTTGCGAATGAATTAGTGAATATATGGATCCAGATAGTAATAAAACTCACTTGGATTCCAGAATATTCTCTTTTTCATTCACCCCAAACCTATGGCATCCTTTTGACAGGATTTTATCTCCTTTCTGCCCCTCCAGCAAGGGCATTTCATCAAGAAACAGTCTAACCAAACTTGTATTTTGGCTTTCTACTGTCATGATTTTATTAGTATTCAGTGTGCCTCAAAAAATAAGTCAATGAGACAGAAGAGAGAAACTGGACAGAACTGGTAATACATATTGATTACATTGGCTAAATATTGAATGACATTTTGAGATAAGACGATGTATAGTAATCAAAAGTCATTCTAAATACTTAAAATAAATGCAAATATTGTTAGTATGATCAGGGAAACCAATTGATTACCATCATTTGCAGCTTTACTTTACCTCTTGTGTATTATGAATTGTATTAGAAAGTTATCACCTTTCTGATTGTAAAACCTGTCTTCCCGAATGAAGTTAGGATACTATTTTACTATGTGTGTTTTCCCCAGTGATTTCTTTTTTTGTTGTTGTTTTTGTTTTTTGTTTTTCTATTTTTTAATTTAAATTTATTTATTTTAATTGGAGGCTAATTACTTTACAATACTGTATTGGTTTTGCCATACATCAACATGAATCCGCCCCGGGTGTACACGGGTTCCCCATCCTGAACCCCCCTCCCACATCCCTCCCTGTACCATCCCTCTGGGTCATCCCAGTGATTTCTTATAGCATCACAAAAATCTCTGCAACAAAATTTCTGTGGTCCTAATGAATTTTTAGTGAAAACCACTTGACATTTGTTTGCCACTGACTTCATTTCTGAGCCTTCAATGCTATTTTCATTTTTTAGACTCCTCAAAAGCAATATGATTTAGAGTTTATTTTATACATAGAGACATAATTACCTTTTTTAATAGAATTCTTTGTACATTCACTCACATGCTAGAAGTCTTTGTGACCTTTTGAATGTAGGTATAGACTGAGATTTTGGTAATTGTAATGTGTTTTTGAAAGAGTAGACTTTGGATGTAATAAAATATGTAAATATATCTTCTTTAAATTCCCCGCAGAGCTGTGTACCATGGAGTGTGGTAGCCACGGAGTCTGTTCAAGGGGAATCTGCCAATGTGAAGAAGGTTGGGTTGGACCAACGTGTGAAGAACGCTCCTGTCATTCTCACTGTGCTGAGCATGGCCAGTGCAAAGATGGAAAATGTGAGTGCAGCCCTGGATGGGAGGGCGACCACTGCACAATTGGTAAGTACTTGAAACAAAGTACATTGGATTAACTGAGAAAGTAAAGCAGTCCAACAAATCAATCACCAGGGTTTTTGTAGACTTTGAAATGGGAGGAGAGAAGTAGGAGGGTTGGTCATAAGTTTGAAAGTTTCTTTAACTAGGAGGTTTCCTGTTTTGAGGATAACATTTTATTTACTTCTGTGCCATTTTCTTTTTCATTACTTTGGTATTCTTTGTATTTTCTGCTTTCAAGTGTTTTGAGTTACTCAAATGAAAGATGATACATTAGAATAGTGTCATTAGTTAATAAGAGAAGTGCTTTTATTGTAAAGGTAGCATTCACTGGCCAATTTTTTTCCTTTTGAAAAGTATGAATTGTTTCGGTTGAAAGTACTTAGATTGCCTCTAAGTCCCATTTCATTAAATGGGACTACTTTATCAGCAGCCATTCAATAGCATTAAGGGCTATTTTAATGCATAAGGCAGACACTCCTGACCTACCATCAAAAGAACATCTGTGTTGAATTGTTTATTGGGTAGTATAGATACTTTTAAACAAAGCACCCAGGCTGTCTCATCCCTCATCACCAATTTCACAAATTTTTAGGATATTGCCTGGGAGACAGTCTGTGGGTATGAAAAAGTCTATGTCATAGTTAATGTTTCACATGGTCTTCACACCATAAAAAACACTAATTAATGTTTCAATTATAAAATACTTAATTAAAAAAAAATATAGCCCTTGACACATACATGTATCTGCCACGAAGGTTTCCCGTGTTTAGAGAGGGACAAGTACGATTCCCATTGTTCAGCTAAGGAAAGTGGGTCACACAATGTTCCAGTGTCATTCTACGAATACACAGAAAATTCATACAGGGCAAGCGTGAGCCTCAGGATACCCAGTTCATTGTTTGCGAGCTCTTTTTCCCCACTAGACTATACTAGAGCTTTAATTTCTAGATGAAAGTATTTTGTTATAATGGTTGGAACATTCCAAAATAATGTATAATATATATAACATAATTTTAATAAACTGTTAAACTACTAAAATTACAGTAAGTCTTGTTCTATGACTGTGGAAAATATTTAAAATTCATTAAAAATGTGGTGAGGGGTGAGATTCAGATGCAGCTTAAGTAATTACATTCCTGCACTAGAGTAAGTTTATTGCCTTCACATAGGAGGATTCAAATATGCGATGATTACCAAAGTGGCTACTCCAGAACCCCCTTCTAAAGATACTAGTAATAAGAAGCTCAAGCTAGTGCTCTCTCATGAAAGTTACTACTGAAATATAAAAATGCAGTTCTTATACTTTGAATGAAATGTGACACTTTTTTAGGAAGCCTAATAGAGTTCCTTGCAGAAAAGCCATTAATATCTTTCCCAGAGAAAATATTATTCACAAACTACGCAGGCCAGTGTACCAACTTTTGAGCTGCAGGCATTTCAGTATTCACAGTTTTCTCTTCTCCTCCCAGGCAACAGATGGTAAACCATTAGTACTTGTTGTATAGCTTTGGTTTCCCAGAAATTCATTCCATCACTCTTTTCCCCCCTTTTAGCTCACTACTTAGATGCTGTCCGAGGTAAGCTTGTTCTCTCTAGTTTTATAAGAGAAAATTATTTTAAACAGAATATGCATGTGGGAAAGAAATTGTTGGTGGGTTGTGGTGGTGGTGGTGGTGTTATTGTTTTTAATTTTGGCAATCTTAAGTGTAATATTGCCAGGCTCATGCTATAATAGACTTAAAAGTAATTTGCTTTTCCAATATCAATGCGTTTTTTTTGCCATAGAGTTTAATAGATCATTAAGCAGTTTTAAGAATTATTTTTCTTTGTCTTTATGTTGAGTTGTATGTGTGTGTGTCTGTTTATATTGACAGAGAAGTAATTATTAAATAAACTAGGTTTAGGTCGACAGTTGAACTTTTTATTTAACATAACAATATAGCTTTATGTCCATGTATCCTTTCAAGGGCAGAATTATTCCCCTGTTAGTACCTCATCATCCATCCCCCCAGGGATCTGCATTTGATAGAGACTATAAGAGTTTTTCTGTCAGATACCCTGGTGCCTTTCATTACTTCAGCCTCAGAAGGTTGAAAATGTCCCATTCAAATTATTCCTAGTTTCTCTTTTTCCTTTGTATGTGCCTGAGACTGGAACTAGATAAATCTCTTTCTTGATCTTATACATGTTCATCCTATACTATTTTGTGATGAACATATACATATATATAATCTTTTCATATTTTCTAACAGCCATCTGTCATTTTTCTCTTCCTCTGTTGTTGATAGTTGCTAGAAAAACCATTTGTAAGAAATACTGGGTTGCTTCTACAGATTAAAAACAGCATTCTTTTGCTTTTTGGAATTTTCTTTCAAACAGAGAAAATGAAAAGAGCATTCATTGGACTATCTAGATCTTGTCCTGCAATTTCCAGAAGCAATATGCCTTTATTTCTCTCTCTGTTCATCTGCCCAGTGAGCACTGGGGACATGCAGAGTTGTCCTTGGGGATAGCCTATCTCTGAACCACTGGTAAAGACAGTAGGTCCTCCCTGAGAAACTAAATGTCTAAACAGAGAGTGTCATCAGCGTTTGTGGTTAGGGTTACCAATGGATAGAAGTCATTTAAGCATAAAAATTTCCTCTTGACTATATTTATTCAGTTATCCCTAGAATTCTGAAAGTCTAAATTTGGCATGCGTGAATTCCACCAACATTTGTTGAGCACTGACAACAGGTATACTATTATGCTAGTTTCTGAGAGAAATACCAGATAAGTAAAAAAAAAAAAAAAATCAATCCTTAGCTCTCAGATCAATAATAATCTCGATGAGAAAAGCTGAAATGATGTAAAGCAAGTGCAGCATATTTCTAAGGCACCATATGGGCAATTAATGGTATGACCTGAATGGTATACCAACATACCTAAGTCCTGAAGCAACACATCACTAGGGAAAAATCAGCACAGAGTGGCAATAGTTAGAAGTGTCTCTTCCTAGAGATGGCTGTCTTATCCCTTTTTTTTGCATAACTGGATACAATATCATCCATCCAGTTTTGATTGAAATGAGGAGATACCTTTTTTGAAAAGAAACAAAACACATTTCTTGTCCCTATCATAGTTTTTATCCTATCTGAATCAGAGGTTGGGAATTGGGGTTAGCATTAATGATGTTTAATTGGCTCTCTAAGGAAAAGCACAGCAGAGTAAGGGATAACAAGTTCCCTGGGAAAGTGGTATAAGCAAGCAAGCCCCTCTTCCATTTATTTAACACCTCACCTCAACATCTCACCAGATGATTCAGTTTTTCCCTATGGGCAGATACATCATCGTTGGCCAGTCCCATTCTGATGTCTCTGAATTTGTTACTCACTGCTGTCTTTTCAGATGGCTGCCCAGGGCTCTGCTTTGGAAATGGGCGATGTACCCTGGATCAAAATGGTTGGCACTGTGTGTGTCAGGTGGGTTGGAGTGGGACAGGCTGCAATGTTGTCATGGAAATGCTTTGTGGAGATAACTTGGACAATGATGGAGGTGAGTCATTTATTAAATGTTCATATAAGAAAGGAATATCCCAGCCTCTAGCACAGTGATGACCAATCTGGCCAAAAGGGGAAGTTAGGAATCCTTGGTTTAAACAATATAAGGTCATACTATGTTTTGAATTTCAATTCATTGAATATTTACTGTAATCAGGCAATACTCCAAACTCTTTGTATGTATCATATGCCATTTCATGTTCACAATAACGCTATAAGGTATAGGTAATATTTTCCCTATTAAATGGAAAGACTAATGCTTGGAGTGAAAATGGTAAGTGACTTTTCCAAGATCACACAGCTCAAAAGTGCCAGAACCAAGGTTCCAATTCAAGGCTATATGACTTCAGTTTCTCTTTTCTTAATTGTTACAACCATGCCAGCTCCCATACCTATGGCATTATATTATGCTATATAAAATCCATGTGCCAACGTCTAAACTGTCAGATGCTGATGTAGCTTGCACTACACACACTGTGAGGTAGTTATCTTTATTCTTAGTTATTTAGGGCTCCCTCTTGTGTCTTTACCTTTTAGTAGCACTTTATATCTTTCAAAGGACATGGCATCAAGACAATTCACAGTAGAAATTTTATATTTAATTCAAGAGCTGCACATGTTTTAAAAAGCCATATGTGGCTCTGAGGCCTCAGGGTAACCACTTCTATTTTAGTCTAGCAAACAAAGTCATCTAATACATTGTACAATCAGCCGCAAAACAACCCAGATCACTTCTGAATGAGCCTAAAACAATGAATCCTCTTACTTTCTAATCAAGAAAACATGAAATTGACAGGAAAAAATTATTTCTAATTTATGTATATTAACTTAAAATGAAGTAGGTTATTAAATTTAACTCCTCAAGGTTTCTACTTGTGCCTAGACAATTACATACCTTGTCATTTGAGCACGTAGGGCTTAAAACAATAAGGTTACAGTCATTATTTAAGCACAAAATTGGGCATAAAAGTGTCCTCTTTTATTGTTCTAGCTAACAGTTTGCCTTGAAAAGTTATAAGACCTTATGAATTTTAAATAGAAGCAACTTTCTCATTAAGAGCACAGGGCTTTGAAGTCAGAATTTCTGGATTCAAATATGAGCTCTGCTATGTACTTCTAGCTGTTGGGTTTGGGAATAGTTTCTTGCTATCTCTGTGCTTCAGTTTCCTTATCTTCAAAATGGGGCTGATAATAATAACTGTCTAATAGGGTTGTTATAAGTATTAAACAAGATAATTCATGTGAACTACTTGAGAGATGATAAACTACACCAATCACCACTCTGTCAACACACATTTACACACACACACACACCAAGGATAACAGACCATTTTCTGAAGAGACTGTTCCTTCCTATCTAAATTAAATTTTTTTAATATAAATTTATTTAATTGTAGGTTAATTACTTTACAATATTGTATTGGTTTTGCCATACATCAATATGAATCCGCCACAGGTATACACGTGTTCCCCATCCTGAACCCCCCTCCCTCCTCCCTCCCCGTATTGTTTGGGAGGCCAGAGTGAGATTTTCAATTAAATGGTACACTGATCAACTATTAACTTGCCTTTTATGGTTCACCAAGATTCATCTTCTTTTTCAGGACTCATCCTGTATACCCATCATTCTCAGCCCATCATTTAAGTTCCAACTCAAGCTGTATCTCCCATGATGCCTGACATCCACCACCCTAGTCGACCATGGTGTTTATCATATACACCATACAATCCAGCACTTAATTATATCCTGTCTATGTTGTTTTCTTGTTACATACTAAGTGTGACCCAGAGTCTATTTTTCTAAGTTTGTTTTTGGCCATGCCACACAGCATGTGGGATCCTAGTTCCCCAACCAAGGATCAGACCCACACCTGCTGCACTGGAAATGCAGAGTCTTAACCACTGGACCACCAAGGAAGTCCCAGAGTCCATAGTTTGGTGCCAAATATAATTACTAATAATATTAGCTCACTTGTATTGTGTTTACAATGTACAAGGCACAGTGCTGAGTCCTTTATGTGAATTATTTCACCTAATCTCCATGAGGTAGAAACTACTATTAACTCTACTGTACAAATTAGGAAACTGAGGCACCGAGAAGTTAAAGAAAATGCTCAAGATCATATGGAAAGTAAATGATAGAGCCAGAGTGTAAACCTAGGTGGTCTGCTTATTTACAAAAAGGATTGAAGGTGTAGTAATAGAAATATCTCAATTGATATATTGATTCAAATGATATGCTCAGAAAATACTTTAACAACTTATGCAAGTAAAATTTCTGACTCAGTGTTGAGCCACGATAAGTTTCCTCCCGTAATAATATACAGCTTTATTTTTAAAAAATAATTGAATGTTTAATTATCAAGCATTTTTTGTGGCCTCAAGTTTACCTCAGGGGAGTCAAAAATGTTTAGTGAATGGATTGATTAAATAGTAATGCAATAATGAGTTATCAAATTTCAATATCTGTGGTATATATAGATACAAAAGGTATAGAAGATGTTGCTGAATCTGTTTTGACCTGTGAACATTTCTTTAAAAATGTGCATCTGTGTGAGAATCAAAAATGAAAGACCCAATGTGACTTTAGTATATTTTTATGATTGTCTCTCTAGGGAGTAGGAGGGAGAGGCTCCTTGGTAGGATTAAGATGATACTGATGACAAATAAATATTTAGCTCTTCCTTGAGATGGAAAGATAGATTAAATAGCTGGATTAAATAGCCTCTGAAAGTCCCATGACTAAAATTTTGGACAATAAATGTGTTTTTATACTGTTTAAGTAACACCCCTAAGAATACATTAAATGCCCTTTATTTCTTGGTCTCAGTTTTCCAACTATCCAGAATGGCAGTGTTCATTTCCAGCCATCCAGAATGGTTGGATATGCCTTATGATTAATATTTGCATACTTATTTATATATGTAGATGTGTGAGTTTTAACTAAATGAGAAAGTGCCAATTGAACCTTTTGGGGAGAAAAATATGGTCCTTATTTTTTTTAATGTTAATTCTTAAGAAATCTTCCCTATCCAAAAAAAAAAAATTACAGGAACTTTCAAGCAGTTGCTTCAAGTAGCTGCTATCTCATTGCTCCATATCATTGCTGATACATAAAGAATGGCAGGATTGGGGTTTTTTTGCATTGCAATCAGCTTTGAATGCTCATTAGTATTACTGCTACTTCCTGCAGCTTTGACTTTAGTTACACTCTGATTCAGTGTATTGTGACTCTTGGTAACTAATTGGGCTGCATTGAATATGTGGGTGTCACAGGTCTCGGAGCTACCTTAGAACTCCTTGAACAGTAAAAACAGAACCAAAAACACTTGGATTTTTTTAATATGCAAACAAAGAGAAAACTCTCTTTTGCATTGTATATATATGAGCTAATTACCACAGAAACCACAAATCTATCAAATGTCTTAACCTCATGTACCCCTTTAGTCAACAAGCACACTGCATGTGCACAATCTTGTGCTTGAAAGAGGAGACTTAACCTTATGGTAACCACATTTTCCTATGTTAATCATGTGTCTCGCTTTGGTGTTGTTGTTCAGTCACCTAGTCATGTCCAACTCTTTGCAACCCCATGGACTACAGCATGCCAGGCCTTCCTGTCCTTGACCATCTCCCAAAGTTTGCCCAAGTTCATGTCCATTGCATCGGTGATGCCATCCAGCCATCTCATTCTCTGATGCCCTCTTCTCCTCCTACCCTCAATCTTTCCCAGCATCACGGACTTTTAAAATGAGTCAGCTATTTTCATTAGGTGACCAAAATACTTCACCTTCAGCATCAGTCCTTCCAATGAATATTCAGGGTTGATTTCCCTTAAGATTGACTGGTTTGATCTCCTTGCAGTCCAAGAGACTTTCAGGAGTCTTCTCCAGCACCACAGTTTGAAGGCATCAATTCTTTGGCTTTCCGCCTTCTTTATAGTCAAGCTCTCACTACCGTATATGACAGTGAACCACTTGACTGTACAGACCTTTGTCAACAGAATAATGTCCTGCTTTTCAACACACTGTCTAGGTTTGTCATAGCTTTCCTGCCAAAAAGCAATCATCTCCTTATTTCATGGCTATAGTCACTATCCACAGTGATTTTGGAGCCCGAGAAGAGGAAATCTGCCACTGTTTCCACCTTGTCCCCTTCTATTTGCTGTGAAGTAATGGGGCTAGATGCCACGATCTTAGTATTTTTAATATTTAGTTTTAAACTGGTTCTTTCACTCTCCTCCTTCACCCTCATGAAGAGGCTCTTTAGTTCATCTTTGCTTTCTGCCATTAGACTGGTATCATCTTTATATCTGAGATTGTAGATGTTTCTCCCACATATCTTGATTCCAACTTGTAATTTATCCAGCCCGGCATTTCTCATGATGTAGTCAGCATACAGGTTAAACAAACAGGGTGACCTCAAACAGCACTGTTGTACTCCTTTCTCAATCTTGAACCAATCAATCAGTTGTTCCATACAGGGTTCTAACTGTTGCTTCCTGACCAGCATATAGGTTTCTCAGGAGACAGGTAAGATGGTCTGGTATTCCCATCTCTTTAAGAGCTTTCCACAGTTTGTTATGATCCACACAGTCAAAGGTTTTAGCATAGTTGATGAAACAGAGGTAGATGTTTTTCTAGAATTCCCTTGCTTTCTTTATGATCCTGTGAATGTTAGCAATTTGATCTTTGGCTCCTCTGCCTTTTCTAAGCCCAGCTTAGACGTCTGGAAGTTCTTGGTTTGCACAGTGCTGAAGCCTAGCATGCACGATTTTAAGCATGACCTTACCAGCATGGGTGCTTACTGGCTCAGTCGTGTCCAACTCTTTGTGACCCCATGGACTGTAGCCAGCCAGGCTCCTCCATCCATGGGAGCTCTCCAGGCAAGAGTACTGGAGTGGGTTTCCAGGCCCTCCTCTACTAGCATGGGAGATGAGTGCAATTGTTCGATGGTTTGACCATCCTTTAGTACTTACCCTTCTTGGGAATTGGGATGAGGATTGACCTTTTCTGGTCCTGTGGCCACTGCTGGGTCTTCCAGATTTGCTGACCTATTGAGTGTAACACCTTGATGGCATCATCCTTTATGGTTTTGAATACCTCTACCAGAATTCCATCTGAAGAACTATGTGTGCCTGAAGAACTATGGATGGAGGTCCGTAATATTGTACAGGAGGCAGTGAACAAAACTATCCCAAAGAAAAAGAAAAGCAAAAAGGCGAAGTGGTTATCCAAGGAGGCTTTACAAATAGATGAGGGAAGAAGAGAAGCAAAAAACAAGGGAGAAGGGGAAAGGTACATCCAACTAAACACAGAGTTCCAAAGAATAGCAAGGAGAGGCAAGATGGCGTTCTTCAATGAAAAGTGCATAAAACTAGAGGAAAACAACAGAAATGGAAAGACTAGAGATCTCCTTGGGAAAATTGAAGATATCAAGGGAATATTTTGGCCAAAGGTGGGCACAATAAAGGACAGAAATGGTAGAGACCTAGTAAATGCTGAAGAGATCAAGAAGAGATGGAAAGAATACACTGAAGAACTGTACAAAACAGATCTTAATGAACCGGACCACTACGATGGTGTGGTCAATCGCATAGAGCCAGACATTCTGGAGTGTGAAGTCAGGTGGGCCTTAGGAAGCACTGCTGTTAATAAAGCTAGTGTCCTGATTTAGGATTTGGAAAATGTAACCACCATATATTACAGGCTCATATGAATTGACATGAGAAAAGAAGTTTAGACATTGTATTAAGTGAATCAGAATAGCTAAAAAAGGAATAGTGAGAACAAGCTAGAACTATCATATGTTAAAGAATAATTTTAAACTATGGTAATTAAAACAAAGTGGTACTAATGTAAGAGTAGACAGACCAATACAACCAAATAAAAGCTCAGGAACACACCCCAGTACAAGTATTTACTATATGATAAAACCAAGCATCAGAAGTCAGTGGGGAAAAAAAGCATTATGAAATGAGTGGTGCTGAGTCAAATATGCAGACAACACCACCCTTATGGCAGAAAGTGAAGAAGAACTAAAGAGCCTCTTGATGAAAGTGAAAGAGGAGAGTGAAAAAGTTGGCTTAAAGCTCAACATTCAGAAAACTAAGACAATGGCATCTGGTCCCATCACTTCATGGCAAATAGATGGGCAAACAGTGGAAACAGTGGCTGACTTTATTTTTGGGGGCCCCAAAATCACTGCAGATGGTGACTGCAGCCATGAAATTAAAAGATGCTTATCCCTTGGAAGGAAAATTATGACCAACCTATACAGCATATTAAAAAGCAGAGACATTACTTTGCCAACAAAGATCTGTCTAGTCAAGGCTATGATTTTTCAAGTATGGATGTGAGAATTGAATAAAGAAAGCTGAACACTGAAGAATTGATGCTTTTGAACTGTGGTGTTGGAGAAGACTCTTGAGAGTCCCTTGGACTGCAAGGAGATCCAACCAGTCCATCCTAAAGGAAACAAGTCCTGAATATTCATTGGAAGGACTGATGTTAAAGCTGAAACTCCAATATTTTGGCCCCCTGATGCAAAGAGCTGACTCATTTGAAAAGACCCTGATTCTGGGAAAGAGTGAGGGCAGGAGGAGAAGGGGATGACAGAGGATGAGATGGTTGGATGGCATCACTGACTCAATGGACATGAGTTTGCGTAAACTCCAGGAGTTGGTGATGGACAGGGAGGCCTGGCATGTTGCAGTTCATGGGGTCTCAACAAGTCAAACATGACTGAGCGACTGAACTGAATGGAGACAACTATTAAGAAAAGAAACTTAGATTTTCAATTTATGCCACATTCCAAAAGAATAAAATATATAGAAATACTCAAGCTGATTAATGAGTTGAAAGTAAAAGAAAACTCAAACACAATTAGAAGAAAGTATAGGTGATAGATCTCAAGATTGGAAAGGACCTCTTAAACATAAAAGCTAGAAAAGAAATCACAATAGGAAAAGAATGATAAATTGGACTTCATAAAAATTTCAAACTTCTTTGTATTCTTTGGCTGAGTTTATAGATCATTCAACATCTATTTGGAGACCTCAAAACCTGCATTGTCTGATATGGTAGCCACTAGCCACATGTAACTATTTAAATATAATTGAAATAACCTTAAAAATCTCATTTCTCAATTGCACTAGCCACATCTCAATTGCTCAGTAGTCACATGAGGCTAGTGACTACTGTGTTAGGCCATATCTAGAGCGTTCCTACCAATGGCGAAAGTTCTATTGGATAGTGTTGATCCAAATGTTTGATTCAAATAGTTACCTTTCAGCCCAACATTTCAAATTGGGTACCCAATTTTCCATTCATTCATCACTGCCTTGTGCCAAGTATTGTGCTTGACACTAAGGAGAAAAAGACAAATGACTTTCTGCCTTCACGAGTTTATGGTTTACATATTAAACAAGAAACCACACAAATAAGTATATATTTACAATTGTGAAGAGTGCCATAAAATTTGTAGAGTGCTATAAATATGTATAGCAGAACCTAACCTGGTCTATGTGGCAAGGGAGGCCTGATATGAGTCAGAAGAAGAATGTTCCAGGCCAAGGAAACAGCATGTACAAATGCCCTGAAGTGAAATTGTACTAGACTCTTCTAGAAAATGAAAGATAAGTTATTGTGGCTGGAATACAGTGAGTCAGGGAGAGATTGGTAGGAGGTGAGAATATAAAGCTAGGCACTGGCCAGATTATACAGAACATTGTAAATTTTTAAAGATTATCAGCTATCAAAGATTATTTTATTCACTCAAGTTATAAAGGAAGGAAGGTGATTTTTTATACTGTGGAAAGATTGTCACAGAGGTTAAAAAGATGCATAATAAGAGTGTTTAATCAAAACAGCCTTTTTCCCTCTTATCTTTTAAGTATATGTCACCTGTTTGTCAAAGTTTTTCTTATATAAACTCTTCCAGTGGGCTATATTCATATTCATTGGTAAAATCAATAAGTTGGCGATGGACAGGGAGGCCTGGCGTGCTGCAATCCATGGGGTTGCAAAGATTCAGACATGACTGAGTGAATGAACTGAACTGAACCTGAGATAACAATACATAGTGGTTGCCAATTCCATAATATACCTGAATTGTGTATTGGGAATCACTTATTAATATTTTCATTGATTTAACTCTGAAAACCCTTGTCTCCATATTTTATTTTCTAATCCAGTTGGGCTCATGTTTATTTTTTCTTTTCATATATGCTTTTGTAATGTTTCTATGAACTATACTTTTTAATGTTATACATTAGACATAGTCATAAAAGTGTCTACTAAGAAAAAAAAATTTTTTTAATAAAATCAATAAGTTAATTGCCTAAAAGAGAATGATCTTCCAGGAATCATTCTTCATAACAAGTCACCATTCATTAAGGGCAATAGCTATTTGCAAGCCAGTTTAATGATGTAGTGTTTCTAGATCTAGAAATCAGCACCATGGGTGAATTATGAACACATATAAGCTCATGGATCAATAAGCCTCATGTTTTGAATGTCACCAGCATGCTGCAGTGTTTAATAAATAGGAAAATGAAATAGAAGGAGCAGTGAATTGATAACATTTGCTCTGTTTAAGGGCCCCTCCATTTACTTTTAAGCTTTGGCTGAGAAAAGAGGCTTGGCATTGGAAGCATATTCCTTATTTTTTCTTCTGACCATACCCCGCCCCCCTCATTTCCAAGGAACTCATTTCTTAGAAGATCATCTTAGGTATGAGAACCTAAACTGCAAAGTGACTCCAGGTATAAGTGGAAGTTGGAACATCTAAACTCTATAACTCAGTTAACCCTTCTATAACTGGATTTATCACATCATCTGTCAACTAAGGCTGATAATACTTGACACCTTCCTGCTTGTGGTGAGAATGAATGAGAATGTTTGAAGTAGGGTTTTCCTTGTGGCTCAGACAGCAAAGAATCTGACTGCAGTGCAGGAGACTTGGGTTCAATCCCTGAGTTGGGAAGATCCCCTGGAGAAGAAAATGGCTACCCACTCCAATATTCTTGCCTGGAGAATTCCATGGGCAGAGTAGCCTGGAGGGCTGTAGTCCATGAGGTTGCAAAGAGTCGGACATGATGAGCAACTAACACTTTCACCTTTTTTCACTTTCAATATAAAGTGGGTAATAAAGGTGTGGTGTCAACGAAGAATCCATCTGTAACTTACATATTTTGATGCATTAATTAAACAGTGTCCTATAAATAGGACTTTTAGGACATCCATTTATTCATCCAACAAATATTTATTGAATGCTTACTTGGACTCAGGCACTGTTCTAGTCATTGAGGAAGTAGCAATGAATAAAGAAGACTAAATCCTCGTTTCATGGATCTTATATTCTAGTTATGAGAGGCAAACAATAACCCCCCCCCCCCAATTTCTTAAACAGTATGATAGAAGCTGGTAAGTGTTATGGAGAAATTTTTAAACAGGTTAAAACAAGATAGGAATGTGCAACAGCGGTGAACTTTTAAATATTGTGGTCAGAGGAAGCCTCACTGAGAAGGTGGCACTGAGTAAAGAATTAAATGAAGTAAGGAGTGGGCCATATTAACACTGGAGAAAAGATTCCAGGCATAGAAATGGTGGTGAAGGGAGTTGTGGGATACGATAATGGGAGGGAGGTAAGGTAAGAGAGAGATGGTGGAGAACCGGACTATGAGAAAGTAGGTCTTTGTCAGAACGCTGGCTTGTATTCTGAGCAATGTGGAAGCCACTGATGGCAGGTGGGGAGCACGTGAACATTAGTGGAATAGAAACAATTTACTTTCCTGATGCAGAAAAAGTAAATGTATAGGTTATAGCAAAAACAATGATTTAGGCAGTTACAATGCAAATGCCCTTGAACCTCTCCCACTTTCTTTTTACTAATGCAGCAAAATACTAGGGTAAAAGTCAGCCTGAGTAAATGAAAAAAGATGAATTATAGACTATTTCCAAAGGAAATACAGTCATATTACTTTTGATGCTTATAACAGCAACAATGAAGCTACCAGGATTGCCTAGTAGAGGGCTTGCTTTAGTAAATATTTATGAATGATTCAAAATTAGTCCATTGTTTGTAGGTTCCTAAATGTCTAAGAAGATTCTGTTCAACTGAATCATTGGAATGATCAGCCCTTCAATTTCCTTTTCATTATTAATTTGCTTGGCAGATCCTCTATTCTATATACACTGAAAAGGTTAAGCTTCAGTCCAGCCCCTGTCCAAATGATAAAAAATTCTGAACTTGTGAAATTCAATGAATAAAGATTTACTATAGCATTAGTGTCCATTTAGAGCCACATAGATTCCTACCTATCTGACAACCTAACGAAGCAGAGTTCACAAAATGAACAAGTTCTAATGAACTGAATATGCTACAGAGAAGTTAATTGCCCTCTGGTCAGTGATAAGGCAACTTGAAAAGAAGTGAGTCTGAACATTTTAAGCTGCCACTGCAGACCATTGACATCGACCTCTAGGACTCTATCCCTGGACTCTTTGTTGTCTGTCCAGTCTAGAATTTGGTTAATGACCATAGCTGAGTGCTAGCTACTAAACCCTACGTACTGTGCTAATATGATCATGATAGCATGTGATGATCCTCACAACAGCTCTCTACTCAGCCTATCTAACAGAGGAGGAAACTGAGAATCCAGGAGTTGCACTGATTTGTAAATGGCAAAGTCAAGGTTAGACCAAAGTTGTCTGATTCTTTCACCTTAACCACTTCATGTGTTCTAAATACTACATTAAGGGACTTCCCTGGTGGTCTAGCATCTATGACTCTGTGCTCCCAATGCAGGGGGCCTGGGTTCTATCCCTGGTCAGGGAACTAGATCCCACAGGCCATAACTAAAAGATCCTGCATGTCTCAATGAAGACTGGAGATCCCATGTTCTACAACCAGAACCTGGCACAGTCAGCTAAATAAATATTTTTAAAATAGCTAAATATTATATCAATCAGGCACTTGGAGGTATTACACCTAGGACAGTAGTACTAGTAATACTGCTTGGATGATGCTGTCAGGCATGTTATTTGTAGTCAGAACACTGGGTATTAATATGACTTCCAAATTTCTTCCAACCACATTTCGGCCTCCCCTCATTTATTTGTGAAATGGAGATGAGAATGTCTACTGAACAGGGTTGTCACAGGGATTTAGTTAAAATAATATACATGGGAGTACCTAGTGCCATACCTGACACATATTAACTAAACTATGCCATTGCTGCTGCTGTTTAGCCACTAAGTTGTATCCAATTCTTTGTGACCCGGTGGACTGCAGGTTCCTCTGTCCATGGGATTTCCCAGGGAAGAATACTGGAATGGGTTGCCATTTCCTTCTCCAGGAGCTCTTCCTGACCCAGGGATCTAACCCACGTTTCCTGCATTATAGGCAGATTCTTTACCGTTGAGCTACCTGGAAGGCCGTTAACTAATCTATGCATGCTTGCATGCATGCATGCATACTAAGTCACTTCAGTCATGTCCAACTCTTTGCAACCCTATGGACTGTAGCCCACTAGGCTCCTCTGTCCATGGGATTCTCCAGGCAAAAATGCTAGAGTGGGTTGCCATGCCCTCCTCCAGGGGGCCTTCCCCACCCAGGGATCGAACCCCCGTCTCTAGTGTCTCCTGCATTGGCAGGCAGGTTCTTTACCACTAGTGACACCTGGGAAGCCCCTAACTAATCTATACATGTTGCCAAATCCTTTTGGATAGCCTACCATGAACTAGCTGTCCCTTTTCATCAAAGTGATAATATGGGTGCTATCCCTAAGAGGATATATATTTTTAAATTCATTTTAAGGATTAGGAAAATATGGGTTTTCCCTGTATCATTCATATTCACTTATTCAATCCAACTTTCAACCAAGGGCATGCATCTAATAGGTAAAAGTTGAATAGTGAAGAAATGTTCTGAAGAAATCAGTGTCCTTGATCTTCATGGTCACCAACTGAGCCAGCTGGAATGGCCCTTACCTGGCTGGCAAAGCTAGGATCAGTGACTGCTGTGTTTAGTCCTTTAAGACAATTTAACCTCCCTTTTTTTGCTAGCTTTTATTTTTATTCCTTTAAAGGGAATAGGCCCCCAA
Organism: Budorcas taxicolor; assembly: GCF_023091745.1. Taxonomy (NCBI): domain Eukaryota; kingdom Metazoa; phylum Chordata; class Mammalia; order Artiodactyla; family Bovidae; genus Budorcas; species Budorcas taxicolor. Next base: position 34,677,957 of record NC_068935.1, read on the forward strand.
AGTAAAATGAGTTAACATTTCGTGTGTCCATATCTGACACCTTGAGCCTGGCTGTCAGGAGGGTGCCACAGCTTCCAGTTCAGAAAGATAAAAGATCCATTAATAGCCAAAGGAAGAAAAAAAAAAAGCAACCCACACACAAGCAGTGTGACTGTCATTTACACTTCTTTGTAACAGTCTAGACATACTGTATGGAGTGTTATCCAATGTGATAATTGGTAAGTAGATCTTTGCCCATGTACTGGGCTTACCTATGAATTATAATTCAAGGGTTGCATACCATTATTGGTTGGCTTGCCTGTAGCCTTTCTTGATTCAAGAGAAGTTGTACTATTCTCTCAGAAAACAGAGGTCTTAGAGGGTCAACCCCATATAATAGACAATTATGGCATATGAAACATTAGCTTGGAATTTATAGCACATAATTCTATGAGAATGTGAGTCCAAATTTTCAATTGGCTCTGTGTTTAGTTTTAGACTCCAGTTTTGAAGATCATTTGGGCATTACTATTTATTTAAAATCCATTCCTTTTCAAAAATGAGTTAGAATTGTGCAGTGGACAGATTGAAACCTCTGAAAGCCCAATCTTATGACTATTGCATTCGCTGCCAATTGAAAGATAAAGGTGACTGCCCATCTGAAAAAGCAGTTTTTCATTGTTTAGTATTTTATGCACAATTCCAGACATCGGAAAACTGTTTTTATCAGACTGATATTTTTGCCAGCTTTTCAGCACATTGGATGTTTCATTAGCAGAGTCAAGAGGGAAGGTGCTAAGAGGAGGCCATGAGCAATGTCCTGGAGGGAGAGGTGGTTGCGGCATCTACAATCTAGAGAAAAATCTGTTCATAAAATTTGCTGAACGAGGGGAGAAAGGGGACCAGAAGGGAACCTTTTAGTGAAGCTAATCCACACTTAACAATTATTCATCAGTGAAAAAGAAACATGTATACAGAAAAGCAAGAATGGGGGCAAAAATACACTGAACTAACAGCGGAGGCCAGAAAGCAGCAAACTGCATTTTAAATCAAAGTAGTGTCTATGGTACACGGAATTTGAAAGGACCTCAAGCAGAGAAAAATATTTCCTGGGTGCCCTGGGGCTACTGTTCCAAATGCCTACTCCCTTGGTGTTCCTGGCTCCCATTGCCTCCAGCTGTGGTTCATCCCCCTCCAGCTCAACAGGAGCAGTCTTGTAAGCACCTGAGAGCGAGCAAAAGAGCCACATGAAACCCGTGCCATTGACTTTCATCATCAGCCTGAGGAGCCGTGATCCATCCGCACCTCCCTATCCCACGGCAAGGGAGAAGTTGAGCATCTTTATATTGATCCTTGTTAAGCATCGAAACTAGAGCTACTTGTCTGCTTTAAGGACCTTGGAAGGACTTTAATTTTTTTTTTTTTTCCTGTATTGGATGTGGAATGAAGTGTCTATATGCTCAGTTAATCACTCCAGCCCCTTCTCTTTGCAGTTAACTCTCTTGTAACACCTATTGCAGGTTTAACAAGTGTAAGAGTCAGCTGTTTTGTGTGCCTATTCCTCCTACTAAGCTCTGAGCTCCGAAAAACAGGAAAAGAGTTGGTTTTAGCTTTTTACTTCCCAGGTACCTAACACAGTGCTGTGTACCTACAGTCAGCCCTTTGTATCCTCACATTTCGTACCTGTGGATCCAACCGACCGCAGATCAAAAATATTTGGAAAAAAAAAATTCCAGAAAGTTCCGAAGAGCAAAACTTTAATTTGGTGCACCCCTCATAACTATTTACATAGCATTTACATTATACTTATAACTGTGTACTTGGTATTTACATTGTATTAGTTCCCTGGTCAGTAGTAAAGAATCCTTCTGCCAATGCAGTTCGATCCCTGGGAGGAGGGCATGGCAACCCACCCCAGTATTCTTGCCTGGGAAATCCCATGGACAGAGAAGCCTGGCATGCTACAGGGTCACAAAAAGTTAGACAGGACTTAGTCACTAAACAACAAAGGCATTATAAGTAATCTAGAGATGACAAAGTATACAGGAGGATATTCATAGGTTATGTGCAAATACTATACCATTTTATATAAAGGAGTGAGTCCCATCGTGGCTCAGATGGTGATGAGTCTGCCTGCAATGCAAGAGACCAGGTTTGATCCCTGGGTCAGAAAGATCCCCTGGAGAAGAGAGTGGCAAGCTACTCCAGTATTCTTGCCTGGAGAATCCCATAGACAGAGGAGCCTGGCAGGCTAGAGTCCATGGGGTCACAGAGTCGGACACAACGGAGCGGACTCACACTTTCACTTTTGAGTGTCTTCGGATTTGGGTATCCGTGGGGGTCCTGGGACCGATCACCCTCAGATACCAAGGAATGGCTGTATTCTCAAGTCTCCCTTCCTCCTAGAACCCCTGTGTACCACATCATTCCTCTACCAAAGAATGAAGCTTTTACGTGATATATTTATTGGAACAACCCTGGATTCTGGAGTCTGGAATAAATGGTGAAGGTTTAGGAATGAAAGAGAGTCACTTATCACTAAATACAGGAAGTTACCTTAGTATATGCCTCAAATAATGCTGTTCGGGACAAGTAAGTTCTAGTCACTTCTACAGATTCTCAAAAAAAGTGGTTCTGAAAATTTAGTATGCTTCAGAATCACCCAGATTAAGTATGGCATAATCCTGGGCTCTGAGGAAATTTTGCTTTAGTAGGTGGGACTGTAGAATACAGGTTTAATAAACTCTCCAGTAATTGATTCAAACTCTCCAGGTAATTTTCAAAAGTGAAAATCACTACTTTAGACATTTTGTCACCATAAAGATACCAACTTCTATTGTGACAGTTAGGACTAGACAAGTATGTTGGGAGAATTTTTTAAAGTACAAATTCAGGTTGGTAAGCCTTTGTTAATTGTGTGTTCAGATATGTACATGATATGATAAATTCAAAAATATATAAGAAATAGTTATTTTCCTGGAAGAATGGTCTTGCTGAGGAAGAAGGAAACTTCAAAAGAGTGATATCTATTTTATCAGTTCAGTTCAGTCACTCAGTCACGACTGCAGCACGCCAGGCTTTCCTGTCCATCACCAACTCCTGGAGCTTGCTCAAACTCATGTCCATTGAGTCAGTGATGCCATCCAACCATCTCATCCTCTGTCATCCCCTTCTCCTGCCTTCAATCTTTTCCAGCATCAGGGTCTTTTCCAATGAGTCAGTTCTTCACATCAGGTGGCCAAAATATTAGAGCTTCAGCTTCAACATCAATCCTTCCAAGGAATATTCAGGACTGATTTCTTTTAGGATTGACAGGTTTGATCTCCTTGCAGTCCAAGGGAGTCTCAAGAGTCTTCTTCACGGGTGTACACATGTTCCCCATCCTGCACCTCCCTCCCACCTCCCTCCCCGTGGTGGATACATGTTGAGGTATGGCAAAACCAATACAATATTGTAAAGTAATTAGCCTCCAATTAAAATAAATAAATTTATATTAAAAAAAAAGAGTCTTCTTCAACACCACAGTTCAAAAGCATCAATTCTTCGGTGCTCAGCTTTCCTTATGGTCCAACTCGCACATCCATACATGACTACTGGAAAAAACCTAGCTTTGACTAGACGGACATTTGTCGGCAAAGTAATGTCTCTGCTTGTTAATATGCTGTCTAGGTTGGTCATAGCTTTTCTTCCTAGGAGCAAGCATCTTTTAATTTCATGGCTGCAGTCATCATCTGCAGTGATTTTGGAGCCCAAGAAAATAAAGTCTGTCAATGAATACTGGAATGGGTAGCCAGTTCCCTTCTCTAGGGGATCTTCCCAACCCAGGGATTGAACCCAGGTCTCCCGCATTGCAGGTGTATTTTTTTACCATCTGAGCCACGAGGGAAACCCTATCTATTTTATACATCATATCAGCAGTGTATATGTATCAATCTCCCAAAACCTTCCACCCCTCTTCCCCTTTGATATCCATGTATGTTTTTCCCTACATCTGTATTTCTGTTCCTGTCCTGCAAATAGGATCATCTATATCATTTTTCTAGATTCTACATATATGCATTAGTATATGACATTTATTTTTCTCTTTCTGACTTTCTTCACTCTGTGTGACACTCTCTAAGTCCATCCATGTCTCTACAAATAACCCAATTTCATTCCTTTTTATTGGTAATATTCCATTGTGTATATATATACCACATCTCCTTTGTCTATTCCTATTGATGAACAGTAGAAACCAAGCCAACATTGTAAAGCAAGCATACTCCAATAAAAATTCATTTTTTAAAAAAAGTGGTAACTAATAGAATACTCTCTTCAAATGCTAACCAACGTAGTACTGCATGAGGACTCAGGAAGGAAAGATTTATGAACAAAATAGTTTGAATTTCACTGATGTGCCATGTAAACTCAGAGAGAGTGATAGATAAATCATGAGAAATATGTGAATTTAATAGATTCTAAACTCAAAACATGGACAGTTACCTTTGGCTATATTCTAGATGTTTCTCCATTTGTGCATATTTTAAATTTGCAGGATACAGGATGCTTGGGGCTGGTGCACTGGGATGACCCAGAGGGAAGGTACAGGGAGGGAGGTGGGAGGGGGGTTCAGGATGGGGAACACGTGTACACCCGTGGTGGATTCACGTTAATGTATGGCAAAACCAATACAATATTGTAAAGTAAAAATAATAATAATAATAAATAAATGATAAATAGTTTAAAAAATTATGTTGTTTCTCCTGAAGCTGCATTGAAACATCTATAATACCATATATGAAACGAATCACCAGTCCAGGTTTGATACATGATACTGGATGCGGGGCTGGTGCATTGGGACAACCCAGAGGGATGGTATGGGGGGAGGGGGGGTTCAGGATGGGGAACACGTGTATACCTGTGGTGGATTCATGTTGATGTATGGCAAAACCAATACAATATTGTAAAGTAATTAGCCTCCAATTAAAATAAATTTATATTAAAAAATAAATATCAAAAATTTCTTTTTCAGATGGTTTGACTGACTGTGTGGACCCAGATTGTTGTCAACAAAGCAACTGTTATGTCAGTCCTCTCTGCCAGGGCTCACCAGATCCTCTTGACCTCATTCAGCAAAGCCAATCTCTCTTGTCTCAGCACACTTCAAGACTCTTCTATGATCGAATCAAATTCCTTATTGGCAAGGACAGTACTCATGTCATTCCTCCAGAGATCTCATTTGACAGCAGGTATATATGTATTTATTTTATTCCTTAATGAACAGTGGTCATGTTTTTCTTTACCTGTGAAAGAAACACCCATATACACATACAAAACTCACATGATGTATATTATTCATGGTGAAGTGTAAGCAAGGCTTTTAATGACAAAAACAAAAGTATAATTTACAAATTTATTCTTTAGCTTCTGGATCGATCCCTTGAAAAATTCTTGAATTTCAGAAACTAAATTTTAAGTTTCATTCTATGGGTGTAAAACATTTCCATATGAGAGAATTGGGTGCATGTGATATTCTAAAGTGAAATACAAGACTTGTGAAAATCTGTCTTCTAGGGAAGCTCAAATGTGTGAATTGTCACTGAAGACCTGAGACCAAAATCCAACCCATTAGGTGAAAAAAAATTTTTAAACTAATTCATTTATTTGAAATGTAATAACGTGAATTTGCTCGTTGTCCTTCTCTGCTTCATCTTTAGCAATGATACGTTTTAGTCATTAGCACTAGATATAAGTAAGTCACTGAAGTCAATATTTCTGATCGCTTAAAAATGTCCTTTTTTGTTCATGCCACAATTAAACATGTTTAAATATTGTTGTTAAACAGTAAGGATGTTTATCTCTCAAAATAGAAAGTCCAGCAGTTGTGGGCTTCAGGGGTTGGCTGAGCTAAGGCTTCAGTACCATCGTCAAGGCCCCAGGTCCTTTACAGTTCTCTAGTCTACCACCTTCAGCAGAAACTTCATTCTCAGGTTTGATAGAAAAATGGTTGTGGCAGCTGCAAGTTCAATTCAGATGCAATAAAGACCAAAGGATAAAAAAGAAATATCCCCCCAAGCATGGAATATAGAGTCTTCCCTTCATTCTGTTTCTGATATTTCAGCAGCTTCTAGACTATTACAAACAGAAAGTTTAAAAAAAAAAAAAAACATGGAAAGTATTTGTCGGGGAGCACTTGTCTACATCCCACCCACACAGTCGCATCCTAGTGGGTATTATCAGTCCCTAAGAAAAGTTCAGTCAAGAGTTTATATTGATCTGAGTGACAGTCTAAGAAAATTACAATTCAGTATTGACCCCTGTGCACAGTAGGAAAGGGGTAAAAAACAACGTGCATGGAAATTTAAAACAGTCAACATCCTTCTCCCAAATTGTATACCAGAACTGTTATTGAAACTTAAAAATTTCTCATTCTGTTTATTTTTCTCTCTTTTTGATCTTTTATTTTTTGTTTTGTTTTTTAAATGTTTTATTATTTCTTTCTTTATCTGGCTGCACTGGGTCTCTGTTGCTGTGCACCAGCTTTCTCTAGCTGCGGCGAGGAGGGGCTACTCTCTGCTGCCGTGCACAGGCTTCTCATTGCAGTCATTTCTTTTGCTGTGGGACACAGGTTCTAGGTGCATCGGTTTCAGTAGCTGTGGTGCGTGGGCTCAGTAGCTGTGGCTCACGGGCCCTGGAGCATGTGGACTTTGATAGTTGTGGTGCACAGGCTTAGTTGCTTCTCATTATGTTTATTATGTGCAGTTCTAACCTTTTAAATCTTTAAACAGAACCCCAAACTCAAATGCTGATGCACCACAAGAAAGACCTTCTCTGCCAGGGGATCTAGTCAAAGTTTGCCTTCTTCCAAGAGACTCAGTCATCCCCATTTTGAAGTATCTCCCCCAGTTCAATAGCAAGTCTGGGGTAATTTCAAATGGCTGCAGTCAAAGTATTTATTTAGATAGTAGATGCTTATTTATTGCACTCCAGAGGAACAAAGGAAACAAAAAACCTTCATGCTTAAGGAAACTCAGTCAAAATGAGGAAAAGAAGGTAAATGAAATAACAACTTCCATGACATGGAGATACATATTTAAATGACTCACTGACTCAAGTAAAGGGACAAAGTCAGGACCTGAGAGAGACAGGAGCCAAGTTATTGTGACCCAGAGGAGGGCGTTTGAGCAATAAACTTAGAAAAGTGAAGAGAAATTCCAGCCACTGTGGTTCGGCTTCATGCTCCAGCAGTGTTTGCCAGCCAGTCGCAGAGTGAACAAACCTATTACTTGTGGTGCTTAATGCCTTCTCCTCCTCCTGGCTTGACTGAGTTTTCCTTATTCTTTTGTAAAAGGCTCCAAGTTATCAAGTAGCTCTGAAAGTCGCATTTGAATTCAGAACTACGGTCTCCTTCACCAAGTGGTCTCAGCTCTGACACACATCTCTAATCTGTCAGAAAAGGGAAATAGTTGAGGACAAGCAATCTAACTATATTTCCTCTAAAAAATCAACACGTAATACAGTATTATTCAGAGTATCTCTGGATAAAATAAATCCAACTCTGATCATGTAGAGTATAAGTAATAATAGTTATAAGCTCTTACATCTCTATTGTACTTTTTAGTCTGTGCAGCTTTCAAACCAACATTATTTCATTGTATCCTCACAGTATCCCTGTGAAGTAGGTATTGTCTTGGTGCATTTTATATATGAGGAAACTGAGGTTCAGAGAGATTAAATAATTGTCCAACATCACACAGCCAATAGCCTTGTTTTGTAGCAACTCTTTTTTTTTTTAATTAGAGGATAATTGCTTTACAATGTTGTGTTGGTTTCTGCCATATGACAACACAAATCAGCTGTAAGTATATATATGTATATCACCTCCCTCTTGAGCTTCTCTCCTACCCACCCCCTATCCCACCCCTCTAGGCTATCATGGAGCACCGGGCTGAGCTCCCTGTATTTTATAGTGGCTTCCCACTAGCTGTCTATTTCACACATGGTAGTGTATATATATATATGTCAATGCTACTCTCTCAGTTCATCCCACATTCTCCTTCCCCTTGTGTCCACAAGTCCGTTCTCTACATCTGTGTCCATTCCTGCTCTGCAAATACGTTCATCAGTACCATTTTTCTAGATCCCATATATATACACTAATATACAGAGTTTGTTTTTCTCTTTCTGACTTACTTCACTCTGCATAACAGGCTCTAGGTTCATCCACCTCACTAGAACTGACTCAAATTCACTCCTTTTATGGCTGAGTAATATTCCATGATATAAATGTACCACATCTTCTTTATCCATTCATCTGTCAGTGGACATCTAGGTTGCTTCCATGTCCTGACTATTGTAAACAGTGTTGCAATGAACATTGGGATACATGTGTCTTTTTCAGTTATGATTTTGTCATGGTATATGCCCAGTAGTGGGTCACATGGTAGTTTTATTCCTATGTAGTAACTCTTATAATCTTTCTGTTACACCACTGCTGCCCCATTTCAACTGGTTTTTAAATAAGCCAAGTGACTGAGATCTAATTTATACAGAATGAATGACATCTGGTTGAATGACATCTGGAAACCAGGCAATATTGTAAAATCCACCTCATTTGAACACATTTCAATGATATTTTGATGATATTATTTACAAAGTTCAAGCCAGTGGTAATGAACTTCTTGGTAGAACAACTGGTAAAATGGGCCTTTTGCTACACATAAATTGTTATTAAGCACTTCTTTTGTGTCAGGTCTCATACTAAGCTTTTACATGTGTTATTTAATCCTTACAAAAACCTGATATGGTAGGTACCATTGTGATCCCCACTTTTGGGGTAAGAAAACAATAACTGAGATGTCAAGTTGCTTGCCCAAGGTCACAATCAGTGAGTGTCAGAGCCAGGATCTGAATGCAAGCAGATTCATACTGAGAGCCAAACTTCTAAACCACTATGTTGAGCCACTTTGGCTCCTTAGAGAGCCAGGCTAAAGACTTTTGGTCCTTATACATATCTGACTGTGGGGTTGCTCTCCTCAGATCTAGAACACAGGTACTGTAATCAGGAAATCCAATTTGCTCTTACGGTTTTGCCACCTAATTGAGTGATAGCTGGGGAGGCAGATGAAGAAATCATTGCTGAGGGGCTCATTTGCCTACTGGCAAACTGTGAGCCACACGGAGGACTTGCTGCTGAGTGTTGCCACCATCGGAGGCCTGTGAGTTAAAGATGGTGGCATATAGGTGACTAACTGTTGCAAGGATGCATAAAGGTTAAATAGCTGTTCATCCTTGTGCATCCAAGTGAGACTAGCTTTCTTGTTATGAGTTCTCTGCACTGGTATATGAGAGCACATGGAACGTGGACCTCATGTGCCCCTGATGGTGTGATGTCACTGGCAACATGCCATTTGCCCACAGTAGAGTCTCCCAGCAAGCCTGTCAGTTACCATTTTTTCCTTAAATACATTTTACCCTGTAGCCTGAGTTTCTTTCTTTTTTTTTTGACCAACTCCAAACATGACTACAAAGTAAACAACATATTCTGCACGCCCTGTATGACTTATTACTTTTTAATAATGTAAATAGGTGAACAGAAGCATTATTGATCTTCAGTGTCTAAGCATTTAATCACTATTAATAATGTAAAAGGTTTTTATAAATATGTAAAAACAAGAGTACATTAAACTAAACGACAGCAGTAATTTGCAAAGCCAGACATTTCACTCGCCATCACTAATGGAGAAGTGCATTTAAAAAACAAAATCCTACCGGGGTTAGTGCAACCGCTGACAGCAAGGTCTGGCCAAACTCATTTGTCTGTTTTGTAGCCACAAGAAGCTGATCCACACATCAATCCACGTCTAGTGTCTACATCAGGCCTTACTTACTATCAGCCCACAGCTGTATTTTGTTTGGCCCAACATTTAGAAACTAAGAGATCTAACATAAAAATTGGAATGTCCTCATTCTATAGAAAATTGACAAAATTTGACATCTCTGGTATAGGTGTTCCAGAGTTGAGGTCCAGCCACCCCTCTGGAATGTCAATAGCATGCCTCTCTAGCTCACCACTCACTGATTCCCTTGCTTCTGGTTCAATTCCCGCACTTTTAATGTCCTGCCTGACCCTGTTGGCATTTGAGTTTGTAACATCTGGACTACACAGCTTCTCTAGCTTTCTGCAGAAAGACCTCAAGTGTGTGGGGGTTTTTTGTTTTTCTTTTTTTTTTTTTTTTTACTTTCTGATCTGTTTTCCTGAGAGTCTGTAAAAATCCTATCTTAACTAAGAGGAAAAAAAGTGACTGAGCATGCACTAGGAATCAGATTAATGGAAGGCTATTTCCACCAATATTTCACTAAGGGGCCTGCGTGCACCTCATGAGTAAGTTGATAGGACACTCTGCCTCACACCTTAGGCTGATAGACTCCCAGGTCCCACCATAGTGGAAACAAAATGTCCACATTCTGTGAGAAAGATGTGGATGTTAAGAGGCATTTTACTATTATGTTTGTCACTTAAAGTTTTAAGAACAATTTAAAGATCTTAAAATTTGCAGTGCTGCTGCTGGGTGTGGTTGTGGCAGTCTCATGCACCTGCTTCTACTGGAATCCTTAGCCTAGTTGAAAAGCGCTAAGCACACGAGGGCTTCCCTGGTGGCTCAGGGGTAAAGAATCTGTCTGCAGTGCAGGAGACACGGGTTCAATCCCTGGGTCAGGAAACTCCCCTGGAGGAGGAAGTGGCAACCCACTCTACTATTCTTGCCTGGAGAATCCCATGGACAGAAGAACCTGGTGGGCACAGTCCATGGGGTCACAAAGGGTCGGATACGACTGAGCAACTAAACAAAAACAAAGCCCATGACAGTGGGGTTAACAGGCTACAAAATGAAGAGGTTGAGCAGGGTGATAGGTTTCTTCTAGTTCTAACTTTCTGTGAAGTTGCTGTATTTCAAATTTGTGTGCCACTCTGGGATGTGCAGTACAGAAGCTCTGAACCATCCTCACTGTTAAATCTGATTTCTGTGAGGACAAGGATCAAGTCTGATATGTTCTCTTGTTTTGATTATCTATCACTGTATAGCAAACTCCTCCAAAATATAGTGGATTAAAATAATTGGTTATGATTAGATTTCTTGATTCTGTGGGTTAGAAAATAAGGCAGGGGGAAAAAAGGAAAGGAAGAAAGGATAAGAAATTCTGACAGGGTGTGGCCAAGATGACTTGTCTTTTCTCCATGATATTTGGGCTTTCAGCTAATCTAACTCAGCTGGGAGCTAGAAGAGCTGGCTAGCCTCCAGGAATCCCTCTTCCTGCTTAAATCCTCTCCATTCAGGCTGCCTATGGGCATGGCAGCCAACCTTGAAGTTTGCCTGAGCTCAGAACTCCAGGTTGGAGTATTCCAAGAGACAGGAACCAGAAGGTGCCAGTCTCTTAAGATCTGGATCCAAAATTATACCAGTGTCACTTGTGTTATATACTGTGTATTAAAGTAGTCACAGAGGTTGTTCAGATTCAGAGGGAGGGTCATAAATCCTACCTTTTACTGATAGAAGTATCAAAGAATGTATAACCATCTTTAATCTACCACACCACCGTATCCCCAGATTCTAACACAGGATTTGGCAGAAAAGAGGTTAAAAAAATGAGTAGATGAGTGAGTGACATAGATGCAGTGATATTGAAGTGCTCTTCTCATATTTACTAATGAAAAACTCATTTTGGTTGCCTAGAACACACAGATGATGTTAGGACCGCAAATTAGTTAATTCCCAAATGTCGGAGCAGCCTAAAGGTAAGGTTACTGTTCTCCAAATAGCACAGGAACAAATTCATAAAAGATGAAGTGATTATATAACAGTAGCAAAGTAATTACTCTTGTTTTTTTTTTTTAACTTATGAGACATTCCACCACTGGCAGAGCCTGTCCATAATTGACATCGTTTATAACTTTGTGTAACCATCAATAATGCTCTCTGCCTTCAGTGGGCTTGATAATCAAAACTTAGAACCAAGAAAAAAATAGAAAATAATGAGCAGTATCAGGAAGTCAGTAGGAAGACCACTGTGAACTGGCTCACTTTGGTGTTCCAGCTCATGAGAAAACCCAAGACAAGTGCCCCAAAACAAACTGAGGTGCTGCAAATGCCTTGAACATGGCCTTCTTGGCAAACTCTTTACCCAAGTCCTTCCCTTCCTTTATGACACTCTCCTCCATAATAAAATCTTGATGCACACACCTGATTATTCATGATACCAGGTAACAGCCGTAATTACTTATCATAACTTATTTAATAAAATGTGCTTTTCTGCACTTAGTTGATTTGGGAACATATACCATGTAAAATCCTGTGAATAGCAAAATGAGTTATTAAATCAAGACTGAGGTTAAGGGAAAGGCTGTAGGAAGATGATCATTGCTGCATAAGTTGCTGATCTTGGATTAGACTAAAGGCTTAAGAATAACCATACTTGAAAGATACAAATTATTGTTTTGAAATGTACATTTTACTGATACATTAATATTTCCAGAGTTACTGAAGATTTTAAATTTCTCTACAATATTTACCAAAGTCCTCTGCTCTCCCTAATGTAATCTAATATCCTGCTATCGACTCATGTTTACAAAATGATGAAGATATGTGTTCACCCCTTTATTCAACAGATATTTCTTGAGTCACCCACTCTGTGCCAGGAACTGTGGAGATGGGGGTAAACAAAAGAAACAGGGTCCCTTTATTCACAGAATTCCCTTTACATTCCAGTGGGGGAAGCAGTCAAAATTTCATGCAGATACGTAAAAAATTAAATTAATTATAAATTTTAATAAATTCTGTGGATTATGGAACATCAAGTAGCTTGGGGTTCATCAACTCAGAGTCCCAAATTCTGCTGCTTTGCTGGAGTAGACAGGTAACCTAAATGGATGTAAGAGAAGACATATTCTACCAAATGAGACAAAGTCATTAAACAATTTCAGAAGCAAGACTGACCTGGAAGTTTTCAGCAGTCATTCAGAGATGTGACTAATTGACTCAGGTGAGCATGAGGAGCTGCTAAAATGGACACTCACAGGAGTCTATTGGTGATTTGCAAGAAAAAATTCAAAGCTTATTTGGATAGTGAGCAGCTTAACTATTTGCAAGACGTTTCATCCTATGACATCTGGAGCTATAAATAATTTTTAATACAATTTGAAATGTTTGTGTTAGATGAACTCAAGGGGAAAAAACAATCACCCCAAAAAACTCCCATTCACCACAGTGAAAAAATGTCCCCATTAACCATACTTTGGCATCATTTGTAATGATAGATCCTATAATTTCTTTCAAGATAATCCATATTTGGGGAAGATTAATCATTTCATCTTGAGATTGATGAAAATGACAGTGGTTACTTGGTTCGTGTATTGGCACTGTCACCCCACTCTAGTACCCTTGCCTGGAAAATCCATGGATGGAGGAACCTGGTAGGCTGCAGTCCATGGGGTCACTAGGAGTCGGACACGACTGAGCGACTTCACTTTCACTTTTCACTTTCACTTTTCACTTTCATGCATTGGAGAAGGAAATGGCAACCCACTCCAGTATTCTTGCCTGGAGAATCCAAGGGACGGGGGACCCTGTTGGGCTGCCGTCTATGGGGTCGCACAGAGTTGGATATGACTGAGGCAACTTAGCAGCAGCAGCAGGCTCCAGACTACAGCAGACAAATTGGCTTCCCTGGTGGCTCAGACGGTAAAGAATCCACCTATACTGTGGAAGACCCTGGTTCAATCCCTGGGTCAGGAAGATCCCCTAGAGGAGGGCATGGCAACCCACTCCAGTATTCTTATCTGGAAAATTCCATGGACAGGAGCCTCGCAGGCTGAAATCCATGGGGTTGCAAAGAGTCGGACATGGCTGAACGACTAAGCACAGCACATATAGTCCAGTGAAGAAAACTGACAATAATGCGAAAGGTAAATGTCAGGTAGGAATAGGTGCTGTCGACTGAGGTAAAGAAAGGTTAGGGACAAAGAGTGACCATTTTAGACAGAGTGGTCTGGGAAATCCTCTCTGGGGAGATGACACTAGAGCTGAGACCTCATAGTATTCATCTAAATGTTAGTTGATTGTAACATGAACATTTCCTGCCACCTGGACTATGCAGTAGCCTATCACACAATCCAGAGCCTGGCTGTCACTCGTAGGGGCCCACTGAATCAGGATCCTGTGGTCCTGTGTGAAACAGAAAGGTAGAACCAACCTTTCTCAAGGAATTACTACACACTGATTACTGTACCAGGTTTTCCTGATAGGTGGACGGGGTGCCTGTCCTCTAGGAGTATTATGAAAAGCAGACTACTTCAGACAAACTGAATAGCCTCCAGAAAGAGAAATCAGCAACAGCCATTGACCATTTAGTTATGAAAAGAAAAAAAAAAAAAAAAAAGCAGATCTTCATCCATTAGTGTTTGACCCTGAAAGAAATCAAATATATAGAGACTCTGCCCTGATTTGGAATTATGAAAAAGAAGAGATAACAAAACCTTATATTTTAGAATATTTATAAGAAATGCAATGTTATTGCAATATTAAAGCATTCATTGAGGACTTCCTTGGTGGGCTTCCCTGATGACTCAGATGGTAAAGAATTTGCCTGCAATACAGGATACCCAGGTTTGGTCCCTGGGTTGGGAAGATCCCCCAGAGAAGGGAATGGCAACCCATTCCAGTATTCTTGCCTGGAGAATCCCATGGACAGAGGAGCCTGGCAGGTTGCAGTCCATGGGGTCACAAAGAGTTGGACATAACTGAGTGACTAACACTTTCAGTTTCACTTGGTGGTCCAATGATAAGGGATCTGCCTTGCCAGTGCAGGGGACGTGGGGTTGATCCCTGCTCTGGGAAGATCCCACATGCCTAAGAGCAACTAATCCCGTGCACTACAACTACTGAAACCTGTGCACCCTAAAGCCCGTGCTCTGCAATGAGAGAAGCCACTGCAATGAGAAGCCCGTGACCCTCAGCTAGTAGCTCCCACTCCACTCATTGCAACTAGAGAAAGCCTGGGTGCAGTAACAAAGACCCAGCACAGCCAAAAATTAATTAATTAAAATTTTAAAAGCATTCGTTGAATTAACATTCCCAGTCTATGTACAGGTCTTCCCCCAGAAGGTCTGTGACATAATCATTCGTAATTTTGCTGAGGAACAAATTTGAATCCATATGTTTTGTGTTTAACTTTTTCATGAATCTAGCAGCTATGGACCCCCAAGTCTATTTACGTATGGCAAATCTGGGTGTATTTTTAATTTTAAGAGTGTGAAAGACAGTGTACCAGGTATACAACTAGGGGTTGGTAAACACACAATGCAACAGTTGCTGAATAAATTAAATAAACTAAGGACTGAGGAAATCTCTTTCTAAAGCATCAGCACCTGCCAATGTCTGTGTTCACCTTTCTTTCTAAAGGGAGGCACTGCACATAACCTGCCCACATTTGGAAAAAGAACCCGAGAGTGGTTTGACTCTGCCATGATCCCTTGTGATTCTGTCTTCCCACATTACTTTTCCTAAGCAACCTCCTTTGCTTATCATCTGTGCAGTTGTTGTCCCAAGTGAGAAGTTAGATTGTTGCTACTTGCTAATAAAGCACTTTGATCTCGTTTATGTGAAAGGTGTTACACCTGTGAAGATGGGAACTCCTGATTGTTCAGGGAACTATTTTATCTAATGCTAAAGTTCAGGAAACACATGTTCAAGACACATTTAAAAAATTACAAAGTGCTGAAGGCTCCAAGATTTATTGTGCTGACTAGCTCTTGAAATCAGCATTCAACACCTAAACGTACCAAAAAAGAATGTGCGACTTTCACTTCTTTGCAAGTTCTTGACAAATAAATCCAAGCACAAATCTTTAAAAAGCCGTTCAGTTGGTTCCTTGTGATATTTTGAAACTCAGATGTCCTGAGGTACTTAATAACAGTCATTAGTAATGCACAGTAGCTGTCTACAGCTTATCTCAGTGTGAATAGGTGTTTTCTAATATTTTATCTTACTGCGAAATTAAGATTGAAAGGCTCAAATCCTTAGTACCTACTTCTCAGCCATATGATCTACGTGAAGTGACTTTAGCTGGTTCTGTCATCTAAACTTGTCCCTAGAGAGGGCAGAGTAAATGCTAGTTTATGGAGAAAGAACAAATGACACCGTGTGGCATATTCACTATACACCCTGCGCGTAGAAAGTGCTCAGCAGTTGGTAAATGGATAGCACCATCTTTGTGGGTGAGCACTTTCTTTTCCTTTGTAGCCACATCATTCACATCTTCTCTTAAAAATGCTACAGCTTAGGCCCTTGAGAGTCCAGGTCAAAAGACCTCCACCAATTCTGCCACTTAATAGCTGTATTAACTTAAGCAACATTTTTTGACCTGTTTGAATCCATTTCCTCATTTTTTAAAACAGGCTATTAGTCACACCTACTCAGGGCTATATTGATGATAAGTGAAATAAAATAAGGAAAGTGCCTGGCATGGTACCTGACTCATAGTAAGTGCTTAATTAATGTCTTATTTATATAAATACATATATTCATATTGTATATTTGTATATATAATATGCATTTATATATATAAATATAGATATCAGGGTACATAATATAATTTGAAAGATCAAGTTCAAAAGGCAGTCACTTTACTGGGTTATTTTATTGTTCCAGTATCTTCATGAGCTGATTAGGAATAAGGCAGGGAAGAACTATTAGTCTCACTTTCCATAAGGAACAAACGAGGCTGAGAGTAATTCCGTTTCTTAGGAAAAGTCACATCGATGATTATTAACAAGCCAGAGCTAGCACTGGGGTGGACAAAGTTAGACCACACTTTTTCCTCCTGGAGGGAAGAGTAATCCATGGCCAAGCTAAAGCCAACAAGACAGACTTGCCCTGTATTTAATGACTATCCATTATTTGAAGGGCAGATTCACAGAGAAGTGACAGGAAAGGTTAATGAGGTTAATAAAACCCCATCAGGCTGATTACAAAGATAAAACCATTTGAGTAATGTATAAAACAAGCCAAAAACAAACCAACCAAAAAAGTAAAATAAAACTTGAGATTATTCAAGGGTTGCAAGGGCTTCCAGGACACATATTTCAGGATTCAAATTCTGGACAAAAATAATCATGTGTCTAAATGAGGCAAACCGGTACACTTTCACAGCCCTGAAAAATGTGACTGTGTCGTCAGTTTTCTTATTGCTTCAAAACACTTGATCTTTTTCCCATTACTTTCGGGATCTCAGGCATCCAAAGCAAGCCTACTTTTGACAAGCAATTACCAGGGCAGATGGGAAAATAGCCACCCTACCTCAGGGGGAGTGCCCCCATTTTGTTTTACTTGAAACATCACTAGCCATGAGGAAAATAATTCTGCTTAAAAAACTATCTGCATTTTCAATAGCACCACCTTTCCCAAAGTCCTAGAATGTTGATGGGCAATGCTCCTACCTAGCTGCTTTTAATGTTACCCAGTTAGTAGGTACTATTTATTTGGGCTAGTGACCAACTGAGTAAGATTAAATCAGCCAGTTCTATTTAAGTAAAAACTAATGAGATTTTACTGGGTTTGCATATGAACATTCACTGCATTCACATTTTCAGAACATGAAAACAGGTTTATGCTGTAACATTACATGTTTTCATGGTGCTGTACCAGCTTAGATAACTTATATCAAAAAACCAGTATGTGAGATGGATGAAACTGGAGCCGATTATACAGAGTGAAGTAAGCCAGAAAGAAAAACACCAATACAGTATACTAACACATATATATGGAATTTAGAAAGATGGCAATGATGACCCTGTATGCAAGACAGCAAAAAAGACACAAATGTGTATAACGGACTTTTGGACTCAGAGGGAGAGGGAGAGGGTAGGATGATTTGGGAAAATGGCATTGTAACATGTATACTATCAAGTAAGAATCGAATCGCCAGTCTATGTCCGACACAGGATACAGCATGCTTGGGGCTGGTGCATGGGGATGACCCAGAGAGATGTTATGGGGAGGGAGGTGGGAGGGGGGTTCATGTTTGGGAACGTATGTACACCCGTGGTGGATTCATGTCAATGTATGGCAAAACCAATACAGTATTGTAAAGTAAAATAAAGTAAAAATAAAAATTAAAAAAATAAAATAAAATAAATGAACTGTTAGTGCTACAACCTGAATTAAGCATTTTAAAAATTAAAATTAAAAAAATAAAATAAACGTTTCATAAATCTTAATCAGATTTTATTTTCTAATTTTGAAATTTTAGTTATTCCAGCCTTTAAGTACAGAATTAAATGTTTTTGGTATTCCATATCAAGTGGTTCAGAAAATATATTAAGATATTTGTATTGCTTAAAATAAAACACCAACATGGAGGACAAGGAGCTTGTACTATAAAATATATTTTTCCAAATCAAATTATAGACAAAAATAAAGTTTCTCCTATAATTAGAAAAAAAAAAAAACCAGTATGTGATATGTGGAAACCCCCAGATACCTGATATTAGAGCCTTCAAATGTATGTGAGTTATGAAATACCAAATTGTAATTACACGGTTGTAGATAAAGGAAAAATGAGGTTAGTGTTCATAAATTAAGTATTTGAGAAGGACTATTCATTCATCCTTCCCAATCACAGGGGTACTATTTAATTCCCTGAAGTAGTCAATTATCAAACAAAACTCTCATGATGAAGTCATAATTCACAATTGAGAATGCTGGCTTCTAATAAATGAACTGTAAGACGTCTATCTGCCACACAGGAACCTCAAAGTGGTCTCTGAAACACTTGAAGTAGTGCTATGGGATAGGGGGGAAATATTTTGTACCTTCACATAAAGATATTTGAGCTGAAATTCAATGGAGCTTTCTTCAGCACATGCTATATACACAAGGCACTAGGAAGGACACAGAAGAAAATCACACTGTCCTTGCCCTGGAGTGACTATATAATCAGAAAGACAGACCTGTAACTCCTATCCAAGATAGGCTATGACACGTGCAGTAGCACAGATTCGGCGCCAAGAAAAATGAAAGTGAAAGTCGTTCAGTCGTGTCCTAATCTTTGCAACCCCATGTAGCCCATGGGATTCCCCAGGCCAGAATACTGGAGTGGGTAGCCTTTCCCTTCTCCAGGGGATCTTCCCAACCAGGGATCAGACCCAGGTCTCCCACATTGCAGGCAGATTCTTTACCAACTGAGCTCTCAGGGAACCCCAAATATAAAATCCTTTGTTCATTGTGTGCCCCCATGGATACAAGGGTATCATTAGCCCTTTGTCCCAACTGCTCAGAGGTATTTGTGTTCTAGGAGGGCCCCCCAGAAGCAGCAGTCATTTAGCCCAAATGACACAATCTACAGCTGTGGAACCTTATGATATAATAAGCTTGTGGAGAAGATGTCAGGAGAACCATTAAACCACCCCTCACAGGCAGCAGCTTTCTGTCCCTTGGAGACTTGAGCCAACTGACAACTCATAGAAGAATTTACAAGGCAGGATTCCAATGCCAGTGAGCAGAGGATCCACGTGGCCTCTCCCAGCCCAGCCCTTCTCAATGCTGTCTCTTGACCAGAGCTGTCAGCTGTGGAAAGTATTTCATCTGTTCCTGTGGAAAAAACAACCTCACCTGCCCACCTGCTGCCAGACCCCCCACTGGCCAGGCCTTGACTGGGGACATTACCCTTCAAAGGTTGCTTATGCTCCTGTTGGCAGCGAAAGCAAATAGCTCTAACTTCCCGAGCCCTTCGGCCTCATTTTCCTTATGAAAGATTTTAATCAGAAATACAATGCAGTAAATTACATCTTCTTTCAGCAGTTTAGTTTGCAGTGTTGTTTTTCAAACCAACTTCTGTGCTTGAGGTTAATGTTTTCGCCTGAGGTGTTGAATGAATATTGGAAATTTGACATCGAAGACAAAAGGCAACAAATAAGGGAAAAGGAAAATGGAACCCAGAGTTTATTGAAGGCTAGGGATAATTTGACTATGCCATGAAAATAGCAAATACAGAATGAATTAGACCTTTTGCATCAGAACTGTCTAACAAGCAGCTTGTTAGTTCAATAAGGCTCTCGGTAAAGTGTATTCGGACTTACATTTCCCAAGATTCCCTGTTCTTCAAACCAAACTCCCAACGTCTAGAGGATTCAGCATTTAGTTAAAGGGAGAAGCAGTTCCTTTCAGGTTGCTGCTTTAGCATAGTGACAGCAGGTAGACAACTTGGCAGCAGTCTGTATTCTCCAGAGAGCATGAAAAGACATACTTGTGAGGGGTGATCTTCCCCATACGTGTTTTTAAAGTCACTTTGGACATGTTTATCCAAGTTCAAGTTATCTTGCTGTAACCCACGACAGCAGGGAGAAGTCCTTGTTTCTAAAGGTTGAAGGAAGCAGAGTCTTCCTTCAAGTCTGAATCAAAGAACAAGAGCCCCAGGGAAAGATGGAAAGCATGCAGCGCCCACCTCTAAGAGTACACACGCACACGCACACACACACACAACACAAAAGACAGTCGCACTGGGTACATACATGCTATACACATTTGCAGTGATAGCTTCATGACAGTTCAGACAGTCATTTCTGGTGTCTCATTTCAAAGGTTCAGAAGAGTTCCAAGTATTATTTAATTGAAAATGTTTCAGAAAAAGGTCCCTGAAAGATCAGGACTCACGTAGAGGGTTGTTTTCATGTGGTAAAAATTGAAGAGTTCAAAATGTTTCCTTAGAACAGACCAAGGACAGGCCAAGGATGACTGCCTCATTTAAAGGGCGATTTGAAGAAGCTGGGGGTTTCCCTGGTGGCTCAGACAGTAAAGAATCTGCCTGTAATGCAGGAGACGCGGATTCGACCCCTGGGTCGGGAAGATCCCCTCATGGAGGAAATGGCAACCCTCTCCAGTATTCTTGCTTGGAGGATCCCATGAACAAAGGAGCCTGGCAGGCTACAGTCCATGGGGTCGCAAAGACTTAACTGAGCAACTAACACTTCCACTTTCACTTTTTGAAGAAACTGGAGAGGAAACACAGAGGCAGCACAATGCATAGGACAGAAAACACAGAAAGTAGAATTCTGGGGTTACCAAAGTCAGACCCCAGGCACACCCACCTCACTGCTCCAGCAAGGATCTAATCTCGGAAAAACATGAATTACTCAGGCCGCCTTGGATATGAGAAGCATACACAAACAGATGGTACACATGAGGGAGAAACTACATTTTGGTGGCTGTGTAAATCAGGAAAAATAAAGCAGATACAAGGCTACCATCCACAATTATGAAGAAAATTGAGTTTAGAAGCTGGGAGCACGCAAAATGGCAGTTGAGCTGTACGAAGTGGCACAACACACCATATTTGCCAAGAATATATCTGCAGTTCCCTAAGGGCCATCTGGAGCTGCAGCAACCTAGGAAAGTGAGCAGACTCGAGAGCATTCATTCTGAAACGGAGAGTTTGCCTGAAAAGATTTTTTTCCTAGGTTTCTGCCTGCAGTGCCAGTCCAAATTACTGCCAATTAAAAAAGACCGCTTTAATACTGTCCTGAAATTTAGACAATTTATACTGACGCAAGATGACTGATTTGGTCAAAGACTATAGTAAGTACTAGTAATCCAGGAATAAAAAGAGCTAAGAGTTATTCTTGTGAAAAACGGATGACATGGAGTGTGTAAATAATGGGAGCAAATGCACCAAGATACAGGGAATCTTAGAACATTTAAAGTCTAATACATTACAAAGAGAGTTCAGTGCTGATAAATGTGGAATAATAAGTTTTATGGGGCTTTATCATATGCTGTAAGTTCATGTGGGTCATAAAATATGAGGAATAAAAAAAGTAGGGGAGTTGAAAGACAAGTCTGCACATTATTTATGAATGATGAAAAGTGAAATGAATGAGAAGAAGAACAGGTAGACAATGTCTGGAATAATGATGACTTTGATGAGTCATTATCACACAAATCTGTGTGCTTCATAAAATATGAGGAATATTAAAGAGCAGAGGAGTCAAAAGACAAGTCTACTCAGAATGAGATACAGAATGAAGGAAGAGAGGAATACAAGAGAAATGCACAGTATAATGATAACTTTTATGAGACTTTCACTCACCAGCCTGGATCCTTCATAAATATAAGCTGTATAGAAAATAAAAGAACAGCAAAGAGAAGAGACAGGCCTGTGTCTGTCATAAAATATAGGCAAATAATGTCAACTAGACTTGACAAAATAAAAACAAAAATAATTGAGCCTAGTACAGCTGTGGGAAGACACACTATATAGATTAATGTGAACAAATAAAATAAGCGAGTGTAGAATTGTCTTGCCAGTAGGGAATCAGCAACCACCTAGGAAGGCATCATTGCTGAAAAGCCCACCTTGCTAACTGGTAAAGCCTTGGCAAGTTCATAAATACACCCATCACACTCTCCAAAAAGCTATCAGCACGTAGGCTCAGGAGGCAATGCGGTACTGATTTTCGAATGGAGGTGCCCTCACAAACATACCTCTATTCTCAGCCCCTCTGGCTCCATCCGTATGTAGTTTGCAGGAGATTTTCTCAGCTGGTTTCTACTTAATCTATACCTAGTTTGTCAAATTTTGGTTTGTAAAGATTTTCAAAGGGCTACTGTATAAAACTAAAGACATCCTTCTCTTTTCATTTCTTGTTACATTGGATTTAAAACCAGGGACCAGATCTGTCAGAATTTATTCAAAATCCAGAATTCAGTGCCTTTCAAATGTCTTCTCCATTAGAAAAAAATGGGATTTCAAGATCTCAGAATTTCAAAATCTCCCCAAAAAGGAACTAGAGGAATCAGATAAGGCAAAGCAAGTGCCAATGTGCCATTTGCATGCCATTCAGAATCGTTATTTACAGAATTCATAAGATGGGCAGCTCACTAGAAAGAGCAAAGCCACTGATTCATGTCAGAACAAGGAATGTTGGCCTGAAGAGCTCAATAAAAGCACTAATTGCATCAATTATACTAGCTTTACTTTGTTGTTGTTGTTGAGTTGCTAAGTCATGTCTGACTCCTTTGTAACCCCATGGACTGTAGCCCACCAGGCTCCTCTGTCCATGGTATGTCCCAGGCAAGAATACTGGAGTGGGTTGCCATGCCCTCCTCCAGGGGATCTTCGTGACCCCAGCATCAAACCTGCATCTCCTGCACTGACAGGCAGATTTTTTACCCCTGAGCCACCTGGGAAGCCCAGCTTAGCTTTGTGCTATGTTTAGTGGCTTATAGTTTGCATTGCAGAAAGGCTTTAGATGATGCAGGAAACATCCTATTAGTATAACTTCTATCCCAGTTCCTCTGATTGCAATATTTTAGTAGTGATGTTTATTGGCTCTAACATATAACCCAAGCTTTGGCTGGTAACTGTCTTCTGCTTTCTCGGGGTATTTTTTTCTCTCTCTTGAGTGAGCTTTTGTGGTCAAGAGCTTTTCTGTTTTTTAATATAAATTTATTTATTTTAATTGGAGGCTAATTCCTTTACAATATTGTATTGTTTTGCCATACATCAACATGAATCTGCCACGGGTGTACACGTGTTCCCCATCCTGAACCCCCCTCCCGCCTCCCTCCCCATGACTTGCTGGTTCAAAGAATATATAATGCCAAGGTGAAATTACTATGATTATTTTGGAAAAGTCATGTTTGCCCAAATAACATGGCCCCTTTTAATCCAAGACTGAGCTTGCCTGGATACCCTGAATTTCGCTTTGTGGGGAAAAGAAAAAAAATTACATTGATGCCCTAGGAAAAATCATTGCTCTTGCCCAACCTTCTTCAACCCTACTAGCTCCACCTATAAAATGCACATTCTAGAGACTTCTTCCTCCACACTGCCGTGGTAATGACAGAGAAGTGAATACTCCATGCTTATGGGTTGCCCATGAGCCCTCTTCTTAACTACCAAGCTCCTAAACTTTTTTGGCCAGGCTAGACCTGAAAGTCTACTTGTTTTAGTGGACTGGGTCCCTGGGGGCCAGCACTATTAAGGGCTAGTCTAATGGAGTCCCCCTATTTGGCAAGGATGAAACTCATTTGTTTAAAGGGAAAATCTCCTGAAATATTTCATTTCACTCAGGTCAGAGAAACAGGGTCCATATATCACCAGGGACCATGTCTCTTTTGCCAACTTTAACTGTTAAAATTCACCCAACTAAGTCTGCTTCATTAAAATTCTTTTTCCAATAAAAACAATTTGGCAATATGTATTTAGGGCCTAAAAAATGTTCACACCTATGTATATAAATACATAAAAATGCACTCAACACAATGTTACTGATGATTGCCTCTGGGGAAAAGACTAGGAACAACAGGAGGGGGGTGGTCAGCAGGGACTTTAACCATATCTACAGTGTATTTAGGTATTAACTAATTTTAGTTTTTACTAATTTTAATAAGAGAAAAGTATCTGTCCACAACTAGGACTACCTCCCAAGGAAATAAGAAATTCAATGTAGAAGAAATAAAAAACAACTAAATATCCTAAGATAGGTGCTGTATTAAGCAAGAAATACTGTTTTAGGGCTATATTATGTAATAACAAAATGATATATTAAGGAACTTCTAATTATATTGGACAACGTTAATAACATACCGTGTGCTGTATTTAGTCGTTGAGTCGTGTCCGACTCATTGCGACTCTAAGGACTGTAGCCCACCAGGCTCCTCTATCCATGGGGATTCTCCAGGCAAGAGTAATGGAGTGGATTGCCATGCCCTCCTCCAGATTTTCCCAACCCAGAGATCAAGCCCAAGTCTCCCGCATTGCAGGTGATTCTTTACCACCTGAGCCACCAGTGAAGCCCAAGAATATTGGGTTGGGTTGCCTATCCTTTCTCCAGAGGATCTTCCCGACCCAGAAATCGAACTGGGGTCTCCTGCACTGTAAAGGTGAATCTCCTGGTAAAGGCAGATTCTTTACCAGCTGAGCTACCCGGGAAGAATATACTACCAACATTAAAATATCAGGATTCAGAACTATGCCAAGTATAATCCCAATTTATATTGGTAAAAAAGATATGCACACCCTCACCAAAATGTTATTAGAGTGACTACCCAGTAATTGGTGAAGTTACTGTTTTCTTTGTTATGCTCAACTGTGTTTTCTGTAGTGTCTCCAACTTGGCTTCTAGAATCTATTTTCAGGATGCTTTTATATTTGTCTTTCATCTTGTATTGCAGGCGTGCTTGTGTGATTCGAGGCCAAGTGGTGGCTGTAGATGGAACCCCTCTAGTAGGAGTGAATGTTAGTTTCTTGCACCACAGTGATTATGGATTTACCATCAGCCGGCAAGATGGAAGGTAGGTCAGTGTTGTTTCTGATCACTGTGAGGGGCCAATACTGACTTCTAGCCATTAGTCAAACCAGCGCTCAGATGATGCAGGCTTCATAAGCCTATCTTCCTTCAAGCTGTATCTAAAAAGTCATTGGTGTTATTTCCTCTATTCCCCATCTAAATCAAACCAAATTTCTCTTCTAAACCTGCACTATTACTCTCAAGTCTTCTTGAAACCCTAGCCATTTGGAGAGTTTTCTAGCCTTCATCTAGTTCCATTTATAAATCCAGCTTCGTAATCCAGTGAGATGATACAGATAATAAAGTATTGTACATGTAGGCTGTTCTTCCATGATAGTCTCAATATAGTTCTGAAATAAAGCTGTCCAAAAGTATCTGCCAAAGATATACAATTCAACCGCATTAAGACATTAAAAAAAAAAAATGTGTCCTGTCTAGTTTACTAGTGGCTGTACTGGATCAATGAGCACGGGCAGCTTAATCAATTCCCCCTTGATGTCCATGTAACCATAGTGATTAACCTGAAGCACCAATCAGCAAGCTGCTCTCTGAGGGCTTCCCCAGGTTCTCTGAGACCTGGGAAACAAGACCACTAGTTAAATCTTCTCCTCCTGGAAAAGGATTTGCTCACAAAAACATTTTTGTTGCCATCATTTAAGTAGACATTTATTCAGAATATTTGTCGATAGGCCCATGTGTCCAGCTTAAAGGTACCTATTTATGATTCTCAGTAACACTGTAATGATGGCTTTGAGGTACCCTAGTCTCCAGGTGGCTACCCTTAAAATGCCCTACTCATAACAAGTTGCTTCAGTACTCACAAAAAGAGACCTGTTGCCTTGAAGCTTTATCACAGTGTAAGAGACTATCTCATTTCAAGAACCTAAAATCAAACCTTATTTTTAGTCCTAACCACTTCAGGACTGTTAATGGTTCAACGTGAGCTATGCTGAATTTATTTTTTCAACTGCCTCTCAAGAAAAGGCTTATAGAAATAGAGAAATAGTAAGGAAGAGTTTTAACCTACTTAAGAAAAATTGTTTTTAGGACTTTAGGAAATTATATGAATTATTTGGGTGTAAATTGTATTGCTAATTATTAATGAGCCATCTATTCGTTATAACAAGCTCAGCAGAACTACTCTGGGAGCAGCTAGTCTGAATATATATATATATGTATATATATATACACACACACACACACACATACATATATATGCAATATAAAACTATATTTCCATTCAAATATATTATAATCAGAGCTCTCTACTAATTCAAATGGACCTTTCTCTCAGTTAGATTGAATGATGGCATTTTGGTAGTTCATGTACCAGTAGCTGGTACACAAAGCTGGTCTCTCCCTCGCCAGCATTTCAACCATGTGCCAGAAATTTATAAATGAAAATTATTTCTTTAAATAGAATATGCCTTCAGGGACATTTGGCTTCCCATGGAGAAATGATGGGGCCTCAATTTTTTAGCTAGTATATAAAGGTTTCAGTGAATTATTTGATATTCAGAAAAGAACCTAAAAGAAATGTGATGTCTAAAAGACTATAAATTTGTTTCCAGTTTACAGAAAGCATTAAAGAGGGACCGTTTGTGTTGTGATATTTGTGGTTTTAGTCTTAAGTAAAATTCCAAGACCGTCTTCCTCCGATCTTACTGTGAGAACTAGGTTTATATAGATGGCAGATTCTAGTCAGAGTCCCCTCTGGCAGTAACTCTTCCCTCAGGCTCCACTAAGGGGGTAAACACTCAAAAGATGTGCCCCAAATGCCAACCAGACTGTCCCACTGTCGTCTCTTGGACATAAAGTGACAGAGTGATGAGAGTTTCCACTTAGGTGTCTCTGCTGGTTGCTACCTCAGATTGAGTTATATACATTTCAAAAGTAGAATATCATAGGGAAACTATAGCTCTTCCTCAATTTGTGATGGGCTTACATCCCAATAAACCCATCATAAGTTGAAAGTATTTTAAGTTGAAAATGCATTTAATACACCTAACTTACTGAACATCACAGCTTAGCCTAGCCTTCCTTAAATGTGCTCAGAACATTTTGATTAGCTTACAGTTGGGCAATATTTATGTAACATGAAGCCTGTTAGAATAAAGTGCTGAATATTTCATGTAATTGATTGAATATGTCAGTGAAAGTGAAAAACAGACTGGTTGTGTGGGTACAGAAGAGTTGTAAGCAAATGGTTATTTACCCTCAAAATCATGTGGCCAACAGAGCTGCAACTCACAGCACTGCCCAGCCTCACAAGAGAGTTTCTGTCCCATATCGCTAGCCCAGGAAAAGATCAAAGTATGGTTTCTGCTGAATGCATCTTGCTTTTGCACCATCATCAAGTTGAAAAAGTCAAACCCTTATAACTCAAGAACCATTTATATACCTGAGGGCAAAAGGATTATAGAAAGGTTGAGGTTAGCGTTTAGTTACCTAGTAAACAGTCTGTGATAGGCAAGATGCTGAAAAGTTCTGGCTTTCTGCCTCCACGTGTCAATCTCACCTGTCTGCCACTGTGCCTGTTGTTCCCACCAATGGTATCACTGCTTTGGGTTAACATCCTGACTCTTTCAAAGTCCCTGTTACATGCAGATGTGTTATGGGGACTGTAGAACTAATTGACAACTTTCCCTAGGAAATAAGAAAAGTCCAGGTCATAGGAACAAAGTGACGCAGAAGGAAGGATAGGAGTGGAAGATGGGTGTCTCTAAAAGTAAGAAGAGCTCTCCTATGTGGATTAGGAAAGGTCAGAGTAGCAGAAAATAAAAAAGCAGCAATTCTAAAGGAAAGATGAATATGTACCAGTGTCTACTGTATTCTTTGTCATACATGTTATTCTATTTCATCTTCACAACAGCTTTATGAGACAGGAATCATTATTATCACCCTCCCCATTTTGCAGAGGAAAAAACTTATCCAAATTAACACAGCTAATAAGGACAGAGCCAAAAGTTGAACCCAAGGAATCTGGCTCTTATCTTCTGTGATTTCCCACACTCAACTTAGATACATAACAGGTGCTCATATAAATAGTTCAGCCAGTGATAAACAAAATAGGTGAAGAGGTGACATTCTTATAAGATTCTTGGGAGCATTAAAGATCTTGAGAACTTTGTTTGAAAGACTTTGGAAGATGAAGAAAGGGTTTCCTCTGATTCCCCTCAAGGTAAGAGTTTGTTCATTTTTGGATACCCTAAGGCAGACATAAGCATCTTCTACCTATGGATAGGACTAGTCTTATTGTAGATTGACAACAGTCTCCAAACAAATATGTCCTTTCCCTTCGGTGTTTTATGCTCACTGTCATGTGATTTTATAACTTGTTCTTAATGACAATGCCAATGGAGACCATTTGTGATGGGGGAACCCCAAAGGAATTAATTATTCACAGAGCATTCTATTGGGTCTTGCAATAGTGTTAGCTATAGACAGTGATTATTATATGTAATATCTAGGTGGGAAGAGGAGAAACAGAACCTCTGTGTGTGTGCATATACAAGTGTACATAAACATGCATATATGTATGTATATATGTAGATATATATATTTGTTTTCATTCAGTCACTAAGTTGTGTCCAACTCTTTGCAACCCCATAAACTGCAGCACTCCAGGCTCCTCTGTCCTCCACTATCTCCCAGAGTTTGCTCAAATTCACATCCATTGCATCAGTGATGCTATCTAACCATCTCATCCTCTGCCACCCACTTCTCCTTTTGCCTTCAATCTTTCGCAGCATCAGGGTCTTTTCCAACAAGTTGGCTCTTCACATCAGGTGGCCAAAGTGTTGGAGCTTCAGCATCAGTCTTTCCAATAAATATTCAGGGTTGATTTTCTTTAGGATGGACTGGTTTGATTTCCTTGCATTCCAAAGAACTCTCAAAATTCTTCTCCAGCCCCACAGTATATATATATATATATATATATATATATATATATATATATATATATATATACATATACATATATACACACATATACATATATACATACACAGTATATATACATATACATATATATACACACACACACACATATACACAATTCAGTTGGCCCTTGAACAACATGGGTTTGAACTGCATGGGTCCATATGCATTATCATACTACATGATTTGCAGTTGGTTGAATCCATGAATGTGAAACTTCAGATATGGAGGGCCAGCTGTAAAGTTATAAGTGAATTTTCAGCTGTGCTTGGGGAGAGCCTAACCCCCACATTTTTCAAGGGTTAGCTGCATATAGGGAGAGGAAGAGAGAGAGTTTCTAGAAATTGCAATGTGATTGTGGGGATTGGCAAGTCCAAAAATTGTAGGATACACTGCTGCTGCTGCTGCTAAGTTGCTTCAGTTGTGTCTGACTCTGTGCAACCCCATAGACGGCAGCCCACCAGGCTCCCCTGTCCAGGCAAGAACACTGGAGTGGGTTGGCATTTCCTTCTCCAATTCATGCATGCCTGCTAAGTCGCTTCAGTTGTGTCCGACTCTGTGCAACCCTATGGACAGCAGCCCACCAGGCTCCTCTGTCCACGGGATTCTCTAGGCAAGAATACTGGAGCGGGTTGCTATTTCCTTCTCCATAGGATACACTAGCAAACTGGAATCTCTTGGCAAGGAGTAGATGCTACTCTATAGTCTTGAGGCAGAATTCCTTCTTCCTCAGAGAAACTTTAGTTGTGCTCTTTCAACTAATTGGATGAGGCCCTTCCACATTACCAAGGGTAATCCTCTTTACCTAAAGTCAGCTTATTGTAGATATTAACCACATCTACAATATGCCTTCACAGCAACGCCTAGATTAGTGTTTGATTAAATAACTGGGTACTAGAGCCCAACAAAATTGACACATCAAACTAACCCAACACAGGACACCTAGGGGCAGTTACTAGGAAAGCTTAAAAATCAGTATCTGCTTATAAAGATTTAAAAAAAAAAAAAAACTAGCCTCGAGTTCATTTGAACTACAAGAAAAGACATCTGTAAATTTAATAGGGCAATGGATCTGATTTGAGAAAAAGTTAATATTTGTTAAGTCCCTACTATATGCTTGGCCCTTAAGTCTTTATCTCGTTTGCTCATTTGCAGTAGTAGCTGAGTGATAGACCATATTAACCCCATTTTACTCAGGAGGAAACTGTAGCTCATGAAGGTTAAATAATTAGCCCAAAGACACAAAGTTAACATGGCAAAGCCAGGATACAACCCCAGGTGTGTATGAAGCCAAAACCACATTCTTTCTACAAAATAAGAAGCCTGCCCTCTCCACTTTGTCTTTCTAGAAGTAGAGAATAATTCTCAGGTATATATGTTCTTGTTTGGATAGCTTATTTTGTTTTTGTGTTTGCATTTGTTTTTGTTTTCAAATAAATCAGCAGTTCAATTTTAAGGAGTCAAGAACTGAGGTTTGGGTGAAGCAAATAAACTTGCCCAAGGACACACTTAAATCAATGTAGAATGTGAACCAGAGAAAAGGTCTCTTGCCAAGTAATGTAGGATTTTCCCCTACTATGCTTGCCTTAAACTGCTCCTGTATTATCATGAATTCAGCCTGTCTTAAACCATAAGCCATTTGGGGTTTTCTTTTTTTAGCTCAAACCTAGATTATTTTCTATAGCAAATGCAGTTCTTCAAATCCTCTTTTTGGAAACTGCCTTAATATTACAGCAACTTGACTGAAAAAGCAACAATAAAAAATACAGTATTAGCTATCCTTTTTTACTGTCCACTTATCTTTATCTGAAAGACTTCTGCAACAGGACACAATTGGTAATACTATAATAAATACAATAAATGTCATATGAAGGGAGTAGTGAGATATGCATAATTAAGTCTGATTCCCTATCAGGGCATTTTACCATTGAAAAGTGTTTTAAGAAAGTTTGTTTTTTTTTTTTTTTTAACACAAAGAATTGCTTATATCTCTCTCCTATGGATGTAAGTTGCTTTGAATATTAAGGAGAATCCCATTGCCCTTTATTCATTTAAAAAATATGTTGTTGTTCACTCCATAAATTGTGTCCTCCTCTTTGCAACCCAATAGACTGCAGCATGCCAGGCTTCCCTGTCTTTCACTATCTCCCAGAGTTTGCTCAAACTCATGTCCATAGAGTCAGTGGTGACATCCAACCATCTCATCCTCTGTTGCCCCCTTCTCCTCCTGCCCTCAACCTTTCCAAGCATCAGGATATTTTCCAATGAGTCTGCTGTTTACATCAGGTGGCCAAAGTACTGGAACTTCAGCTTCAGCATCATTCCTTCCAATGAATGTTCAGGGTTGATTTCCTTTAGGATTGACTGGTTTGATCTTGCTGTCCAAGGGACTCTCAAGAGTCTGCTCCAGCACCACAGTTTGAAACCATCAGTTCTTTGGTGCTCAGCTTCTTTATGGTTCAACTCTCACATCTGTATGTGACTACTGGAAAGACCATAGCTTTGACTATGAAGACCTTTGTCAGCAAAGTGATGTCTCTGCTTTTTAACACAGTCTAGGTTTGTCATAGCTTTTCTTCCAAGGAGCAAGCGTCTTTTAATTTCATGGCTGCAGCCACCATCTGCAGTGATTTTGGAACCCAAGAAAAGAAAATCTTCTAATGTTTTCATTTTTTCCCCATTTGCCGTGAAGTGATGGGGTCAGATGCCATGATCTTTGTTTTCTGAATGTTGAGTTTTAAGCCAGCTTTTTGACTCTCCTCTTTAACCCTTTTCAAGAGGCTCTTTAGTTCCTCTTTACTTTCTACCATTAGAGTGGTATCATCTGCATATCTGAGGTTATTGGTATTTCTCTTGGCAGTCTTGTGATTCATCCAACTCAGCATTTCATATGACATACTCTGCATAGAAGATAAATAAGCAAAGTAACAATATACAGCCTTGACACATTCCTTTCCCAATTTTGAACCAGTCCATTGTTCCATTTCCAGTTCTGTTGCTTCTTGACCTATATACAGGTCTCTCAGGAGATCGGTCAGGTGGTCTGGTATTCCCACCTCTCTAAGAATTTTCCACAGTTTATTATGATCCACACAGTCAAAGGCTTAATGTAGTCGATGAATCAGAAGTAGATGTTTTTCTGGAATACCCTTGCTTTCTCTATGATCCAGTGAATGTTAGCAATTTGATCTCTGCTTCCTCTGCCTTTTCTAAATACAGCTTGAACATCTGGATGTTCTTAGTTCATACAGTGCTGAGGCAAGCTTGAAGGATTTTGAGGATTACCTTGCTAGCATGTGAAATGAGCAAAATTGTGTGATAGTTTGTATGTTTTTTGGCACTGTCCTTCTTTGGAATTGGAATGAAAACTGACCTTTTCCAGTCCTGTGGCCACTGCTGTTTTCCAAATTTGCTGGCATATTGAGTGCAGCACTTTCACAGCATCATCTTTTAGGATTTGAAATAGCTCAACTGGAATTCCATCACCTCCACTAGCCTTGTTCATAGTAATGCTTCCTAAGGCCCACTTGACTTCACATTCCAGGATGTCTGGCTCACACCATGGTGGTTATGTGGGTCATTAAGTCCTTTTTTATATAGTTCTTCTGTGTATCCTTTTTTTTAATTTAAATTTATTTATTTTAATTAGAGGCTAATTACTTTACAATATTGTATTTGTTCTGCCACACATCTTGCCACCTCTTCTTAATATCTTCTGCTTCTGTTAGGTCCATACCATTTCTGTCCTTTATCGTGCCCATCCTTTCATGAAATATTCCCTTGGTATCTCCAATTTCCTGAAGCAATTTCTAGTTTTTCCCGTTTCTGTTGTTTTCCTCTATTTCATTGTTCACGTAAGAAGGTTTTCTTCTCTCTCCTTGCTGTACTTTGGAACTCTGCCTTCAGTTAGGTATATCTTTCCATTTCTCCTCTGCCTTTCACTTCTTTTCTCAGCTATTTGTAAGCCCTCCTCAAACAACCATTTTACCTTTTTGCATTTCTTTTTCTTTGGAGTGGTTTTTGTCACTGCCTCCTGTACAGTGTTATAAACCTCTATCCATAGTTCTTCAGGCACTCTGTCTACCAGATCTAATCCCTTGCATCTATTCATCACCTCTACTGAATTATCATAAGAAATTTGATTTAGGTCATACCTGAATGGTCTAGTAGTTTTCCCTACTTTGTTCAACTTAAGCAAGAATTTTGCAATAAGGAATTGATGATCTCAGCCACAATTATCTCCAGGTCTTGTTTTTGCTAACTGTATAGACCTTCTCCATCTTCAGCTGCAAAAAATATAATTAATCTGATTTCAGTATTGACCATCTGGTGATGATGTCTCTTGTGTTGTTGGAAGAGGTGTTTGCTATGACCAGTGCTTTCTCTGGGCAAAACTCCTTTAGCCTTTGTCGTGCTTCATTTTGTACT
Organism: Budorcas taxicolor; assembly: GCF_023091745.1. Classification (NCBI taxonomy): domain Eukaryota; kingdom Metazoa; phylum Chordata; class Mammalia; order Artiodactyla; family Bovidae; genus Budorcas; species Budorcas taxicolor. Next base: position 34,711,624 of record NC_068935.1, read on the forward strand.
ACAAGGCCAAATTTGCCTGTTACTCCCGGTATCTCTTGACTTCCAGCTTTTGCGTTCTAGTCCCCTATGATGAAAAAGACATATTTTTTGGTGTTAGTTCTAGAATGTCTTGTAGGTCTTCACAGAACCATTCAACTTTTTTTTCAACATTAGTGGTTGCTACATAGACTTGGATCACTGTGGTATTGAATGGTTTGCCTTGGAAATGAACCAAGTTCATTCTGTCATTTTTGAGACTGCACCCAAGTACTGCATTTCAGACTCTTTTGTTGACTATGAGGGCTACTCCATTTCTTCTAATAGCTTCTTGCCCACAGTAGCAGATATAATGGTCATCTGAATTAAATTCACCCCCTCCTGCCCATTTTAGTTCACTGATTCCTAAAATGTCAATGTTCACATCCCCTGCTCGACCACAGCCAGTTTACCTTGATTCCTATGCAGTGTTGTTCTTTATAACATCGGACTTTACTTTCACCACCAGACACATCCACAACCGAGCATCATTTCCATTTTGACCCTGCCTCTCCGTTCTTTCTGGAGCTATTTCTCTGCTCTTCCCCTCTAGCATATTGGACACCTACTGACCTGGTGGGCTCATCTCCTGGTGTCATATCCTCTTGCCTTTTCATACTGTTCATACTGTTTCATACCGTTCTTGAGGCAAGAATGCTGGAGTGGTTCACCATTCCTTTTTCTAGTGGACCACATTCTGTCAGAACTCTCCACCATGACCTGTCTGCCTTGAGTGGTCCTGCATGGCATGGCTCATAGCTTCACTGAGTTACACAAGGCTCTGATTCATGTGATCATTTTGGATAACTTTCTGTGATTGTAGTTTTCATTCTGTAGGCTGTGGGATTGTAGTTCTTGCTTCTTCTGTCTGCCCTCTGATGGATGAGGATAAGAGGCTTGCACAAGCTTTGTGATGGGAGGGATTGGCTGTGGCTGTGGGGAAAACTGGGTCTTGCTCTGGTAGGCAGGGCCATGCTCAGTAAACCTTTAATCCAATTTTCTGCTATTGGGTAGAGCTGTGCGCCCTCCTTGTTAGTTGTTTGGCCTGAGGTGACCTCCAAAAGGACTTGTGCCAACACGCACCTCCCAGGACTGCTGCTGCCAGTGCCCCTGTCCCCACATCAGGCCACTGCTGACCCATGCCTCCGCAGGAGACCCCCAAACACTCGCAGGCAGGTCTGGCTCAGTCTCCTGTGGGGTCACTGCTCCTTCCCTGGGTCTTGCTGTGCACAGGGTTTATTTGTACCCTCCAAGAGTCTCCATTTCCCCAGTCCTGTGGAAGTCTTACAATCAAATCCCACTGTCCTTCAAAGTCGGATTCCCAGGGGATTCCCAGTCCCTTTGCCAAATCCACAGGTTGGGAAGTCTGATGTGGGGCCCAGAACCTTCACAACAGTGGGAGAACTTCTGTGGTATTATCGTTCTCCAGTTTATGGGTCGCCCACCTGGCAGGTACAGGATTTGATTTTAATGTGATCGCACCCTCCTACTGTCTCGTTGCAGTTTTTCCTTTGTCCCTGGACATGGCGTATCTTTTTTCGGTGGGTTTCAACATTCTCCTGTCAAAGGTTTGTTCAGCAGCTACTTGCAATTTAGGTGTTCTTGCAGGAGACATCTTTACACATAAAAGAGCAGGAAGGTAGAGCCATCTAGTACATAATGAACTGAAATCTGAGTCTTTTATGCTCCAACTCAAGAGTCATTTCAGAGACCACATTAAGAGGTGGACTTACAGAAGAGGTAGTCTCGTTTTGTCAAGTAATATGGAAGGAGTTGTCAGTGGAGATGGACAGTGTCCATTACAGACTTTCTTACAACAAAAAAAAATGAAAAGGCATTCTAGAGAAAACCAGAAATCCTATATCTAGAGTTCAGGTAGAATCAAGCCAGGGGCTAGCCAGATGCGGAGGGTTCCGCCAGATGGTCTTGTTCAAGCCAATTTCAGTGAACAAATTTCCTCAGCGGGTATCTTTCTTCAGATGCCATCTCAAAGACACCATCAGGTTTCTGACACTGTTTGTGACCACAAACAAGGTATTTAACCTTTGGCTTCTTACTTTTATTGAGTTATATTACAGGAATTTTGAGAAAGAATAATGCAGCATATTAAGATGTTGATGATGTTGTGGTCATCTTTCCATTCTCTCTAGCACAGGGAGGAACAAGGATGTTTGATTTGACTCGGCAGAAATACATGCAGTGATTTTGTTTAAGACAGCATTAAAATTGGTTTAAAAATCCTGGGTGAATAGCAACAGGTGATATGGAATTTTTTCTCAGAAATCATCCCCAAAGAAAGAAAGGGCACTCACACTGCCTATTTTTTTAACTTTTTAATTTTATTTTAGTTGAAACTTTCTACTTTTCCTTCTCAGCTTTGACCTCGTAGCCATCGGTGGTATCTCTGTTGTCTTAATCTTTGACCGATCACCTTTTCTACCTGAGAAGAGGACACTGTGGTTGCCTTGGAACCAGTTCATTGTGGTGGAGAAAGTAACCATGCAGAGAGTTATGTCGGACCCACCATCCTGCGATATCTCCAACTTTATCAGCCCAAACCCTATTGTGCTTCCCTCACCACTCACATCATTTGGAGGATCCTGTCCAGAGAGGGGAACTATTGTTCCTGAGCTGCAGGTGGGTACATGGACCTTGACATTACAAAAGTACAGTAAGTCTCCAACATATGAATCTTCAACTTGCAACCTTCCAAAGAGACGAACGTGTTCACATAAGTTAGTTCACATGTCTGGCATATATTGTCACATCCTTTACAAGTTGTTGTGCTTTTGTGTAGTGTACTGTAAGATTTAAAACTTTTTTAACTTTTAAATTGCATTTTAAAATTTATTTTTAATTGGAGGATCATTGCTTTACAATGTTGTGTTGGTTTCTGCCATATATCAACATGAATCAGCCATAGGTATACATATGTCCCCTCCCTCTTGAACCTCCCATAAAATGTTTTATTTTTTGTATTTTTATATATTATTTGTGTGAAAAATATAAACCTATTACATTATAGTACTATATAGTCGATTACATTAGTTGGGTACCTACACTAACTTTGCTGGACTTAGGAACAAATTGGACTTATGAATACACTCTCAGAACAGAACTCATTTGTATGTAGGGGACTTGCTGTATCCATGGGGTGGTCAACAGTCGATAATGACTAGCTTCCTTTTCCTGGTACTCCTGCCAGCCCTGTAATGTGCTTGCCCTTCATTTTTCAAGAGAAGCTTTCAAATGTAATCTCTCTGGCACACATTTGCAAGGTGACTGGCCAGGGCTATAATGCTCCATCTCTGGCCATGGAACAAAGCAAGATGAACTAGCTATCATGAGGATTAGAACCCAAACCTTGACCTGATGAGCACTGTGCTCGAAAGAACAAAGCTCACTGGCTCCATGGTGATAACAGTATAATCAATGAGGTGGGACCATTTATGGTTCTGAAATTAAACTCCTTAAATCTAGTTTTCTTCCACTGTCTAGTTTATGTCTGTTGTCATTGTTCTTAGAAGTCATGACAACTCCTCTTGTTTAGCTATGTTTTAGTAAAGGTAGTTGTCAAGTCTACACATTTTATCTGAAACTTTTGCTTTTTATATGTTCAAGCTTTATAGTCAGAGAGGACATATTTTTGAAGCCTCATATTTTAGGACTCCTAAGCATTTTTCTTTATTGAGCATTCAGTATTTTCATTTCAATTCTAAGTCATTCAAACAAACACAGTACAATTTTCTCACTATATTATAGAAGCAGTTTAATGATAGTTTAATGTTAATATTATAATGATAGTTTAATGTCCACCAAAATGAACTCATAAATCAGATGCAGAATTCAAGTATACTCAAGAAGAGGTAAACGGACAGTCAAAGATTGAATTGGTTTTTCTTCCCTTACAACATCCCCAACAGCTGTTAGCAAAGCCCTCAGGAAAGGCTGACAAAAAATAATATTCTACACAGAAGAGTCTGAAGAGTTGGCACTCTTGTCGTTTCCATTGTTTTCCTGTGGAAAGGAAGAAAAAAACTATATAGTATTTAATGAGTACCTTGGACTTCTATACCAATCCTTTCACGATGTCATTAGGAAGCATGGGTCTTCCTCAAAAGAAAAGTTTTCCAGCTGCTCTAGGATTGCATGATTCCTTATGGAAATGAAGTACCAAGGTGGTGAGTGTCATGCTATCCTGTTGTGCTTCTGCCACCGTCTAAGAAGACGGAGCCAGTGGACAGCTTTGATATCAAATACCTAATGTAGAGGAAGAAAAATTGGACAAAGAGTAGACAAAAGGGATTTGTGCCCTCAGAAAGAAAGGAATGATCAGAAATCCCCAACAATATGAGATAGCATATGTTTAACAATCAGTTCTACTTTGCACCAGCCTGGGAAAGGAAGCAGGTACAAGGTCCTGAGCTAAAAACGAATAAGGGCACGAAAATATCCACACTATCCATCCATCCGTGCTAAATCACTTCAGTTGCGTCCAACTCTGCAACTCCATGGACTGTAGCCTGCCAGGCTCCACTGTCCATCGGATTCTCCAGGCAAGAATACTGGAGCAGGTTGCCATTTCTTTCTCCAGGGGATCTTCCCAACCCAGGGATCGAACCCATGCCTCCTGCATCTCCTACACCGGCAGCTGGCTTCTCCACCACTAGTGCCACCTGGAAGCCCGTGTCCCCTTCAATGTGTTAAATAGGATGGGCCCTTTGTTCAGCTGTATTTAGAAAGTTGAAAGTCACAGAATACGAGATGCAGTTTCAGTGACCACTTTTGGTTGTTTAATGCCATCTGTGCTAACAAACAATAAATAATAGTAATTAATGAAAGAAGCCAAGTGTTATTTTCACTCTGGGACCTATGTTTGTAAAAGATTTGCAGAGGAGTTCATGGGAGTTATTTGCTTCTCAGTCACAGGTGCCAGCTTGGAAAAGTTTGTTCCCAGTCCTTGGTACACCCAAGACACAGAGAAATGTGTAAGCAAAACTAGATTAAAAAGTGGGCCCTCGGGATCACTGCAAAGCTGCAGAGAAGATAAGTTTGATGGCATTAGGAAAGATTAGTTCTAGGGACACTATAGTCTCTGTCATAAAATATCACTTGCTGGGCCTACTTCCAGAGTCCTTCCTTGTTGAGAGCCTAACCTGAATACGGGCTCCAATAATGGTTTGTGATAGATGACTTCACACACCAAACAAGCTTTTGTGTCTGAATAGATAGAACCCATGCCACTGAAATCCTTGACATTCACAGGGTGATCTCCCAACTCCTACCAAGAAATTTTTGAAACACTGTTGGAAAACCAAATGGTTATGTTCCTAGTCTTTCCTGGCAGGGGAAAAAAAAAAGGAGAACTGTCCACAGGATAGGCTGGATGTCTTGTCCTCATGCAGATTTGGTGCAAAATGTAAAACCTGTGTTCATGTAGCCTCACAAAGATTCTAGAATGAATGCCTTATATCCATAATCCATTTAACCCTTTGGCATGCTTCTAGGACAAAAGCAGGCAGTGTCCTTGTCTCCCTGTGCACTGAAAAGGGCCAATTTGACTTTCTTTCTTCCAGGTTGTACAGGAGGAGATCCTCATTCCTTCCAGTTTTGTGAGGCTGAGTTACCTCAGCAGCCGCACCCCCGGATACAAAACCTTATTACGGATCCTTCTAACACATTCAACCATTCCTGTGGGGATGATAAAAGTACACCTCACAGTAGCTGTGGAAGGGCGACTCACACAGAAGTGGTTTCCTGCTGCAGTTAATCTTGTCTACACGTTTGCTTGGAACAAGACCGACATCTATGGACAGAAGGTTTGGGGCCTGGCAGAGGCTTTGGGTATGTTGAAATTATTCTCTGTAGATAGCAGTGTTGTGTTCATAAAACAGAAAGTACTATCTGCCTGTTAATTTGTATTTAGAATAATTATGGGTTTTCTTCTGTTTGAAGGATCTAAGGCACTTTTTCATTTAAACACTCCCTTTGGGCCTGTTGAGAGTTTCCTTTTGACACATTTTTGCTTCAAAATGATTTTAGTTCTCCTTTCCTGATGGCTGCATACCAATGGAATCACACGATATCTGACTTGTAACTGTCTGCAAAGCTGAGTATTGCCTTCTAACTATGACCTTTGAGGGGGCGTTCTTTGGATCATGTTTCTGTATTTGACATTTAGACTACCATTTCCACTTAGAAAATACAAAATTTTAACTCAGAGTATTCTCCATTTACTGTCTTTTATGTCTAGGATGGTTAGACTCCATTAACTTATTACTGTGGTTGGTTAAATAAAAAATCATCCTGCCTTTCTAGTCCTTTTGACTTTAAAACCTAGCATCTTATAGGTTGCAGAGACCTTAAACAGTCCTTTGGATCTGTGGTTTTCAGATACTTAATGCCTTCAGACACACGGCATTTTTAAAAAATGAGACTCAGATTTGTCAACCTTTTATTTTGCCAAGTAGGAGTATTTTTAGAAGGAAAAAAGAAAAAAACCCTGCCATCTACTATTGCCTACCACTACAATAATTTCATAAAGAAGGGATAACTTCCTTAACATAAAAAAGGGAATAGTCTGTCTTAAGAAGTGATACTCAGAGAGACAGACAGATAGGCAGACAGACACCAATGTCTGTTTCTCTTAGTCTGTAAAAGACAGTGAAAACTTCCTAAGAGACCTGGCAGGTCTTGGGAACCACAGCTGGGATCCATTGATTCTTATGCCTTCAGGCAGTAGCTCATGGTAACCACCCTTTGACAGATGAGAAGACTATTTTTAAAATCCAGAGGAGATGTTTTCATATTCTCCCTTGGAAGTGTCTGTCATGGTATGAGTCCCATATAAGTGACCTATATTTCTTAGACTACTGTGTGTCAATTTCCTCTTCCTTTCCAGAGGGAACCAGAGAGAGGAGGAAAAAAGACTGGTGAGTCGTCTTTGCCCAAGAGATCCTCACATATTTAAATAATTAACTCATCTCTGTTGGGCTTTTTTAGAATGCAGGGACCATGGAATGCTTCAGATTTCCTCAGTTAGTGGAGAATTATTGTAAAGACATAGGGGAATATAAAGAAAGAACCAGAAAAGGCATCAGCAGCCTCAAAGGCAAACTTCATCAAATTGCAGGCTTGCTCTGGATACACTGCAGTCCTAGAAGGTCAGCATCTGCTCTATCAAGTGAGCAACAGCTCTTGTCTCCCTGCAGCAAGAGTCCACTGCTTCCCACCATGGTGACCCAGCCATGCTGATGACGGAGCTCATCACTTCTCCTGTGGTACTAACTACCCTCGTTTTCTCTGGGCTCTTGCCAACTCCACAGTCTGGTTTCTTGCTCTGTATTTTCCATTCAGATCCCTCTTAGAATTTCAGGTTTCATCAGCCAGTCTCTACCATTAGGCTAACTACCAGCGAGGTCATTGGCCCGCCTGTGGAGTCCTGCTCAGTCTCTAGTCCAGTGAATGTGATGGTGAAGAAAGTTCTGGAGCCAGACTCCCTCCCTGGATTCAAATCATCCTTCTCTACTTACTAGCTATGCAACATTGGGTAAATTAATCTCCAAATGCAGTTTCTCCATATATTAAATGGTTATTATGAAGAGAATGTTACTCCCAAGTTATTATGATGTGAGGATTAAATGAGGTGAGTGAGTGCTGGTTGCTGGTATGGTTTTGTCAGTTTTGCTATGGTCACCATATTGGAATCACAAGGTATAAAGCATGGCACCTATGCAGGTGTCTGTTGCCTAAGCTTCTCTAATAAGGCGGTTGTTATTATGGGTTTAATAGGTAGGTGCAGGTGGCACTTGTAGTAAAGAACCTGCCTGCCATTGCAGGAGATGTAAGAGACATGAGTTTGATCCCTGGGTCAGGAAGATCCCCTGGAGGTGGGCATGGCAACCCACTCCAGTATTCTCACCTGGGACCATGGCCAGAGGACCCTGGTGGGCTACAGTCCATGGAGTCACAAAGAGTCAGACAACTGAAACAGCTTTACATGCACACACTGTGTTAATTATTCTCCTTTTGCCTTCCCTCACATACACATACACACACACACACACACACACACACACACACACACACACACACAGAGTCTCTTCTCTGCCCTTTTCTGTGCTTTGAAAGACTGCCTTCTGTGGATCCCATTGTCTGGATTCCTTTACTCTCTGGCTTCCCTTTTGCTTTGGTCAGTGGATGGCACCATCAAGAGCCAGCAGAGTGGAAGGAGGAAGTGGTCAGGGCATCCTTCTTCCTGCTTCACTGCACTGCCGGGCAATGACTGCACTGGAAGATGGCAGCTCCTGTTGAGGAGCCCCTCCTCCAAATCCCCACGCTCTCTCCGGATCACTCCCTCCCTTAACCCCTCTCTGCAAGCCCAGACAGCTTCCCATTGTTGCCAGTCCCTGGGTAGGTCACGATCCTTGTTAATTCCCTTCACCCTGCTCACACCTCTGTAAACAGCCCCTTCATTCAACTCTTTGAACACTTCTGAGTGTGATATCTGACTCCAGCTGGGACCCTGGCTGATGCATACTCAAAGCCTCATATTCCCCTCTCCAGGATGTGATCCTAAAGCCTTTTATTCACCTCCTGCATGCGTGCTAAGTCGCTCCAGTCATGTCTGACTCTTTGTGACCTTATGAACTGTAGCCCACCAGGCTCCTTGTCCGTGAGATTCCCCAGGTGAGAATACTGCAGTGGGCTGCCATGCCCTCCTCCAGGGGATCTTTCTGACCCTGGGACTGAACCCAGGTCTCCCACATTGGCAGGCAGATTCTTTACCACTAGTGCCACCTGGGAAGCCCCTTTGCTTCACTAGAATAATCTTAAATTCCTCTAACTTTTCTCCATAGGGCTTTGTTTTCCAATTCTTTATGACTTTTCTCGCAACCCTTGCCAGGTTGTTAGATTTGAGGGTTTTTGTTTTGTTATGTTTTACTTTTTTCTTAAGTTATAATGCAGCAATTTATCCAGTACTCTGATGAAGAACTGAACAAGACAGTACCTAGCAGAAATTCCTTGCTAGGGTTCACATAAATGTAGCTCAGCCTGACTTTTTAAAAAAATAACAGCTTTATCAACATATAATTCACATACCATAAAGTTTACTCATTTAAAGCGTGCAATTCAGTGGGTGTTAGTATTATCACAAGTTTGTACAACCATCACCAACATCTAATTCCAGAACATTTTCAACAGCACATCACAAAGTAGCCCTAAACACATTAGCAGTCACTCTCTACTTCTCCATCCCCTGCAGACCCTGGCAACCACCAGTCTCCTTTCTGACTCTATGAATTTACCTATTCTGGATATTTCAAACAGACACAGTCATACAGTATGTGGTCTTTTGTATCTGGCTTCTTTCAGTTGACGTGTTTCCAAAGTTCATCCACGTCATAATGGGTGTTAGACCTTCGTTCCTTTTTATGACTGAATACTGTTCCATTGAATGGATAGACCACATTTTGTTTGTCCAGTCATCGACTGGTTGACATGTGGGTTGTTTCCACCTTTTGACTATTGTGAATAATGCTGCTATTAACATTTTTATACAAATATTGGTGTGAATACCTATTTTCAATTCTTTTGGGAATATACCTAGGAGTGGAATTGTTAGGTCATATGGTAATTCTGTTTGACTTGTTGAGGAGCCATCAAATTGTTTTCCACAGTGACTGCACTGTTTTATCAACCTCACTTTATGTATAAAAATGTATTGTACCCCTTCCTTTTAAATACTCCCAGTGTTGAAGATTATCCTCCTTGTTATAGTTAAGCACTCTTAATGACTTAGTTTCTCATATATCCATGGAGATATATGGCTTCCCTGGTGGGTCCGACTGTAAAGAATCCACCTGCAATCCAGAAGACCCAGGTTCAATCCCTGGGTGAGGGAGATACCCTGGAGAAGGGAATAACTACCCACTCCAGTATTCTTGTCTGGGAAATCCTATGGACAGAGGGGCCTGGCAGGCTACAGTTCATGGGGTCGCAGAGTTGGACACAACTGAGCATTGAATAAACAACTAAATCACAAAGAGAAGCAACAGTGTTCTAGTATACACACCAGTGCTATAGGATTCATCCCTATTGTTTTCCTATGGATGTTGATTTACTTCCTATTTCTACAATTTTGTTTCTGGTCAAAACTTGCTCCAGCATTCTGACTGCAAAAATGGCCTTAATTAAAATGTTGAGATATATATTGTTGGTTCCTTTTAAAAGCTAATAACAGTAATAAAAGCAAGAGACAATTGACCCACTCAGAAATATCCAAGGGAGAGGGAAAAATGTTCCTCGTGGTGTTTTGTTTTGTTTTGTTTTTAATATAAATTTATTTATTTTAATTGGAGGCTAATTACTTTACAATATTGTATTGATTTTTCCATACATTTATGTGCACTTAAGGGACATATTTTTTTTTTTTTTTTAGAGTGGAGAAAGAAAATTGGCAAGGATCCCAAGGGAAACAGCCAAAATAATTGCAAGTGTGGTACCTAAGATGGAATATGGATTGTTTACCTTGTAGGAAATGTTCCTGATAACTTAATCATAGTTAAAAGGATTTTATTTACTACCTCGTCTCCATTTCCATCTCCACAGAGACTAAGGGAATCTTCCTGACAGTAGTAAAGCATTAGGACGAGTGGTAGAATGAAGCTGGAGAATCAACTTCTCTGAAAATGGATTGTGAACACCTTAAGAATATAACAGGCAATAAATAGTTCAGGTGATAAATGGATAGAGCAAAGGGATCAAGTATGTTACCATTGTGTCCATACCTTAATAGATACGATTGAATCTAAGCAAAGAAGAAAACACTTAGCTGTATTCCTGGCCATATCTTATCATCACTTAACTGATGTGAGAAGAAACAGAGTAAATTTTGCGCCAGATAGTAATAATGGTGCTATATATGACACTTCTCAGATTTGCTTCAATTTCAGAAGTCTTAGTATAGCCTTTTGGTAGGTGGAATAATAGCCATCACCTCCCAAAGATGTAAATAAATTATGTTACATGGCAAAAGATAATTAAGGTTACAGATGGCATTAGAGTTGCCAAGCAGCTGACCTTGAGATGGAATAACTATCCTGAATTGTCCCGGTTGATCCATTGTTATCACAGAGGTCCTTGAAAGTGGAAGACGGAGGCAGAAGGGGAGGTCAGAGTTAGAGGGGAATATAAGTATAACTGTAGAAGGAACGCACAGCAAGATGCAGTCTTGCTTGCTTGGAGGATGAAAGAAGAGAGCCAAGGACCAAGGAATGTAGGTTGCCTCTAGAAGCTGGAAAAGGCAAGGAAATAGATCTCCCCTAGAGACTTCAGAAGGAATTCATCCCACTGAGCCCTTGAATTTAGCTCAATGAGATCTTTTCAGACTTCTGACCTCCTTATCTGTAAGATGAGAAATCTGTCCTGTTTTAAGCCTTTCAGTTTGTCCGGATATCTTCCAACAGCACTAGGAAACAAACCTTGACCACTATTCTTACAGTCCCAGTTTCAGCTGGAATTTTTATTAAAACTATGGCTTGAAAGGTCTCCCGCTCTTCTTCCTTCCCATGCCTGTTAAATGTGAACCTGTCCCCCGCAACCCCCGTGTCTGGGTGATGGAGAAAGAAGTCAGATGTAAACAAGCTGAGTCTGAAATGATGGTGAATACCTAAGTTGAAATGCCCACTAAGTGTGAAATGTAGGACTCTTTCCCATATGGTTCAGCTGTGGGAAATTGATGTGATCTCTAAGGGCTCAAGTGTCACAAAAGAAGAATAGATTGTTCAGAGACAGGCAAAAGGAGAAAAGGAGAACCTGAGATCCTAAGGTAGCCCACCAGTTTTTATAATAAAACAGATTTTGCAATGAGAGGGATAATACCAGAGTGAATAAATTACCAACGGAGGCTGTGTGAACTAATTCCTTGGAGAAGTATCAATGGCAGCTGATAAGATTGATTAATCCAAGCACAATATTGATCAAGTGGAAGAAGAGGAAAATCACCCCCAGGGTTGCAGTACAAAAACCACAATCACTAGTTCATCCAGCTTAAAGATTTAAAGATTTTGTTGTCTGATACACAGACAAGACTCCCCTGCTAAAAACTCCATGTGAGCATTTGAAATAATTTGGCCTTAGTACTTTATTCTCTGGCTCTAAAAAGGTATGATGTCTGAAAATCATTGTATATTATTTTGTTTCTTTCCCAACTCTGCTCCTTGCAAAACAGTGTTAAAAAGAATCATTATTTTTAAGTTCACAGTGCTGTTGAAATTCTAGAGACAGCTTATTTAATGTGACAAACTGGCTTGTTCAGGGGCTCTGATCTGCATCCATTATATAAATTTTGTCAAAATAATTCCCTGTGTCTGCATACATTATCAATATATAATAATGCATCCTGCCTGGTCTTCATTTTAATTAAATTAAATTGCAGTGGTTAGGAGTCCTGGAAGTTCAGGAAATCAGCCATCCACCTTTAGTAGCACTGCTATAAACAATTCTACTTTTCTTCAAGGTTATTGGCAACAACAATTGCGTAATTATTTAGTACAGTAGTTTGGCAAGAAAGAGTGGTGTTTCAGGAAGAACTAGACTTCTTAAAGGTTCATGACACAAAGGAGTCTGTCTAAATTGTGTTAGAAGAAACAAGGGAACATTAATGGTAATAGGTGCTAAGCTACGGTTGCTTTGTGCACACAAAACATCCCTGAGAACGATGCTTTAGTGTTCATAAATTTCCCTTCAGTAAAGCCTAAGCAAGCTGGGCAGCCACAAAAATAGCATCCACTGAATATTTTAATAGTAAATGGGTAGTGCTTTACAATTTGCAAAGGACTTTCACATACATTTTCTCATTTTAATCCTTAGAACATTCCTGCCTGGTAGGCATGGCACGATGAATGGGATCTTCATTTTACAGAGTGGAAAAGCGAGGTTCAGAAAGAGCAAGTGACTTGCCAAAAGACCTTTCCCAAGCAGGGATTCAAACTTGGATCTCACCATCCTGAGTTCTGTATGCCTTTCACTGCTGCCTGTCTTCACTAAAGGGACCAATCCACCTTACCCAATTCAACGCCCCAGTGGCTTTCTGTCCAAGAAGCTAGCAGAGATAATAATCTTTCATCATTTCTCTCCACTTATAAATTTGTAATCATTAACTGAGAGCAGGGCTGTTTTATGCATTCAGCTTTTCAGTCGCAGCACCAAGGATATGAGTTCTTCAAGGACCTACAAAAATCTTTGCAACCTGAAAAATAAATTTATTGACACCAAAATGTGCAAAGAAAACCAGAAAATCAACATTAACAAATTGTTTAAATAAATGTCTGCTAAATGGAGCATTATGTCAGCTTGTCAACTCCAAGTCAATTTTCACATTTAAATATGAAGTGTGTTTAATGTTGGATATGAGTTGTAGGTTGTATACATTTTAATATCTCTGAGAAAATGTGAGATATGCCCTCCAAAGAGTACCTAGAGCTTACTAGGGTCTTTAATTGATGCTCCAGTAAGCACGTTGTCTGTGTCCATTTCAAACTGCTGGTCACACTCAATAGTAGATTACAAAATCTGTTTGGTGAGTCAACCAGTATTTTTTTAGTGGAATAAAATGGAATGGAATGGAATAGAATAGAGTAGAAAATATCAGTGTAAAACTATTAAGAGAGTACTGTTTCAGAAAACTGTTTCACTTATACCTGCCCATATATGCATGTATCTTTCCATGTGTGTGTTGGGTCACAATGAAATGACTTTCAACCGTAAGAATTTGAAAGCCATTGGTAAGGTAATATAGTCAAGAGATAGAGATGTGAAAATGATTTGCCAAACCATATGATTTATTTCTTAAGTCAGCATTCATGACTATTCAGGCCTCCCAGCCCCCTCTTCCAACCCATCTCAGGGCATTACAACCATATCTCTTTAAGATTAGGTGACCATATATATAATTTATCATTCAATCCAAGATACTCTTGAGAGTGAAAAGGGGTGCTGTTAACAATAGCATGACTGGACACTGTTTTTGGCCAACCAGGATATATGATACTTCTACTTCAAGGTTATCTCTAGTTTCCAATCCTTATATCTTAAATTCAGGACAGATAAAAGCTTATCTATTTAAAGGACTTCTGAATCATGGGTCTTTCCCTTAATCGCATAGCATGATCCAGTGTGGAGGTAAAAGCACTTGCTAAGTGAGTAACTGGGTTTGAGCTCTGGCTTGCCATCTGCCACTTAGTCAGATGACCTTAGACTAGTCACTTCACCTTTCTGGGTCTATTGTCTCATCTATCAAACTGGAGTAAATATATCTTCCTCATGAGTTTTTGGGAGTCTTCAAATTAGGTCACATACACAAAAATGTGTTTAACTGTTCAGTGTTATGCAAATGTGAGATGATATTATTTTAGGAGGCGACGAATGAAAGTTCCAAAAGGTAGGTAACCCTTCAGGCTATGGGCTCTCTGACGTGATGAATGATCACTGTATCTGCAGCGCTTAGCAAATCACCTGCCTGGCACATAGAGCTGCTCTGTGCAGGTCTGCTGACTCATTAAATAACCAGCCCCTTTAGAATAACCAGTCCATTTTCAAGGTGAATTCATTTCCTAAACCCTCCTCCCAAAGAAAAATGCCTAAATACTGCTAGAAGATAGGAATCTTTTTTTTTTTTTCTCTTGTCCTGGGCAAGGGGTGAGGTAGTGGGGGAGGGGAAGGGTTGCTCTTCGTTTGGTTTTGATGCACTAGCCAGACCACAGCTACCCTGACCTTCTTTCAGTCTTGCAGAGATACCAAGCCTCTCCGTCTTGCCCATATGCCAGTCTCTGCCTAGAATGTTCTTCCCTGTACTTCATGAGATAAAGCCCTTCTATATGAAGAGGCTTTCCTTTGCCTTCCCTTTCCAAAACTTAAACTTCTGTTGCACCAGTTCATAGTACCCTGCACTTCCATACAAGTTATCACAATGTGTGTGTGTGTGTGTGTGTGTGTGTGTGTGTGTGTGTTATCTTATTTCATATTTGTTCCTCTCACCGGATTGTAAGCAATGTGAGCTCTGCTGAGGGGTGTGTTATCTTGTTCTGTCTTGTTCATTCTCACATCCCCAGGGCCTGACAACAGGAAAGTGAAAGTGTTAGTCGCTCAGTTGTATCCAGCTCTTTTGCGACCCCATGGACTGTAGTGCACCAGACTGCTCTGTCCGTGGGATTTCCCCAGGCAAGAATACTGGAGTGGGTTGCCGTTCTCTTCAGTGGATCTTCCTGACCCAGGGCTCAAGCCCAGGTGTCCCACATTGCAGGCAGATTCTTTACCCTCTGAGTCACTAGGGAAGCCCTGACGACAGGAGGTACTCATCAAATATTGCATATTTGTTGAATGACTGAACAAACATGCATAAGGACAGAGGCTAAGGTGGGGCCCTTAGCCTGACCTATTTAATGGAATGGTGGGCCCACCAAGGGAGAGGAGGGCAGTACCCAGGTCTACAAAGGCACTTGAAAATGTGCCTGTGAGCTAGTGCATCACGCTGCCACCTGTGGCACACATGTCACCCAGGTTCCAGGTTGGCTTTTTTGCAGCTAGGCTTGGAAAAGGCAGTCAGAAAAAAAAAATCATAAGATAAGGTGTCAACGCACATGACCTCTTGGCCTAAGTGTTGTGTGGCTGCCTCACTCCTGGATTCTTCTTACCTTTTCTACCTGTTCTTTCTCTTCATTCAACTACTATGTCACTTTTAGCACTAGCATGTTTAAACTGGTAAGATACAGATCCTAAGTAAAATATTACCAAATCAAATCCAATGACTCATTAAAAAGATAGCACATCATAACCAAGTACTGTAGAGTGTGTTTTAGGACCTCAAAGATGGTTCAATGTTAGGAAATATATTGCTCTAGTTTATCACCTCAATAGATTAAGAGAGAAAACTATGTGAATATCTCCGTAAGTGCTGAAAAGGCACTTGGTAAAAATTCATCACCTGATTCTGACACTCTTAGTAAGCCAGGAATAATAGATAAACAAAGCATTTCAGGCCACTGGGCAGTGTGTCAAATCGGGGAGCCTCTGGGGTCATCCTAGCCTATGAGAACTCACTAGAGAATGGGAAAAAGGAGAAGTCATGCCGGGAGCAGGCACCCGATCTCAGTAGTAGCATTTTATCTGCACAGTCTTTGCCTCTTGTAGCTATGGCCTTCTCTTGGTTTGTTCGGTCTCTTATCTTCCATTGTTGTGGTTTTACATGAATCTACTGTTTTGAAAGAATGAGATATATTTCTGGTTCTATTTAATGGTTTCTTTCAGATAAGAAGGTTTTGATCTCATTGTTAGTTACCTTTTAAATGTGATCACATTATTTTTATATATTCCTTGAGTTCATGAAGGAAACATAAATTTCTCACACCATCAGACTACCTTTAATTATATATTGCCCTCATAAATGCAACCATTATGAATTCTGAAGCCTTAGCCCAAAGCTGTTGAAAATCATCTGCTTAATCTTGTCATATTTTGCACATCAGCTTCATTGCGTGGCATCTTTACCTTGGCTATTTAATGTCAATCTCCCATCCCAGCCCTTATACGTGAAGGTCTCCATCACTAAATTGGGTGTCAGGGCACTGTGGCCCTTCACCTTCTTGTAGTCCCCACATTATACTAATGCTACTGCTCTGATAAATAGAATGAGATTCAGTGACTATTTTTCTAATGTCAAATGGCTTTGAGGGAGCAAGCTTCAGTCTTTCTTTATAAGCCAGTAGAATAAAGTCTTCTTTAGAAGCCACTGTAATATTTGCACGATGACTAACAGTGAAGTCAGAGCTGCAAATCCTATGACCAGAGGACAGAGTCCTCTACAAAAGTAGCAAGTCCTGTCTTGACAGTCAGTGACTCTTGGTGGAGGAAAATCCCATTTTATATCCCATTTATATAAATCCCCCAAATTTATATCTCTGTGTCGAGGTGAGGGAGAGAATAAAGGAAGACAGAAATCCAGACGGAATTAAGGGTATCACAAGAGAGGCAGTCACTTGGTTCAGAGAAAGTATTCAGCCATATGAATGGCTCTTTCTCCACTGCCTTCCCAATAAGTCCACTCCATCATGGGACCACTGTACCAGCCCCAGGGAAGTATAGTCCCCCCTCCATCCCCATGTATCTCCACTCACAGCCAGGCTAGTCTGTCCTCTACAGGTCCTCTGAAATGTTGATGGATAATTATCCTTTCCTTCCCAGTATACACTATTCTTCCTGACCCCCATTCCGGAATGCCAGAGGCTGAATGCGTGGCCTCCACCCAGCTGTGCTGATGATCAGATGTGATAGGCACCAGGCCGCCGGGGAGACGGTAGTGGGTCCAGTCTGCTTATTTAACTAAGACTCAGCTGTCACAGCACCAGGCGGAGCTGGTGTCAGGGCTCAGCATTTTTGGTGCCAGCCCTGAGTAGCCCTTTTCCCCCCACATTTCATTATATGAAAAAGAAAAGGCGTTCAGTGCATTACAGTCTGCTTTCATGAGAGGAAGTCTACAACTGGTTGCTACTGCCTTTGCCAGTTCCTTGTGCATTTAGCCAGCAGCTCAACTCCATGGGGTGATTCGTCTGCCTTCTCATACATGGATTGCAAGTTCCAGGATTCTGTTCAAGTGGGCTGCTGTCAGAAAGAAACCTTGCCTTGTTACTCTGAGCAAGGAGCCACATACGAAAATATCCCAACACGCAGCCATTCTCATTAAAGTCAGTTGGAATTTTGGACAAGTCTTCAGTATAAATTATAACTTTATTAGCTCATAGAGCTTTCTCGAGAGAAAGTAAATCTAATACAAATTAGAAGGAACTTATTAAGTGGCTGCCTTGTTGCTATTTGCTATGACAAGGGAGAAAAGTAATATAATTGTGGGGTGTGCAGCCAGTGCACTTTTTTGTTGTGGGCTAGAGAGCAATTCAGATAGGAGGAGGTGAAGAGGATGTCTCATTACCATTGTGCTGAGGATACTTAATAGAAGCATTTCCTGCCACAGAGTTGGGAGGATCTTTAACTGTTACGGAGATGGGAAAATCAGACTCCAAACCACCATCAGAGGTCACCAGGGCACACTACTTATTTGCAAAACTTGCACAATCACCTTCCGGAGAAGAGATTTTAGGGGCACACACCAGGCTTAAAATATACAAAAGGCAGATCCTGACAGTGGTAGGGAAGGAGATGATGGCCCGGAGCTTGTAATTATTATTATGATTATTTATTAATCAAGACTTTTCAGTGTTGGCAAGAGAAGCAGAAACCATGTTATTCTTCATACCAACATGGCCTGATTTTTCCAACAAGATATAGGGGTTTGATTCCCCAACTTGAACTGATGAAATACAATCTTGAAAGAATACACTTTAGAATCATAGAGTGAAATGCTAAAGGGGGACTTTAAGAACTTTAAGAACTGTCTAGTATAGAGACTTCCTTCATGGTCCAATAGTTAAGACTCCACACTCCCACTGCAGCGGGTATAGGTTCAATCCCTGGTCAAGGAATTAAGATACCACATGACATGTGGCATGGCCCCCCCCCCAAAAAAGAAAAAGAATTGTCTAGTACAGTAGTCTTTGATCTGATATCTTTATTTAGATTTCAGGAGGTCAGTGAACCCCCTAGAATTATATACAAAATTGTGTGTCCATATGCATTTTTCTAGGAGAACGATCCATAACTTGTATCACATTCATAACAAAAGGTTCCCTGATTCAAAAGGATCTAAGAACCACCAATTCTAGTCCATCCTCTCCCCCTGTCCTTTGTTACAAATGAAGAACAGAGTTGGAGAATCATATGCCTGCGACCATACAGCTCGTTAATCACAGACCCAGGAACTGAAGTGTTTTCTGACTCTTAGGCCTAACATCAGCTCTTTCCACTAGAGTTGGTTTAGCAAAGCACTGGGGCCATGATAAGATATTAAGGAGATTGTAGACAGCAATGATTTGTGCCACATGTGTAACCTGAACTAGATTACCTGTGAGATCCTTTGCATCACTGAAATTCTGTTTCTATCCATCTTCATACAGAACACCATTGACACAGATGATCCCAAACTAATTTCCTCTTAGAAATCATTTCCATTTTATCATTAGTCTTTCCTGCTCCCCATTGATCTCCCTTGCTAATAGAGCTTGGTTAGGGCTAATACTGAAATGAGTTTGCATTCCAAGAATCCTTACCAGCTGATGGCAGGGTAGAAGGGCATCCCCATCAGGACTAGCTACATAATTTGCAGGGCCCAGTGTTAAAGAAAAATACCCAGCCCTTTGTTTAAAATAGATTAAGGATTTCAAGACAGTGATAGCAGAGCATTAAGCCAAGGGTGGGGCCCTGCTAAGCAGAGGCTCCTGTGTGACTGCACAGGTC
This sequence comes from Budorcas taxicolor, assembly GCF_023091745.1. NCBI lineage: Eukaryota > Metazoa > Chordata > Mammalia > Artiodactyla > Bovidae > Budorcas > Budorcas taxicolor. Next base: position 34,731,043 of record NC_068935.1, read on the forward strand.
ACACAGCCATGAAGATGGTCCTGATCCCTGCTAAAGCTTCGATGGAGCAGAGATGAAGAGAAGTCAGTCTGTGGTTTACAATGGCCACACATGACCCCCAAAGTTAGCGAGTGTGTATTCACAATCATAAGGGGTTGGCTTATCTATGTTTGTGCTTGCACACACACGTGCTTGCCTGCTGTTGCTCAGTCAGATCCAACTATTTTGTGACCACCAACTCCTCTGTCCATGGGATTTTCCAGGCAAGAATACTGGAGTGGATTGCCATTTCCTTCTTCAGGGGATCTTCCTGTCCCATATATCATCTCCTGCATTGTCAGGCAGATTCTTTACCACTGAGCCACCTAGGAAGCCCTTGCGCACACACACACACATGCACACGTAGATCAGTTGGATTAAAATTAGCTCTTTTCACCTAATGTCAAAATCCAAAACTCGTCTGCTTGAATTTTTCCACCTAGAACCTATTGTGCTGGCATTGTTTTAGTGCATATTTTAATTACCAGTTTTCATAGCCAGACAACCAAAGAATAAATGTGTTCTCCAGGGGCGTCTGAAGAGTCAGGTAGAGTCAGGTACTCAAAAGCAATGGCAGACAACCAGCTAGGGATATTTTAAGCTGCCAGAAAAGGGGGAAGGAGCTTCGAAGTATGCACTGTAATGAGCTGATAGTCTCAGGCTTAGAACATTATGAGGACACAAAGCATTTTAAACTCAAGAATCAGAACTCTGGGGTTCCAACAGGTAAGCAGGTTTGCCAACTGAGAAGATGCCTGGGTCTTGGTCTACTCGAGTTCTGCATGTTTCAGTAGAGCAAAGACACCCACGCTGGGCCATTCTGCACTTCACATTTTAGCCGCATACTGGGGTTCCCAGCTTAATGTACAACATCTGTGTTTCAGAAGGGTTGAAGCCAAATGTTGAGTGATGTCCCATTGGTTAGAAACCAAAATCTAACATGCACAAAGTGGAATTTACACTTGAATGGCTTATAACACTCTAAGCAAACTCAGACTTCTCAGCAAACTAAAGGCCAGTTAGCATGGAAGAAAATATAAATGGGTGAATTGATTTTTATTAGTCTCATGTGTAGTGAGGTGTTGTATAAGTGACCCAATACTCCAATGCCCACTTCCTAAGTGTATTTTATACTCCAGAGAGATTAGAAAAAACTTTCCCTGCACTTCTACTACAAAGGTAAAGAAAGAAATGGTATCACCACAGCTTAAGACTCCAGAGGGCTTATTTCTTCAGTTTTACGACACAGCCTTTTACCCAAAACATACCTAATGACAGCCTCAGTGAGTCACTCATTCATGTATGTATCCAATATGCACTGATTGGTCATTTTTGGATGCCCAGGGCTTCCAAAAGTAAAAGGTAGTTGTTGTTGCTTAGTTACTAAGTGGTGTGTGTTTGGCTCTTTGCGACCCCATGGACTGTAGCCCGCCAGGCTCCTCTGTCCATGCGATTTCCCCAGGCAAGAATACTGGAATAGCTGGCCATTTTCTTTTATTAGTGGTCAAATTTCAACCCACCTCAGAATTCAATAGCAAATGTGGTATCCAGAGAATTATCAACTAGTGCCAAAAAAGAAGCAAGTCTTTTTAAACATTCTAAAGCATTATTAACTCTTTGTTTGCAGTGTCTGTGGGATATGAATACGAAGTGTGTCCAGACTTTATTCTCTGGGAGAAAAGGACAGTTATCTTACAAGGTTTCGAGATGGATGCTTCTAACCTAGGCGGCTGGTCGCTGAATAAGCATCATATTTTGAATCCTCAAAGTGGTAAGCACATGTTACAATATTCATTAATATTGTTTTCCTAATGCTATATACATATGTATATGTAATATTTACTGCAGAAAATTTGGAAAAGTACAAGGAAAAAATTATAACTTCACCACCTAGAGATGACCACATTATATTTCTTTTCAAATGCAATCATCTGATTTCAGATTAGTGCTAGTCAAGTGAGACCTCTTCACAAAGTTAAATGAAACTGGGTTTTCAGAATCATCTATCATTACTGCTCTGGCCTAAATGATTAACCAGTTTATCCAACCTTGTAGCCAACTTTTAACAACTGGAATAATAATTGCCATATTTCGTGTGATCTAAAACATCATTGATTATAAGTATGTGTGTGCTTAGTCGCTCAGTCATGTCTGACTCTTGCAACCCCATAGACTGTAGCCTGCCAGGCTCCTCTATCTGTGGGATTCTCCAGGCAAGAATACTGGAGTGGGGTGCCATTTCCTTCTCCAGGGGATCTTCCCCACCCAGGGATTGAACCCGGGTCTCCTGCATTGCAGACAGACTCTTTACTGACTGAGCTACAAGGAAAGCCCACGATTATAAGTATACCATTATTTTATGGAAAATACTGCCAGTTAAACAATGACACACATTGTTTGCAAGATACATGCTTACTCCAGAGATGTTAAAATGGGAAGTCTCTTAGAATTAATGAATCATATGTGTCGTACAGTTTTCAACAGGCTTTAGTGAACTCTGTCCCATTTTAAACACAACAACCCTGCAGTGTGGCCTTATCCTCATTTAGAGGGTCAGGAATCCAAGGCTGAGTCACATGACTTTCCCCCAGGGCTCACAGTAAGTGGCCAGAGCCATGTACTCTCTCTACACCAGTTTTTTTTTTTTTTTAATCCATATAAATGTCAGTATATTCAGTAAGAAGCAAGGTATAGAGTAAAGGGATAGCAATGGATAGTGGTGAAAGAGGTAGGAGGAACACAGAGAAGAAGAGAAAGAATCTGGGGAAAGAGTACAGCTCTGGACTTCACTTAGTTTTAAGCCTCCTGAGTCCTGGACTTAGGAAAACCAGGTCAAGCAGTGAAAATCCATACATGCTCATCTTCAGTCTTTGCCTTCTTTGGACCACATTCCCTGCTGTCACTGTCACCTCGTTTGTAATTTCGATGTTAAATCAGAAGAGACCACAGGTGGCCCTTAGCCCATGCTTCTCTCAGACAAACTGATTTTGCTCCCCTGGTTATAAAGGCTTCATCCAAGTTCCTTCACCTCCTTTTGCTGGGAAACCTATCATTGGTGTTTCCACCCAGCATCATTTGAACATCTGCTGGTAAGTTTTCATTGTGAAATCATATTCCTTTTCATCTAAAGAGGCAGATTCTGAGCAGCCTTTAGTAGGATGTTGTTTTGTTGGAGACGCGAACGTACTGAGACAACTATATGCTTCCATCCTTGTATCTATCTGACCTTTGGGAAACAGCTAGCTAAGGCAGGGTTCCAACAGCTAGCTAAGGCAGGGTTCTCTTGTAAGGCCATGAACTGACTAAGGCGAAGAGATCCATTTTATAACCACACCTCTGGTCTTATTCATGTGCACTGTAGTTGAATCAGCCAAGCCAACCAGCCCCACAGGCTGGGAACTTTTGATCACCTAAGCTAACCAGGTTTGCTTCAACCATAGCCTGAGACCACTTACCAGAGTTCCAGTGTAGGACCCCGGAAGGTGAAGGAATCCACTGCCATATGCCTCCCATTACATGTCCTTCCCCTCTTTCAAGGAAGACTGTGAATTCCCCTTCCAACTGTTTGTTTGTTTAAGAGCAAAGATTCAGGCACAGATATAAAATGTCAACCCTTTTTCTGTTGTCAAAAGGAGAATCACAGTTTCAAAAGTATAAAAATAAAAGGGCAGATGCCAGTTATTAAATTATTAGGTTTTTTGTTTTGATTTGAAAGAGTTTGACATTTTAAGCAGCCGTTTCTTTTCCACTCACTTTTATTGGCTGGTATGGATTGTCTCTTTCAAATGCCTGTCATTGACATTAAACACAAAGTGGGAATGACCTCAATCGAGCCAGTCCCCAGCTGTGTGCTCCCAGTCCTATATTCTCTTACCATTGGAGGCTGAAAAATTCAGAACAGATGGAAGCCATTCAGAAAGTTGGCTTTGGGGGACCCCTGATTTCCACAAATGTGTTCTTTCCACCTCTAATCCACCAGTAATTCATGTTTAAGGTAATAGGTATCAAGTTACTTCTGAGAATCTTTTTCACAGCTTTATTGAAGTATAACTTATACACCATAAAATTCACCCATTTTAAGTGTACACTTCAATAATTTTTAGTAAAGTGTGGAGTTCTGCAACTGTCACCACCACAGAGTTTTAGAATATTTTTATCACTCCAAAAGATCCCTGGTACTCACCCCAGCCCCACTAAATCTACTTTGTCTGTTTCTGAGAATTTTATCCTGAGAAAGAAACCTTACTTAAGACAGACTTATTTAAAGGAAGATTTGTTCATTTTATCCAGGGCTCCCCAACCTCCAGGATCTAATGCCTGATAATCTGAGGTGGAGCTGATGTCATAATAATAGAAATAAAGTTGCACAATAAATATAATGCGCTTGAATCATCCTGAAACCATTCCCCCTCTCCCCCCAGTCCCTGGAAAAATTGTCCTCCATGAAACCGGTCCCTGGTGCTGAAAAGAGTGAGTTGATATTATCTTTATCAGCTCATTTGTAGGCACACAATACGGTGTGCCCACACACACATAGGACAGGTCATGCCTGCCAGGAAACAGGGCTGAAGCCAGCACTGCCACTGCCTTTCAGCCTGCCCTTGGACACCAGCACCTCTCTTGGGACATTTTGGGAGTCTAAATCCTACCCACAAAGGCAGTTTTAGAAGCAGGAATGATGAGTGTGAAGGAGCAGCTTTGAGAGGACCAATTAGAAAGCAACGCAGTCTCCCCGGGCAGGGCAGGCAGTCTTTTCTGACTGATTAAGGCCAGAGCCTAACTCTTTAGGCACCCTGCTTTTTTGATCTGAGACAGATAGCAGATTAGAAACAAGAATCTATCTTCCCCCAATTTCTTCTCACTGGTTAAAAAGACACCTGTAATTAAATTGGATGTCTGCTGCCATTCAATTCTGCAGTTTTTCTTTGCCTCCAAAATCATTATGCAGCGGGTAGTTTCTAGCAGGCAGTGTTTTCAGACCATTTGTCATTTCAGTTACAGCACTTGTATTTACCTGACAATTAGCCATTGGTTGTGGAGCATTGTTTCCAAATATTATGTCTGATATATCAAAATGGTTCTTATTTTCACTGAGATTAACAAAGGAAACCAACTGGGAACTTGCGTTTTTCAGTATTATTCCTTCAAAATACATCTTATTAGTGATTGCAGAGAGTACATATTTATTTCTTGTAAGATAAATCAGTTCTTTAAAATTATGCCAGTTGAGTATTTAAAATTATTAGAAAAAAACTATCCAGGGTTCTAATTGGGTAATTGGGTGTAGTCATCTGTCTGAAATAGATCAAGAATTTCCTTTAACGTAACCTCCAAGATAAGCCAGTAGTTTTTTGGCAAATGGTTTTACTGGGAGGGAAAGTAAATTTCCATTGATCACATTGGCATGTCTCCCAGTTTGTGTTTATATGCTCTCAATCAAGTCCTAAGAGAAATATTTATTGTGTCCCTTGTTGTTCATAAGCCTGAAAAATGGTTTCTTCTTTGAAATCAGTATAAAGCACCACCCGCTGGCTTCCAAGGGGAATTTTATTTCAAACTTATTTATAAGCTTCAAAAGAAGTTCTGAGCAAGGTAACAGGAGGATATGAGTCGTGTGTTTAGAAGTATGCTTAAATTATTATACAACAGACTTGACTTTTTGGCAGAGAAAAGGAAAACTTGAGGGAGAAAATATGCCACAGGCCGCCAGCCAGTGGGGTTTCTTTGTTAACTGTAAACAAGACACCCAATCCTTAGCAGGAAGTTGGCCTTCTATAAATAATGTGTGTAGTCTCTGGATCATTTGATTCTGTTTTCAAAATGAGCATGTGTGGCAGAATAAACTGGAAAGGAGGCAGCAGTAATTGATCAAGATTCCAGGAACATAAACAAAATATTTTCAAAGCAACCTTTTGCAGAAGAATTGGTGTTAAATCATTGTTGCTAGATGGTATGCCCCGGTTCTATGTAATGGAAGGTTAAACAGATTCTTGAAACAACAAAAACACCCTTCAAAATGATCTATTTTTCCAGGGCAATACAAAAGGGGTTTGCCCATTTTTGTTTTGATTGCTTCAGCTTTAAACAGGAATGGTAATTTCAGTACACGGGCACTTTAGTACCTTGCATGAAAGCAAGACATCAATTGTTGAGATGTAATCAGAAAGTACATTGCCTTATGTTTTATTTCCTTTAATCATTCTTCTTCTTTGATGGAGTACTGGGCTTTCTAATAGAAAAGAGGAGTTTTAGAATTGCAGGCTTAGAAGAATGGTTTAGAATAGCCATCTTCAGTTTTTAAATTGCCAGGAGCCTGGTAATAACATGTCATTTTGAAGGTAATTGTTAACTATATCATTATATTGATATAAAAAAATGGATATCTATCTGTGAAAATAGATGTTAATAGCAAATCTGGTATTTCCAAGCCAATAATTGGAAATATTTTTGAATGATATACCCTGTAGTGCATTGCTGGAATACTGACATGCTAAACAGTTGGTTTCCTCATTTATTGAAGAACATATCATAGTCTCATTGGTAGGATATTCAGTGAGCGACCATCAGGAGATTTCTTTTCAATGATGTTGTGCAACTATCATGCCAGTTCTCATTCACTTTCTCCCAATTCATTTAAATTGTGATATTGATCACACTGCAATTAAGTGTTTTGGGGGAAATGAAATTCTATCCTATTAATCTAACTTAATTAACTATTCTAAATCTTGAGAAATTTCTTCACTGCCTAATAAAGTTATTAATAAAATTAATAAAGTAGTGAGCCTCAAGATATCTATCTCATGGTTCTGCAATAAAAGAGCAATTTGTTGGGGCATAAGCTCATAGCTGCTCCTGCAGATATGTTGGAAAAAAAAAAAATAGCCAGAAATCACCTTGGGAGAGAAAGTCAAATTACTTGAGATTTGAAATCCAAAGCCTATATAAGTATGGCATTTCTGTTTCCAGGTTCATATTTGGTGCCATGGCTTTGTGCATGTTTTACCCTCTTAATTTTTGCCAGTGACATTCCTATTTCAGAGTGATCAATGGTTTCTATTGTAGAACTGTGGGACCAAAAGTTGGAAGAAAACCAAGGGAGACATTTCAGGAAATGTTTAGGGAGAATAACAGGCAGTCCAAGGAGATAGATAGCAGGAGTCATAGGAGAAAAAATAAGACTGGACAGGATAGCTGCATTCATTCATTTGCTGTCAGCTGCTACAGCCTGACACACTGGCATGTCTTCTCACCACATGGATTTTTTTTTTTTTACCTGCCCTGGCTCATTCTGGGCAGACTTGAGCTGTTTAGCACAGCAGTACTTGTTCCTTGGGTTTTCTGCCCAGGCTCAGCAGGTTCTCAAAATCATTGGGATTTGGACAAGGAAGCTACAAGAGACTCAAAGCCTGTTTCCAACATTTACTGAGCACTTCCAATGACTTGGCCACAGGGATTGGCGCTGAAATGCAGAAAAGAGTAAGACAGAGGAAGGAGTTCATGTTGTGATGGGGAAGATAGAGAAGTCATAAAAACTGTATCTTACATGTGGCAAGTGTCATAGTAGAGCTATGGAAAAGAAACCGTGCACACTCACAGAGGAGGGAATAATAAATTCTGCCTGGACAGAGCATCCAAGGGGAACTGGGCTGAGCTTTGGAGGATAGATTAGAGTTTCCCAAGCAAACAAAATGAGGAGGGCATTCAGGATGGAGGGACCAGCAAAACACAAAAGCAGAGAAGAACAGAAGCATGTGAAAATACTTGTACATAGTTTGCTGTAGCTGAAACTCGGGATAAAAATGAGAGGGTAATGAGAGGGGAGACTAAAGAAGGAGACAAGAGCCAAATCATGAAGGACTTAATCATAAAAATAAGCCATACAAATCAGGTATGGCTTAATCATAAGAAATGAGCCCCTTACCCCATAAAGCAGGGGTCCCCAAGCCCTGGGCCACAGATCAGTACGGTGTGTGGCCTGTTAGGAACTGAACCGCACTGCAGGAGGTGAGCAGCAGGCAAGCGAATAAAGCTCCTGTAGGGAGTGAAGCTCCCCATCTCTCACATTACGTCTGCGCTCTGCCTCCTGCTCAACAAACTCAGTAAATGTAATGCACTTGAATCATCCCGAAACCACCCCCCATTCTCGCCCCCATCCATGCAAAAATTGTCTTCCATGAAACCGGCCCCTGGTGCCAAAAAGGTTGGAGACTGCTGCCATAGAGCATATGGAACTACTGAAAGGTTTTACTCCACATATTGAAATAATCTTTATTTATTTTTAATTGGAGGATAATTGCTTTACAATATTGTGTTGGTTTTTGCCATATATCAACATGAAATAACCTTTATGGCAGAAATATGGACAATAGTTTGGAGATGGGTATACACAGAAACCAAGAAACTAAGAAGTTAAGAAAAACTGAACTAAAGCAGCAGCAGTAAGAACAGAGACCATGGAACTGGTTTAATATATTTGAGGAGATAGTGGGGGTTTAGTAATTAATTATGGCTAAAGAATGAGGAAAAGAAGAGCCACAGCGGTGCCCACATTCCCAACTTGAGTAAATACATGCCTGGTGATACCACTCAGAAGATCAGCAGAGAACATAGGAGAAAGAGCATGGTTTGGGGGGGTGGAGCAGTACAGAAAAATAATAAGTTCAGTCTTTTTTTCTTTCTCTCTTTTTTTAAATTAATTTATTTAATTGGAGGCTAATTACTTTACAATATTATGGTGGTTTTTTTGCCAATACATTGACATGAATCAGCCACAGGTATACATGTGTCCCCCATCCCAAACCCCCCTCCCACCTCCCTCCCCATCCCATCCCTCTGGGTTGTCCCAGTGCGCTGGCTGTTTCATACATTGAACTTGGACTGGTGATCTATTTTACATATGGTAATATACATGTTTCAATGCTATTCTCTCAAATCACCCCATCCTTGCCTTCTCCCACAGAGTCCAAAAGTCTGTTCTTTATATCTGTGTCTCTTTTGTTATCTTGCATATAGGGTCATCATTGCCATCTTTCTAAATTCCGCATATATGCATTAATATACTGTATTGCTGTTCTTCCTTCTGACTTCATTCTGTATAATAGGCTCCAGTTTCATCCACCTCATTAGAACTGATTCAAATGTGTTCTTCTTAATAGCTGAGTAGTTTTCCATTGTGTATATGTACCACTGCTTTCTTATCCATTCATCTGCTGATGGACATCTAGGTTGCTTCCATGTCCTGGCTATTGTAAACAGTGCTGCGATGAACATTGGGGTACACGTGTCTCTTTCAATTCTGGTTTCCTCAGTGTGTATGCCCAGCAGTGGGATTGCTGGGTCGTATGGCAGATCTATTTCCAGTTTTTTAAGGAATCTCCACACTGTTCTCCATAGTGGCTGTACTAGTTTGCATTCCCACCAACAGTGTAAGAGGGTTCCCCTTTCTCCACACCCTCTCCAGCATTTATTGCTTGTAGACTTTTTGATAGCAGCCATTCTGACTGGCGTGAGATGGTACCTCATTGTGGTTTTGATTTGCATTTCTCTGATAATGAGCGATGTTGAGCATGTTTTCATGTATTTGTTAGCCATCTGTTTGTCTTTGGAGAAATGTCTGTTTAGTTCTTTGGTCCATTTTTTGATTGGGTTGTTTATTTTTCTGGTATTGAGCTGCAGGAGCTGCTTGTATATTTTTGAGATCAATTATTTGTCAGTTGCTTCCTTTACTATTATTTTCTCCCATTCTGAAGGCTGTCTTTTCACCTTGCTTATAGTTTCCTTCATTGTGCAAGAGCTTTTAAGTTTAATTAGGTCCCATTTGTTTATTTTTGCTTTCATTTCCATTACTCCAGGAGGTGGGTCATAGAGGATCTTGCTGTGACTTATGTCAGAGACTGTTTTGCCTACTGAGTTTAGTCTTAAACTTGTTGAGTTTGGGGTACCAGTGGGACATCCAAGTAAAGAGATGTAGTAGGAAATTGCATGTCAGGTGAAAATTCTGGACAGGAGAAAAGTTTCAACGTAGAGCTATGGGAGTTAAGTCATGAGAATGGATGAGATTTTCCAGAGAAAATGACTGCAGAGTAGTTTCCAGCATTTTCGTAAGTCGGTATCTTTTATTTCCTGCACTGATGATAGTGAGATATGGTCCAAAAGAGTGGAACATTCAAGTGCGTTTCTCTTATCTTTGAAGTGCATTCTAGTAGTATGATTTCTTTTTACCAAAGTAGATTACCTTTCTGATTGTGTTTTGCTAGGTTAATATTAAAATTGACTGATCCTCCCTTTTCATAGTTGTATAGAGCAGGTGATTTGAAGTCAGACAGATATGCACCAGGCATCAGAAGAAAGTCAGTCAGAGATGAAAAACCAGCCACAGATGATTCACAGAGCCCAAAGTGAACAGGAAATCATTAAAAGTTAGTCATTAAACGCTTTATTGAGGCATTTAGAATCAACATTAAAGGGACTGGGTATATTATCCCATTTCATAGATGGACAAACTGAGGCAAAGTGTTATGCTGCCATTTGTTGTAGCTGTGCAGTTAAACAAGAGCTGGGGTGATGTGCTTCACTCTCAGGTTCTTTTATAGCAAGCCAAAGCTCCTTCCTGCTTTGAACAATGAGAGAATTTAAAATATTGCTGAGAATATGGTGTGGTTATTTTTTAATTCTTGTTTCTCCCTTGGATCTAGGAATCATACATAAAGGGAATGGAGAAAATATGTTCATTTCCCAGCAGCCTCCAGTCATAGCAACCATAATGGGTAATGGACACCAAAGGAGCGTAGCCTGCACCAACTGCAATGGCCCCGCCCACAACAACAAACTCTTCGCTCCCGTTGCCTTAGCTTCTGGCCCTGATGGTAGTGTGTATGTTGGTGACTTCAATTTTGTAAGGCGAATATTTCCCTCGGGAAACTCTGTTAGTATTTTGGAATTAAGGTAAGTCTCCTCTAATCTCTGTGTTTGCTTAGTGGATAAGGTGAAAGCAAGAATGAGGTAACAGGAACAGACAAGGCATTGCACGAAGGAACAGAAAATGCAGTTGCCATATTGTAGTACCGAGCTGAGATGCAGGGATAGGGCCAAAGACATAGGTCACCATGCCTACTCCCACTTGAAGAAACCTTTGAGCACTGCTTTGAAGAACCAGGAAGTGTTGACATGCCTGTATGTGTGGCCTTCCCTGAGTGCATTCCTGACACTGATGTGGAGCTCCATTCTGTCATGTGCTCAGGTAAGTCACTCAACCCCTGTTCTGCCCATTACAAAGACTGATCAAAAATACATAGTATTGATTCTAGCAGGTAGAGGTGTTGTCAGAGCCAAAAACTACATTTTCTAAGTTCTCCAGGTCCAGTCTTTTGAAGTGGTCCGTTCATCAAAAGGAAAATGGCTGCCTGTGTTTACACGACAGTTGAAGAAGGATTAGTTTTTTCATCCTTAAAAGCTCTGATCCGTTGGAAAAAATGATTAAAGCATCCATCTTTAGACTTTCTCATTCTGTTTTAGGAATTTTCTTGAGAGGACGAAGTATTTTGACACCATTTGAAAGGAATTCATACCTTTTGGCACTGTCGTTCATATTTTGGAGTTACACAGAAATAACAACTAAAGAGACCTCGACTTAATCATCTTTATTTCTCCCTTTCTAAGAATTATTGATGTTGTTCAGTTGCTCAGTTGTGCCTGACTCTTTGCGACCCTATAGACTGCAGCATGGCAAGCTTTCCATGGCACGATTTTCACCATCTCCCAGAGTTTGCTTAACTCATGTCCACTGAGTCAGTGATGCCATCTAACCATCTCATCCTCTGTCTTCCCCTTCTCCTCCTGCCTTCAGTCTTTCCCAGCATCAAGGTCTTTTCAAATGAGTCAGCTCTTCACATCAGGTGGCCAAAGTATTGGAACATCAGCTTTAGCATCAGTCCTTCCGATGCATATTCAGGTTTCTAAGGATATAAGGCACAAATATATATCCCCTGGAGTCCTAGAAAAGGAAGACATCCTCTCCCATCCCAAGAGGGAGAAACAGATCTGTTTCCCCACCCCTGGATAAACTAATAGAGCCTTCTCCTAATTGGTTGTGACAGTTTTATCCCTGACGCATGCCTTCAGGACATGAGGCTGAAAATTTCCCTATGTTCCAGAAAACTTTGATGCCACCCTATAAACTCTTCCATAAAACAGTTCTTGCCTTGGGCATCACCTCAGTGACCTGAAAAGTAGTGACCAAGAACAGTGACTGGGAGAATAGAGACAATGATAGAGCAACGTGTATGCACGGAGCACAGTCAGGACCAGTCAAATCACATGAAAAGTCTTGGGTCATTTTCGTTTAACACTTACGATCACATAAACGTGGAAATCTGAATGCATAAGGACATTCCTCAAAAGTTTTCAAATTCTCGTGCTTTCCTTTGGAATCTACCTCCCTTTTCTCAGACTGAGTCTTTCATACCTACTTAGAGAACTCTTCTAGTCCCAAACCCCCGTCCACTTTTCACATTAATTCACTCCAGTTTTAATACGTTTCTTAATTATAATTGCAAACGCTGTCATAGAGAAAAAAGCTGTTAAATCCCTTGACTGATAAAAAAAAAGAGACTGTAAAATTAAGATTTTATAAAGATAAAGCACATCTACAGAGTCTAAAGAGGTACTAATTCATAGCACCCTGCCCTAATCAAATGTTCATGTACCTTGGGATGTCATACCTCACCGGGATTTGTCATTACAAGCAGTGTATCCCTTTGGGCACCTACTTACTGGAAAATCAATGAAGAAGGCCATGATGGTTGTAGCCTGGATTTGGAAATGTTTTATACAACATTCTACATTGTCTTCAAAATCCTAGGGATGCTCTGTCTACATGATGCCAAACATAGGTGGAGCACTGAACAATTCATTCACCATCTGAATGTTTCCAGGCATGCAGATATTGGCCCTTGCATACAGACCTTGTCTGGCTGACCCCATATAGCCAACCCTATAAAACCTATGTAACTAGCTCCTATATATTAATAGCTGCCTTCTCAGAGGAAAAAAAACATAGGATTATCTATAAAAACCAAAACTATTACTATGAAGAAAACCCAGCTAAATAGACTCCTTTCCCTTGTCATTTAAATGCAAATTTACCTAAGGTGGAGCAATTGTCATTCATTGAGAAGATTCTCTCTTGGTCAAGGGTCCTTAACAGTTCACAAATTTGCATTTTAGTCCAAAGTACCTTATGACCTTCCTTTAACACAAAGTCATTTGAAGAATAAAATAGAATAACTTGGACCCTGATTGCAAAGTGATTTTCTCAGTATAAGGAAAATTTAGTTTTGGACAGAGTGAAGTAGTTTTCAATCCCTATTCCTTCTTGACTTCCCTGGTGGCTCAGACACACCATTTTCTCTCACTGCCACAGCTCTTCAAAGGCACAGACGAGCACACACCATGAGCTCACACACCCAGGCTTTCACTTAGCGTGAGTCTGCCTAGCTGGCTCTTCTGAGCTGACATCCTATACAGCAGTTCTTCCTAACATTTTTCTTTAAGTTCTCAGACCTTTTTGAGAATCTATTGAATGTTATGGGCCTTCTCCCCCAGAAATAAACACATTCACACAAAACTCAGCCATTACATATTTTCATTCTCTCCCCATATCTCCACCTCCCACCTCCCACCCTAGCAACTTATCCCTGTGGATGAAGCCCTTTCATAGACTCATGGTTAAGATTCCCTGCATTTCTTTCAAGGAGAAAAAATTATTCTTCCTTCTCTACTCCCAACACTCTTGTGAATGGCCATCGGAGAAATAACCTGATGGAATATAAATATATAGATATGATCATTTAGATGTAATTAACAGGTAACTCCCTATTTGATGATAGTCAAAACCGTCAACCCAGTCTATGACAGCAAACATTATCTGTCATGTTTAATCAGAAACCAGTATAGTCCTTATTAGAGTCACTTAAAAAAAAGTATCCTGATCAGTAGTCTATTCGGTACATTTTGCATCTTTCACATATGATTGGTGAATTTAAATATTTGCTTTATAACTTTTCCAAGTTTAAACTTTCTTGGGAGAAATAAGTTGACACAAGGTGGTTTTGCTAGCTTAATAACCATAATGTTCATTGAATTCTACTTTATATATAGAGAGAGTTCATTTTGTACCAGTTTTTGGTTGATGTTAAAATCAGTTAATTTAATCGCTCCCCCCCACCCAGCACATATTAGTCATTTTATTTGGTTGAGTCATCTGTTTCCTTGGAAACACAGACTATATATAGTCACTATGTTAATTGGTTGCATTTAAAACTGAGTGGAAGAGCAATATTGTCAATAAGTTGTTACAGAAAAAAATAAAGAACATTCTAGATCTTCACTCTCTGTCAGGTTATTCATTATATAACTTAACTACTCTGTTTTCTACTTTTGTATCTATAAAATTGTCAATTTAGTATTTGTCTTATACAGTTTAACCTGTTTTAAGATCCACAAATGTGTAGTTATCCGTCCAGTGTTTGATGACATCTTGAGAGGACATAAAGCTTGCCCCTACTGGGTGCCCTTCTATATTTCCTTCTCTTTCATCTTCTTGTTCCATTTTGGGCCACATTGAACAATTCTAGATGCCCCTTGACATTTCAAAGACTGGCAGACTATAGATTTTTCCTCTCAGCTCCGCTGATCCAAACTGTCCCCAATTGAGTTTCTTTCATCTGATCTCAAAAGTGATTTCATTTTCATTGGTGGATGATCATTTATTTCCTCTAGCTGATCCCCCATTGGCTGAATGGGGAGGGTACAAAAAAGTCAGTTATGTCATTATTATTAGCAACATGTCAAGATCAACAAGATTATTTCTTGTTATTTAAGCATGTAGTATCCCTTTGCCTGTTTACTGCAGATTTCATCTGTACATATACATCTTAGTGCTTCCTTCCAGTGGGAAATTAAGATACAATAACAAAGAAGGGAAGCTTATAAGATCATGCAATTAAACCTGAGGGAGTCTCAAAAATACGTTCTGTGAAGTTTTGTTTTTTTAAGGTAGATTTATGAGATAGCTTAGGTCTAGTGCTTTGCTTCTCATGTTAAAATTTTAAACACACATACACACACACATATTTCAGTAACTAAGAAGTGATATCACAGATTTATGAGCTTAGTGATAGAAGAGTCCATAGAGGTGTCTGGTAAAATGTAGTGTGCACTGCATCCCTGACGGTTGATCATCTTTACTTTGTTTATCCCTCTCAATAACAGAAAACTTACTTATCTCACCCAACAACCCACTGCATCTTTGGAATGCTCTGTTGAAAATTCTTCCTTATATTGAGCAAAAATCTGCCTTCATAAAACATCCACTCAGTAGTGGCAAATGTTTACATCTAAAGCACAGAAGCCACTTCCCTCATTTACCTGAGAAGCTTTCACAAGTGTTAAGATACGTACCTGAACTTTCTCTTCTTCATTCTCAGCATCCCCAAGTCCATCAACTGTTTCTCATCAATTATGACTGTTTCATCTTCCTTTGATTGTGACCTCAGAGTCATTTTTCAGTTTTCTAAAACTCACATGGGTAATTATATAAATAAAAACAGGAGACACCATATGAAGTGCTTTGTAAGAATTTAAATATGAGTATCCTCTTGCTCCCCTCTCATCTTCTAATCTCACAAATCTATTAAGCATAACTAGAAATGATTTATTCTTTGTAAAAACCTCATGCTGTTATTGTTCAAGATGCCGTGATTCTCCAGATATTTGTTTTGTCCTTCCCTATAAAAGGAAAAAAAGGAAGAAAAGAAAAGAGCCTACCAAATGCTTCTTGGTGCCTTGAGTAATTTCGACTTGACAAATGTCAATGTGACATGAAAATTTTCTCTTGAGATTTTACTGTTTCTTTCACAGTGACTGGTTAATATTTCCTACATTGTTCTTAAGACTCAACTCCTGTCTTTGCCTGGAGATTGGGTAGAACTGGAATATCACCCATTTAGGGGCAGTTAGCATGATGAGGGACAGTAGAAGTTGTACAGAGCTCTGCTGAAGGAACAAATGGAACACAGACTTTAAGGGCTCTGAAAATATCTGAAAAATGACCAAGAGCCTTCCTCTCGTCAGCAACACTGGAGTTCCAAACAGAGAAACAGACTACATATAGATGAAATAGGTGGTTAGCTTTCCAGTTTAGTCTCTTGTATTAGCATTGTCACCCAAAAGCTCCATTTACCTCACACCCAAAACATCTTTGCTGACCTTCCAAGGGGCCCAAATTGCCACCCTAAGAAATGCATTCCTCTGAGTTGAGACATTGGCTTTCCAAGAGTTCCCAACACGAGAACCTGTGTTGGAAAAATCCATCAAGCTAAAATCATCATTAATCCCCGAGCATGGATTCGTTTGTCAGATTGACTTTCAAGCGAATGGCTAGCTGAAAGCAGGGCCGTAAACACAACGCAGGAAAGTTATGAAAAGGCCAAGGGACAGAGAATGAGAAGGATAGTCTTAACTGAGGGTTTCCTGAAGTTGGAAGCTCTAAGAAGTGGCAGGAGTGGGAACTCAGTCTTCCAAGGAAGACTCCCATGAGAAGATGAACACACAGGGAAGTCCATTCTTTGATATCAGATATTTTCTGACTAAGGATAAGGGAAGAAGCTAAGAACAGCATGAAGAACAAGCAAAGTGCTGCAAACAGTGCAGAGCAGGCCAGGCAAACTCTCGTGACGTCTGCTCATGAGCCAGAAACTCCAAAGTTGGCTTACCCCTTTTTCTCCATCCGTGAAATGTACTAAAGTATGGGTCATACATCCTTACCAAAATGTACAAAGAATGGGTCATACATGACGCTAAATGAAAGAAGCCAGGCACAAAATACCACACATTACCTAATGTCGTGTATATGAAATGTCAAGAATAAACAAATTTAGAGACAGAAAGCAGATGAATGGTTGCCTGGGGCTGGAGAAATGGGGGAAATGGGAACTGACTGCTAATGGGTACGGGGTTTCTTCATAAGATGATGCAAATGTTCTGGAATCGGATGATGGCCATGGTTGTACAACTCTATGAGTCTACTGAAAACTGCTGAATTGCACTTTTTCGAAGGGTGAAATTTTGGGGTATGTGAATTATATCTCAGTAAAAAGTTTTTAATTAAAAAAGAATAGACAGCCATTTTAATCTTGCAGGTCCTAAACAAAATCAAAGACCGATTTAAAGATCCTACCATCAGGAGCATTTCTTGCTCTGAAAAGATTTGCCTTTCCATACCTTTCTCCTCCAAACTCATGGCAAACTTCAAGTCAGTCAGTTGCCAGGTGGTGGTGCCCACTGATGGGCTCAGGTGCCTGTGAGGCACTCACACACTGACACCTCAGCGTGCAGTCCATTGCCAGCTAGACAGCAGACCGACTTTGGTGGTGGCTCAATCCTAAATCTTTAACTAAAAGTAATTCTGAGACAGAACAAGGTCACACACTGGAAATAAATTCCGTCATTTTCTCTTCCTCCCTCTGAGATGTTAATGAGAGAAGCTGCTCTGCATAATATGGGACATCTTCCCAAATTCACGGTGACATTATTGGCATGATCAGAAGTGGCCACAAGAAAATCAAACCACCCCCTCTCCCCACTCCTTGCCATCACCTAAGAATTTCAAAACCTTTTGGAGCCACACACATGGTTCTGTACCATGAGAGTCTGTGGCAGATGAAACCATGCTTTAATGAGATCCTTCTAGTATGTTCACAACTCGAGTTCCTTCAAGAAAATCAACCATGTAACAGTGATTAGAGCCAGCCTTAAGCACTTTCACCCTATAGTTCAGAGGCCACAAAAATAAGCAAGTGTCTAGAGACAAGGAAACTGAAAGAGGTTCAAATGCCTGAGGCCAGATTTCTAATCACATCACCTCACCCTTACCTTTTGATCTTTTGTGTCAACCCTGGGGATACCCACGCTTTAGAGGTGGCCCCATGAAATAGAAGGGGCTTCCCTGGTGGCTCAGTTGGTAAAGAGTCTGCCTACAATGCAGGAGAGCCAGGTTCGATCCCTGGGTTGGGAAGATCCCCTGGAGGAGGGCATGGCAACTCACTCCAGTATTCTTGCCTGGAGAATTCCATGGACAGAGGAGCCTAGTAGGCTACAGTCCATGGGGTCACAAAGAGTCGGACACAACTGGAGTGACTAATAACATAAAACGGAAAAGTCAGTGGATTGTCACTGTCGCCCACCTAGTCAAATCCCAAAAGGATTCTCTTCAACAAGAGTTAAATCAGTAGTTGCAGATGGCTTCAAAGGAAATCATTTTCTATCTTCTCTTCTTTCCTGATGTTCCAACTAATAAGAACATTTTCTAGTTTAGATTAAAAGATTTGTTATCTTCATGATTTTCAAAATGACCTAAGGGCCAGGTTTAAAAGGATTTTAAAACTGCAATGACTGTATTTCACAGATGATTATAACCTTTTAATTCTGGGCAGATTTGACCCAAGGTCAGGCCTATACACAGACTGTGCTCCCTGGGCGAGAAGACCCATACCCCATCCCAGAGTAAGATACCCTAAGGCAGTGCCCTGTGCCAAGCTGTTAACAGATCAGGGACCCCGAAGCGTTCTGCTATTTCTGACATAACAGTTCCGTTTTACCCACCCCAGTTGCTCCCTCAGAGCATGAGTAGCTGGCCAGCACAAGGCCCTCGTAGTTTGATGTAAACGATGTTTTATTGAAACTTTCTTGATGCAGTGGTTTTGATGCCAAGTACATTCTATCATGGTTGAAGAAAAAAGTTTTATACTTTCAATTTGTTAAATTGTTTAATATTGCTAAATACTTGTGCTAATGTGCACAAGCGATGTCCCTATCTCACCTCTACAATCATATAAGTGGCTTAAGCTTGGGTTGGGGATGTCTGTTGTACATAGACTTGATAATGAAAGAGTTTGCATTTTGACAAAGTGGCTTTCAAGTTAGAGACTTGCATGATTAGACCCTTTGCAGTGGGTACTTCTTCAAAACTTAGCCCAGGGGTTCTTAAGCCTTATTCTGCCTCAGAATCACCAACTGAGTTTGTTGAAAATGGAAATCTTGGGCCCCACTCCCACTTCCAGATTCTGATTTGGCATGACTGGGAAGAGCCCCCAGGAAACTGCACATGTGGCAAGAGCTCAGCTGCTTCCAATGAAAACAGTCCAGAGAGAACTTTTTGAAAAAAACTACCTTAGAGCTTTAGCCCAGGCACCAAGCTGGATGTTCAGTCATCTTGGCGCCATCTTAGGATAAGCAGCCAGGAGGGATTGGGTCCACTTTGGCTTACCCATCTGACTGAGTGATCCCTATGGAGTCCCTTTACTGACCACAAGCTGAGTTAGGAATAGGTGTGTCTGGTTCAGTTTGGCTTGTTGGATGATACTGATGACTCTCCGTTTGCTTTTACTTGCTATTCGTGGATACCTTGTGCACCCTAGAAACAGAGATACCAGACATAGGTAAGCAAATCACATGGGTGGGTGCCTAATGCCCCTTCCTGCCTAAGACATCACCTGCTAATGCTAATAGGGAAACTTTACTTCTTAAATAAGGTTAAAGGAATAATGTAAATGTTAACTTAGGAGTTATAACTCAGGTAAGTGTTTTCCAAAAGGAGAGCCCCACTAAGTGGAATTTGCTGGAGGATCAGAATGTACCAAAAAGAAAACACAATAAGAGAAAGTTGACAGTTCAGTACTTCCCGGGAAAGCAAAGCCTCCAATCTCATGGTGTTTTCTTAGGTGATATCACAGATGAGTCTGTAAGTTCAAATAGATTTGATGTGGTGGACTCCCCTGGTGGCTCAGATGGTAAAGAATCCTCTTGCCAATGCAGGAGACAAGAGATGTGGGTTTGATCCCCGGATCAGGAAGACCCCCTGGAGGAGGGCATGGCAACCTACTCCAGTATTATTGCCTGGAGAGTCCCATGGATAGAAGAGTCCTGCGGGCTACAGTCCATGGAATCACAAAGAGTCAGACACGACTGAGCGACTAACACTTTCACTTCACTTTCACTTTCAAGTTGCAAGTAGAGAAAGAGATGGCACAGCAGTCTTTCTACTTCCAGGAATTTAGTTGACGAGTATATTAAGAGAATGTTCTTGAATAAGATTTCTCCATGTTCCTCTTATGCAACCTCATGGTTTCTATTTTACCCCATCAAAAAAAAAAAAAAGATAATAAACTTTAAACTGACCATTTACTGACAATGGCATATAACTCTGATATTAGTCATAATAAGTATGTCTATTCAACTTGTTAACACATTACACTTGTCAAAACTGTTCTAAGTTACCTGAAATTGCAGAGAAAATTGAATTTGTTCACTTTCGAATGCCAATTGTCATCAAAATGGTAGTGATGGGGTTTGTCATTTGGATTCCATCTGGAAGAGGCACTTCCCAAATGCCAGTGCACAAGATCAGCCTTGCTACTTTGCCATAACTGATTCCTTAAGCAAATTAAGTTGGTTATCAAATTGCTTGCTGGTAAAATGTTGCACAGTATTAATTATGAGCATTAATTGCCCATTTAACAATCTATGTGGTTTTAACTGGCATGAATGAAGTGATATTTGCTAAGTTATCTTTGCTAAGTCTCCATGCAGGCATTGCTTGCGTGGAAAACTAACCAGAAGATGACAATAAGTCTAACACTAAAGTTATAATCTTCACATATTTCAAATCTCAATATGTGTTTAGACACAAGGGATTAGAACAAATTGGAATGTATTCCAGTGGTTTTTCTTTCTCGGGTTTGGCATGTTTTCACAAAGTAGAAAGAAACCAATCTCAAAAGAGCTGAAGTGCACTTGGGAAATGGCATGAAATGGCAAGAAATTGCATCTCAATATAGGAGACCTTCCTGACTGTTGGCTGTCAAGAAAATAGCAATCAGATTTGAATTTGGTGCATTTGGGCTATTCCATTTTCTAAAGGCCAGTGCACAGAGTTTGAGAACAGCCTTGCAAAGCAACATAGTTAGAAGAAGATTGTAACACTGAATTTTTTTGTCACTTTCAGAACAAGAGTATTCTGAAGGTATTTATTTTGCACACTCAGTCACCTACAAATCTAATCTAATATTGGTCCAAGCACAGACTTGTTAGTGACCCTGGGTGAGCTTTCTATGTGCCTGGGTTTCCTCAGTTGAGATTTGAGAAGAATGATAATTTCAAGTTCCCTCACAGGCACTTTGAGGATATTCAATAATAAATGAATGTAATGCATTCCAAAGTGTTTTTGTGCAAATAACATTTCTCTTAGAAAAATAGCCTATGGACTTTTCCTAAACAAAACATGATTAATCTGATTCAGTTGAAACTTCCACAAGCTGGCTACCAAAGTATTGAAGGTTGTTTTGGGGAGGGGTGTGACCCCTTCTTTATTCTAGAAAGATCTAAGGGCACTGGAAAATTTTTATTCTCAAGGCAAAAAGTACAACTAAATATGTGAAAACTTTTACTCAAACCCATATTTAAGCAGTCTTTGCTACAGAGATGCTTTGTCTCATATGACTGCCAAAGCAATACTGGAATCTGTCGGGCCCTTCACAGTTTATTTACAGCAGCTGGCATGGTAATTCCAGGTCCCTGGAATCTACCGGCTTCTCTTATTTGATGAAGGTAAGTAGAAAAAAATTAAGTATTCCAATTGGATTTGATTTTTTTCCAATTAAAACTATAAACTGGATCTCAAGTCAATGTTTGCCAGCCTTACTATCATTAACATAAATATGCTTAGAGGGCAAATGGCAATTACAAATACAATCAGGAACATGCCAGTCTTTAAGAGCATCTTAATTAGTCTAATGACCCTCTCCCCTCCATTTTGCTTGGCTAAGTAGCCAAGGCCTGAACTCTTCTATGTCTTAGTTAGATTCATATCCTACAGTTTAGTTCAGCACTTACTGAACATCAGCCCTGTCAGACCCTCTGTTGGCACTGAGGTAGAAAGGAAAGGTTCCTGCCTGCAAAGAGTTCACAGAGTAGTTGGAGAGAGAGAGGTGTGGAGGGGAAAAAATAGTGCTTACACCCAGTATTCAGATCTCAGTTTCTAATACCATTTTTCAATAAAAAGACTAGGGATACTTGGAGAAATGATTCATTCTAGTGCCAGGGCAAGTATCATATAAGATGAGCCTGGAGCATCGTGTAGTTCCAGAAAGTACGGACGTGCTCAAAAAACAAACAAAGCACACCCACATTGATGGCGGTTGATGAGGGGCACACAAGCCAACAGAAAGAGCTCCCAGGGGCTAAAGCTGCAACAATTTGAGCAACAAAATAAAGTAGTATTGGATTTAATGCAAAATATAAAGCAAATATCCATGAGTCCATACTGATAGGACAAAATGGTTGAGTTCATAAATAAATGGAGAAGAAAACATAAAGTTGTCATGCAGAAGAACTCCAAATAATTTATATAGATACTTGACCCTCAAGGAGGTGCACTCCCTACTCTTTAAGTGTTGTCTTGGCGGAGTAACTTCCTCAAAAGAATACAGTGTGGAAAATAAGACAGAAAGAGTCAACTTGCAGAGGACAAACCTGACAAACACTACCTCAGCCAGGTGATTGAGGTCAACATTAACAGTGATAAGCCATGTTGATATTATGTACCCTTGATTTGATTTGATGAGAATGGCACTTTACCCCTGTGGTCTTCCTTCCCTGTCTAACTGTGAGAAAAAAAATCAGACACATTCCAGTAGGAGCTTCCTACAAAATACCTGACCAGTACTCCTTAAAACTGTTAAGGTCATCAAAAACCAGCAAACTCTGAGAAACTGTCACAGCCCTTCGGAGCCTAAGGAGACGGGAAGGCTAAATATAATTTGGTATCCTAGATGGAATCCTGAAACAGAAAAAGGATATTAAGTAAAAACTAAGGAAATCTGAATAAAATATGAACTTCAGTTAATAATTTAAAAAAATAATGCTAATGTCATCAGTGCTGCTAGGTAACGTGTTCCTCCTATCTGCTCATTTCTCTCCTTTCTACTTCTGTTGTAACACTCCTATTTACAAGTCATAGCCCATTTACTGATCTGACTCCCCCACTAGACTGTAAGTTTCATGAAGAAAAGGGCTTTGCTGTGCACACAAGTAGGTCTCCCGACCATAGCACAATTCCTTGGCACATTGTTTGCACTTAGTAAATATTTTTTAATGACTCCATGAGCAAATACAAAAGAAATGGTACCAAGGAAGGACTGCAGGTGAGAGACGGCAGAACCTTGGACTGCGGACAGAGGAGATAAAGACAAGTGGGCAGATTGGAGAAGAGTTTGGGAGGTAGAATTTTTTTTTTAATGTTGTTTTACTGGATATAGGGAATGGCAGAAAGAAGGAGTAGTAAAGAATGGCTTCTGGTTTCTGATTTAGGCTACCAGGTGTGAGGCTGAGTGCTGTGCAGTGAGCACACTAGAGATAAGACAGGATAGCTCTTGTCCAACCTCTCATGGTTTATTAGGGGAAACAAACACATTTTTTTTTAAAAAAGTTAATATGACATGTGATCACCCAGAATAGAGGTAAGCATAGGCAAATAACTGAGCCTAGAGATTTAGGGAAAGCTTTCTTCAGAAGATAATGCCTGTATAAAACCTTAAAAGGCATATAAGAATTAATTACTTAGTAAAGAAAGGAATGTGCCCCATACCAAGGAATATTTAAAAGTCTGTAGAGTTTTTAAAGATGGGAAGCAAATGATCAGATTAACTCTGGAGGCAAGATGGGGAAAAATGGATTTAAGGTTTCAAAAACACCTCCTATGGGCAGGGCTATGGAAAATATTGCAGGCCAGAGATGATGAAGGTTAAAACTAATGTAATAGCAGGAGGGATAGAAGAAAAGTTCTGAAAGTTTATTTGCAGGCACAATTACATGTGGAGAGAAAGGGGAAGAGTAAGGGTTAGACCTCAAGGTTTGGAGCTTAGATGATGTCAGCAGTACATGACCCTTAAGTTTAAGCAAAATGTCCCCCAAACCAAAACTCCTGCAGTGATAGGAAAAATGAAATTAGGAGGATCAAAACTAGTGAATGAGCTCAGCCACATATGCAGATAAAAATAATGCAAGATCCCGTGTAAATATATAATTGAAGAATTTCAGGAATACCAAAATCCAGTCAAGGTAACTTGTCACCTTTAGGAGGTATGGATGATTGTGATTACAACCAAAAGAAAGGTCAAATGTAATCACTTGTATTATGTCCTGAAAGAAGAAAATGTGGGTTCAAGAGATATGGTAGTCAGCTAAAAAACAAACAAAAAAGTAAGAAACAAGGAAGCTTGGGAAGGAGAAGTTTGGCACAATATATCTGCAGCGCAGCCCTACTTAAGCCATAGTCGTCACATTTTATGGATGCCTTTCCATTTCCAACAGGACCCCAGGAGGACAGTAGTGACCCCAAGTGAGGTAGGAAGCCCAGAAGACAAGAGTAGGTTTGTGAAGGATGGGGAATTCAGGAAGAGAATAACTAACTTCTGCTTTGGATTTTGAGGTGACTGTCTGAGGAGCTTCTGTTTGGGGCGATTGAGATATCCAGGCAGTAATCTAGTAGGTAATTGGAGAACTGGGTGGGGGGATAGAAAAGGTATGTATGAGAAAACAGATCTCCTGGGATTTTCTCTCCTCTGCATCTTTCTCTACCCTCAAATGGATGGTACTGGGATATCAAGATCAATTACAGGTTAGCAGTACACATTGAATTTTTTTTAATCCCAGACCCATTACCAGAAAAACAAAGAGGTGTCCATCTCTTCAGTACATAAGAAAGAAGATACATTAATACTTTCACCTCTGAAGAGAATTTTCCACTTGTAACAAAAGGCAGAGCCCAGGGAGTGTAGGCTGAAGAAGTTACTTTAAATAACTTTCTTTTTCTCTTCTCTTAGCACAAGTCCTGCTCACAAATACTATCTGGCTATGGACCCAATGTCTGAATCACTTTATCTATCAGACACCAATACCCGAAAAGTCTACAAGCTGAAATCTCTTGTGGAAACAAAAGATTTGTCCAAGAATTTTGAAGTGGTGGCAGGGACTGGTGATCAGTGCCTGCCCTTTGATCAGAGCCACTGTGGAGATGGCGGAAGAGCCTCAGAAGCTTCACTGAATAGCCCACGAGGTAAGAAAAATTCCTTGGTCATCTAAAGGTTTCATTTGACTTCACAGATCTCTAAGACTGTTGTCCTAGTGTGGTCCATCCATCCCAATATACTGTACCTCTGACAGACGTCATCTCTGAAGTCTATATGGGAAGATAGGCGCACCCAGGACTAATTTTTAGCCAATATGCATTCGGATAGTCATAACTATTAGTAACATATTGGAATGCCTCTTTTCTGGTTGATAAATAATTATTGCCCAGAACCCTCTGCTTCCTGGACACGCCAGCCCATGATCTCCTTCTTGGAATCTCCCAACAGTCCAACAACTAAAGGGTTAACTCCTGGCCCAGCAAAGGGCCCCCGGGAGGATGGCTTTAGTACTGTGGCCTGCACTGGTTAGGGGTCAAGTCTGTGCCACCTTCTGCCACTTTCAAATATATTGAGCATTTCATAGACTTGAGACATTCCTGCCTTTTGCTTAACAATCACCCACCTTTAATGAACCTTTCTTCCATTAATTTATCTAAATCATTCTTGAAGTGAAAGTGAAAGGGTTAGTCACTCAGTCGTGTCTTAATTCCTCTGTTCATGGAATTCTCCAGGCAAGAATACTGGAGTGGGTTGCCATTCCCTTCTCCAGGGGATCTTCCCAACCCAGGAGCTGAACCCAGGTCTGCCACATTGCAGGCAGATTCTTTACCACCTGAGCCACTGGGGAAATCATCCTTGAAACTATATACTTACATTTTAAATTTATGTCACCCATACTATGCATGTGTGCAGGCTAAGTTGTTTCAGCCGTGTCCAACTCTTTGCACTCCTATGGACTGTAGCCTGCCAGGCCCCTCTGTCCATGGGATTCTCCAGGCAAGAATACTGGAGTGAGTTGCCATGCCCTCCTCCAGGGGATCTTCCCTACCCAGGGATCGAATCCACGTCTCTTATGTCTCCTGCATTAGTAGGCAGATTCTTTACCACTAGCGTCACCTGGGAAGCCCCACCCCTAGTATCCTAATATAACAAATTCCTTTTTTTTTTCTTTTGCCTTCTGTGAGAGCTCAGACTTACTTTTATTTGTTTTAAATTTAACTTCCCAATATTCAAGGGTCAACCCTCAATTCTGTTGCCTGAGATTTTTAAATAAATCTATGTTCTCCTAGTCAGCTTCATGATTTTATAGATTTGGATCATATTTCCATCTTAGGCCACTAAGCTGAAGGATCATCAGCTTTTAACTCTGTCACCGTATATAACCCACCCTATCTCTTTCATTATTTAATCCTTCTCTCTTCCTTCTCCAAGATACTTTTATGAAGTATTCATTTTAGTGAGTTTTAAGAACCCAGTGTGGGTTTTTTTTTAAACTATTACACAAATAATATACAGTTGTTGCAGAGAAATCAGAAAATAGAGAACACAAAAAAATGTTTTTAACTAAGGTTACCCATAATCCTACCACATCTACAAAACCACTGTCAACATTTTTATTCTTTTAGACTTTTTTTCTGTGCATATCATATATTTTATTCTCTAATAATAGAATCATAGAATGCTGTTCTATAATCTGCTTTTCATACTTAACGTATTATGAACACCTTTCCATGCCAAAAAATATAGTGAGGTCAATGTGTTTAATTCATTAGATGGTCAGTTACTGTTTCAAATATTAAGAGGTTACTCTTTAGCTATTTGACATTTGCCATATGGGGATTAAATTTCAACTACAATCAGAGTTTAAAGGCTTCCCTTTCTTCAAGGCCATATTCAAGGCCTGTGTCTTTCTTAAAACCCCTCTGGCTAACCCAACCCATTAAATCTGAATTTCTTTAACAGTGTCTACACTACCCAATTAGCGCCTAGTTATATTTTGCCTTCTTTTGCTTTCCAATTCTTTCATGAATGAGAGGCTTGAGATGAGAAACTATATTTCTTTTGACTCTTCCCCACCTCCCCAGCAAAATCTTGCACAGTGTGAAATCTACTACACAGGTTTCTTGTGTGATTGATGAATTAGGTAAGTCTTATCCATACCCAAGTATTCATAAAAGGAATTTCAGTACCACTGAAAAGAAATGATGTTTTCTCCCTAAGGGAACATAAGCACCCCCATCCATAAGTATCATGGTAAAGTGTTTGGGAATGTTTCTTTTCTCTTGTGCCTGTGCTGTTTCTTACATATAGTAGGTCTGCAATAAACGTTTGATGAGTGAATGCTTAACTCAGGTGCGACTATAATTAGCTCATCTTTCAAGGAAAGACATCAGGTTGGAGTCCCACCTTATGCACAGGTTTAAAACTCCTGCAGGTATTTTAAGGATTTCTGCATAAGAAATAGGGAGGAATCAACCTTGTATTGTGCCTGAAATTGACATCCTCCTGAGTTGCTGCTAGTATGAGAACCACTCATCTCACCTACCACATTCAACCTGCCACATAGAGAATGAATATCAGCTTTTCCAAATAAAGCAAATAATTGGTTCCTGCAGCTTTTTTTTTTCTTTTTGCTCGAAAAGCAGCAATAATAGAGTCTTGATGAGCAGGATTTACATGAACTCTGGAAGCATCGGTAATGAGAGTGCCAAAATTTATGTGTCTATTAAAGTTAATATTTTTCTTCTGGTCATAGCTAGTAGCACATTTTCCTTTGGCTTGATTTACTCAACTTTCTATCCAAGCGTGGCCTTTACAATAATCTGGTACACTTTATTTATCCCAAAGCAGTAAGGGGCCCTAAGAACAGCTGGCCCGGGTTTCAGACAGCTGAATGTCTAATCCATCCAACACAGCTTTCACATAATGTACTGAAGCTGCTGTTGGCAACATCTGCTCTATTCCAGTGAGTGAAGGAGGATGTTTAAAGGAGGGGTACAAGTGGCTCGCACTAAGTGTCCATCACATCTCCTTCCATCATGTTCACAGTAGATGAGGACCCTGTTAGTGATCTTCAAAATCACTTTGATGACAAAACCTATGTCCAGGCATCAGTTGCTCTGAAAATGCTGGTCAGAACACTTCAGTGCCTAGTTAGGGCACCTATCTCCACGCTGAATCTAGACAGCACTTACCCTTGGCAGTGAGTCAGAAGTGAGAGTCTCATTATATGGAATGCTGCAGGGCAATTTCATAGACTTCCACAGAAGGAAAAATCATGCAAGAAGTCATTAAGGCACCATGTGCAAACTGAAAGGAGAGTATTGCTAATTGCTAATTATGTCTTTGAGGTTCTCCTGCAGGTCCTTTCTCTCTCAAAAAAGCCCAATTTGTTTGTTTTTTGGCTTTACAGCTACCATGCACATCAGCTCCTTCGTCCTTCCCCCTTAGAAGACAGCAAATGTTTAATGGATTTCTTTAAGGAGAGGTTTGATTTTTCTCTCCGCCTAGAAGCTAATAAAGAAAAGCTGTAGATCAGTAGAAAATGGAAATGTACATCTAGGGAGTACCATTTCTAGGTTAGGAAAGAGAGCTCCCTCTAAGACTTTAACAAGCAACATATTGCAATTACAGGCAGGCTCTCCAACATATCCTTAATTATGCAAGGTAAGTCAAATAAATGTTAATCTGCAAGACAGCTAATTTATTTGCTGAATCTGTTCTAAATATAGGATGAAATAAATTTTTCTTTTGAGATCATTTGTCCTAACGTTGGAATAGATCATCCAATGGGATTAAAACCAGTCAGCAAAAGGCGGAAAGTCAGAAGCCATGGTTTTCGGTTTGTGTGTGTGTGTGTGTGTGTGTGTGTGTTTAGAGTTGGGTGGCTTTTTGTTGTTGTTTTGAGAAATGAAAGCAAACTGTGATGAACACAGGGTTAGAAGCCTAGGTTTTCACGTCCCCTCCATGGAATGATTCTTGGAATGACCCTGTGTGTCACTATACCTCCCTGAACCCTGAAATTGACTTAATGATGCCACTGACTAGTTTTGTTACACTGGGCTAGGCATATGCACACTGAGATTGTTCAGCTGTGTAAACTGCAGGGCTTAGGATGCTCTCCTTCCCAGCTCTAAGGTATTAAAAGAACCATAAGTATAACTTACTGTCTGCTGTGTGCTGTACACTGTTAGATATTTTACACATGGTATCTCTAATGTTCAAATTCACGAGGTGAATAGTATTATTCCCATTGTATAGATGAGAGGATAGAGGCACAGATACCTTAAGAAATTTGTGTGTGTTAAGTTGTTTCAGTTGTGTCCGACTCTTTGGGAATTTACCTAGGGTCAGACGGTTTATAGATAACCCTGGAATTCAAACCAGGTCTGCCTGACTTCAAAACCCATGAGGCACAGGGAAGGGATGGTGGGGTGGGGAGCTGATGCCTCTACTATACCACACGGATAAAATCCATGATCTCTCTTGGAGGTTGGTTTCTCTGGGAGGGTAGGAAATAGTGGGAAATGCTTTTCAGTGTAATGACATATATTCAATGAAAACAAAATATTTTTATTTGGAAGATGAATGACTTTTAGTCTACTTTCATTTTCCTATTAAAACTATTTCTCAGATTTTACTGACCCTGGTGGCTCAGAGGTTAAAGCGTCTGCCTGGAATGCAGGAGACCCGGGTTCGATCCCTGAGTCGGGAAGATCCCCTGGAGAAGGAAATGGCAACCCACTCCAGTACTCTTGCCTGGAGAATTCCATGGAGGGAGGAGCCTGGTAGGCTGCCGTCCATGGGGTCACAAAGAGTCGGACACGACTGAGCGACCACTTTTTCAGTAGTACACCTACAGTGCACTCTTAAGCATTTGCATCATCTGTCAATAGAATTGTTCAAATAAATCTCCAAGAAACTTTGTCATATCTCTTTGGAAGATTCTGCAATTAGAAACTTCACCAACGTTTTCTTAATAGATGGAGTTTTATGTAAGATAGCCCCTGGGTACTTCTCCTAGGAAGAAGTCTTCATCTAATCCAGTTGTCTGCACTTTGATTTGAATCCCAATAAAGAAAACACTTGCCATTTTACTCATCAGTACTTCAATGTAATGGGGCAAGGAAAAAAGTTTAGCAAAGAGGTTGATGGTGTGCTAATCCCTGGCATTGTATATGAGTTTGAATTGACTTTGAAAGATGCTTTTAAAACATGCATGGATGATGTAGTTGAAACTTAGGTTCCATTTATTATTTTTACTGCAACTTTCTTTAATTCTACAGAGAACTCAAACTAATGAGTCATGTAATAGATGACCAAGTACTTAAACAAAATGTGAAATGGTACTACGTGGAGATATAAAATAAAATTTGTGACAAGCTGAATACATTTATTTTTTTAAAAGTAGAGACAGAGGGTGAAGGAGTGACTGGACAGGATGAAATTAATCAATGACTTAATATGATCCTCTTGGACCTCACCAAGGAGTATATCTCTATTTTCATATGCATCTTTAAGCATATTGACCTCAGAACTCGACAAGGATTAGGCAATATCTACACACATACAAACAGCCCCAGAGCTCTTCCCAAGAAGGGAAATGACCCTTAAATCTTGATGGCTTCAAAAAGTGTTTTTAGGTTATTCATAAGACTAAGCATCCAGGAGTTCCTTTAACTTTATTGGCAATTAAGAAAGCTGGGTATGATAAAGTCTAGACAAAAATAATGTTTTTGTCCCTACCCAGATATATCCAAGGTGCACCCTAAAGTTCTACTGATGCCTCCTGTTATTTACATGCTGTTTTGAAGGGCTAATTTTGGGGTTAGTGGAAAGATAGTAAAACTCTCATCAGTGATGTCACTAGTATCTTGCTGATACAACTAGTATCTAAGAGGGAGAGAGTATAGTGCACAAACACGTGAGAATGTTCTTTTGGTTCTGCTATGCAATGGGGCGCAGTAAGACTTTTCCTAAATTCCTTTAGTACGTGATCCATTATGGTGACATAACTGTTTGTGTTGACACTAAGGCCAACCCTCATCAAAATTACAGGCAAGCTGCAGCATGAGTAAAATGAATGGTATATTTGGGCAACTATAAATAATTCAGAATTGTTAAAGTAAACATATTTGAGGGTGATAGGAGCAAGGCAAGAAAAAGAAGTTTGCATTTTGTCCTATAGGCAAAAGGTTTGAAGCAGGGAAATGACTTGATCATCTGATGGGTGCATTTGTTTACTTTTTTTTATTTTTAATTGGAGGATTATTGCTTTACCATGTTGTGTTGGTTTCTGCCATACATCAACAAGTCCGTGTCTCTATTCCTGCCCTGCAAATAGGTTCATCAGTACCATTTTTCTTGATGGATGCATTTTGGACAGATTATTTTGGTGACAGGGTAGATGTGCTGGAGCAAAGCTGGGGTAAAAAAAAATCATTGGGAATACCAATATGTATACAGTAGGCAATGGAAGAGAATCTCATGAAATAGAGAAGAAATCTTCACAAGAAGAGGAAGTGAACAGAGAGAGCTTGGTGTCCAAGAAGCCAAGGAAATAGTTTGTTTCAAAAAGGGGTGAAAAACAATATCGGGTGTCACACATTTGTAGCCATTGAATTTGGCAGTGAGGAGCTCATTGGTGATTTGAGTGGTGGTGGAGGTGGAAGCCAGATTTCAGGCATTTGATGAGCCAGTGAGAGGTGAGGAAGTAAATATGACTAATGAAGGTCACTCTTTTGAAGAGAGGCTTGGCTGCAAAAGATAGAGGGATAACTAGTGAGAGGACAAGGCACTCAGAAGCTTTTTCTATGAGATACATGCAGTGATTACAGGTCAGTGGTAAGATACAAGAGGCAGAGAATAAATGATGAAACCAGATTGGGAGGAAACTGGAGTAGGCCTGGAATCGGAGGGGAGATTGAAGAGACCTCCCTAAGATAGTGTATCGGTATAGGAATGTGGAACTTTGTAGATAGAAGGGCTAGAAAATTGACCAGTACTGCATTCTGATGGCCTCAGTGTTCTAGAGAAGTGGATCTATTCTGCTAAAAATGACAAAGTACAATCAGACCTGGAGGTATGTAGGGATGGTTTGGACACCCCACCTAGTAAAGTCAGCTTTCTGGGTAAGATCAGCTTTCTGCCGCACATGACCAAATTCCTGCCTCAGCTTCAAGGCATTTCCTGTGAGAACTTTCCTCCCACGTCCTTGTCCTAGAATCAGAGGCATCTTGAAAAAAAAATGTTTGACAAAGCCTTAAAATTCAGGTAAAATATTTGTTCTTTATTGCTCAGTGATCCTGTGTTGTTGCCACTCCTGGATATTTCTTTCCTAAACTGTGTTGTTGTTCCCTCAGTTTACGGTAGCTACACCTGATGACTTAGTACCTATGATGCAACCAGAATGAGAGTTAAACTTTTATTAATGTTTATTTATGTTTTGGCTCCGATGACTCTTAGCTATGGCATGCCAGGTCTTCACTGTGGGCCCTGTGTGATCAAACCCAGGGCCCCTGAATTGGGAGCACAGAGTTTTCACCACTGCATCACCAGGGAAGTCCCAGAGCTTAACTGATTATTTGCACAGTGGGTCTAATGCATCTGCTTATGAATGGTCAAAAGATTTAGAGCTTATATTACATCAGCAGCTGGAACTTGAGAACCTTTCTGCCTTTTCTATCACAATCCTGAAATCATAACCTGTTGGTAGAGAAGTCAGACAAAAGGAAGGCACTTATATCTGGCCTTGGCTAATTGGTCCAGGACACATCCATGATTAATACATGGAACTTGGATTAAGTTCATTCAAGTTTTATAAAGCTCAGTTCAGTTCAGTTCAGTCACTCAGTCATGTCCGACTCTTTGCAACCCCATGAATTGCAGCACGCCAGGCCTCCCTGTCCATCACCATCTCCCGGAGTTCACTCAAACTCACGTCCATAGAGTCAGTGATGCCTTCCAGCCATCTCATTCTCTGTTGTCCCCTCTTCCTCCTGCCCCCAATGACTCCCAACATCAGACTCTTTTCCAATGAGTCAGCTCTTCACATGAGGTGGCCAAAGTACTGGAGTTTCAGCTTTAGCGTCATTCCTTCCAAAGAACACCCAGGGCTGATCTCCTTTAGAATGGACTGATTGGATCTTCAGTCCAAGGGACTCTCAAGAGTCTTCTCCAACACCACAGTTCAAAAGCATCAATTCTTCGGCACTCAGCTTTCTTCACAGTCCAACTCTCACATCCATACATGACTACTAGAAAAACCATAGCCTTGACTAGATGGACCTACAAGGACATTATTAAATGACTTTTCTTCTGCATTTATTTTCATTTTCATGTATAACATTCTAGCAAACAGATAATACTTTAGAGGACAAATACCATGAGAGATAAGTTCCCAGGTTCTGGAATCAAATCACTACACACAGATCCCAGATCCACCACTCATTAAATGTGTGGTCTTGGGTAAGTCACCAGACTTCCCTAAGCTTCAACTTCCTCATCTATGAAGTTAGAATAGGAGTAATCATGCCGACATGGGAGTGTTCGGTAATGCATGTGAAAGAAAGTGAAAGTCACTCAGTCATGTCTGACTCTTTTCGACCATGTGGACCATACAGTCCATGGAACCCTCCAGGCCAGAATACTGGAGTGGGTAGCCTTTCCCTTCTCCAGGGGATCTTCCCAAGCCAGGAACTGAACCCAGGTCTTCCACATTGCAGACAGATTCTTTACCATGTGAGCCTCCAGGGAAGCCCAAGAATACTGGAGTGGGTAGCCTTTTCCTTCTCCAGGGGATCTTCCTGGCCCAGGAATCAAACCGGGGCCTCCTGCATTGTGTGAAGCATGTTGTAAAGCACAGTTCCCAGCATGTAGTGTGTACATGTTAAATATTACCTGCCATCCTGATCAGGCTTGCTGTTTTGTTGCTAATAATAAGGCTGCTTATAATAATGACCCAAATATGGAATAAGTTACTTCGAAAGGAGGCAAGTTCCAAATTATCCTTGTCAGTCAGTCTGAGATTTGATCATTTCTAGGGTAGAAAGGTACCATAACAAAAGCAGGATTCAAGGTAGAGTGGGATTTGGGGATATGACTGGCTGATCCTTCCGGACCTTGAGATGCAGTACTTCTATTGCTGGTTCTTTTTACCTGTTATATTTTGAGGAAACCACCCCCCAGCCCGACGACCCACGTAACCAAAATTATGTCCTTTAGCAGCTTACACTTTCACCATTAAATTCATTCCATAATGGTTTTCTTCAGAGGTGAATTTCAGTGTTGAGTGCACGTACTGCCTAGGAGAGCAACAGATTAATCCCTCATTAAAACACGTAAGGGGGGCATTGAGAACGTGGAGCACAGGATGGGTGGGTTGGGATAGATGAGATCACCAGAGGGGGACCAGCCGAGGTGGCAGCCACTCCAGGTAGCACGAGGAAGGGCAGTGCTAGGTATCTAGCAGAACAGCAGCAAAGTGGGGAGAGATGGGAGGATAACAGTGATGTACTTCTCTGCGGTATTGTCTCCAGTGACACTTCCACCCCTACATAGCAAGACACACTGTATGGAATTATGCTTCTTCTTCTTTTTACTTGAGATCACTAGCCCCCCAAACTTTCCTTATCACAGCTCCTCAGTGTCACATCTTTCTTATCTGTCCACTTAAGGATCACCTTAGCTGATATAAAGACCCCCCCCATCAAACAAAAATGACAGAGATCACCCACTAACAGACTGAAAATCAGTTAAATCATATTTTGAGTGGTGTATTATGGTAACCTATAAATAACTAATTGCATAAAATTGCTTTAGTAGTTTCTAGATGGCAGCTTTAATTAAAAGCACCAGAGACATTTAGAAGTTTAGAAATGGATGGCATGTAATTTGCCCTTTTACCAACCGTAAAATGGTAATTAAGGAATTTGATTCACTTCTTCCTATTAAAAGTTTTATGAGAATAGCAAGTTCCTTCTAAATACAATTTCTCTTCAACAGAAGGTAGTACATTTGCTTTATCAGTCTTCTCCAGCAGGGTAAGATGTTTAAATGTACAAATTCTTCAGAAGTTAATTAGGAAATTTCTTTCAATGCAAAATGTTTGTTTCTAAGGTTCTAAACCATGAAACTATATTAGAGCTAAAGCTTTGATCATGGCCCCATATTGTTCCACCATCAATACAAGATAGCCCAGTAATTTCAAGTTTACCAAATGCATGGTGCTGACTATAAAATCAAAGAAATGAAGAAGTCATTTCCTGGTGAGTCTAGCATGCTTTGCTGATTCTTGAAGGAATCTGAAATCTGCCATGCACTGACTTCCCAGGGAACCAAGAATATTCACTCCACAACAGAGGAGTCATCAGAAGATGTCTTTAGCTTTATTGATCCTCCAGCCATACTGGATGGATTAGCAGGTGTAGAGTGTAAAACTCAAACAACATGCAAAAGCCCAGATATCTTTGGAAATCCATTGTTTTAACATCATCAGGGGCTAAAACACAGCTGGAAATGGAGCCAGGAAACCCACTTTTATTTTATAATTGATCAATTAACTGCATTTTGGCCACTTCAGACCAAAAATTATAGATGGCACCACAGAGGGCATTTCAACCAGCATTTTGGAGGTACTTATGACTTCAGTTACACGCACATAAGAAAGACAACTGCTAAGTTCTTTTGTTTTTCTTTTAAGTCAAGCAGTTTCTCAAGTGAACTGAATCTAAGCAGGAAACGTGTAAAGGAAGGGCTCTTTGAAATGTCTCCTCTTTTTTCCTCTTTCGGGGACTCTCTTGGCTAACTCTGAGCCCCCTCCCAAGATAGAAATCCAGGCTTTCCCCTCTCTCACCCTTAGTCAGAGCAGGGTTAGGCATACAGTGGTGTATGTTAAAGGCAGATGACTCCGTGGGAGGAATATTTTATCCTGACATTGTTTACAATTTCCAGGGAATGGTGATGGTAAACACAGATCTGTCATCAATTTTATTATTATTTTCAATATTCCTACCAAAAATGCACTTCCCTTACTGTCAGCACCAGGACAGGCCATTCCCACAGCCCCCAAACCTTCAGGTATAAGGAAAATACACACAAAATAATACTCAGTGGAAAGATAAGGCTACAAAACTATGTACTGTATACTGCTGCGTCTGTAAGGGTACAGGGTTGGTTTATATATACAGAGAAAAAAGCTTGAGAGGAAGTTAATCTAAATGTTAGCAATGAGAATTGCTGCATAAGGCATTTTGAATGATTAGATTTTTGATTTCTTGAACTTTCTGAGAATTTATTATTTTGTAATTCAACAAAAGACAAAACATATTATTTTAAAACACACACACAATGTCCTGTCCTATGACTAGTCTCTGAGAATTCAGGTCTCTCTGCTTCCATAAGTGACAGCTCTCCAGAAAGCATCATAGTACTGATGGTTGTCACTGGGTTGCTCTTAAACAGAGGGGCTATACTATGAGTCAAGGAAAAAGGCTCAGTGGAAGACTTTGAAGGCCATCCTGGCAGGTCCATAGTAAAAAAAAAAAAAAAAAAATCATTATATTTATTATTTTTTAAGAAAGAGAAATATAAAAAAATACAAATTAAAACAGCCTATAATCTCACCATCTAGATAAGCCCCATTGATATTGAAACATAAAAATATAAAAGTAATATATGTCTGTGATTTGAAAATCCAAACTCTATAGAAAAGTTCAGCAAATTCTAGGCTTCTTCACCACCAACATACACACCCCAGTCCCTCTCTTTAAAGTGTTCACAGTTTCTTGAGATTCCTTTGAGATCTTCATCTGTATTTTTCCCTTACATAAAAGGAATCATATATGCATTAATTTTCGCCCTGCTTCTATTGTTTGATTATATTTTTAAGCTCTTTGAAGCATTTCTGAAGCATATACATCTACCTCTGTTTTTACGAGATATTACATATTATATTACAATACATGGACATACCATTTATTAAGTAATTTATTTCTTGATGGACATGTTGTTTTTTAAAATCCTTTATCACTATAGCACTGCATTGAACAACCTCATTCATGTGTTTCGGGGCACTTTTGTGAGTATCTACACTAGATCAATTTTCAACAGTAGTAGATATTACCAAATTGCCCTCTCAAAAGATTGAACACCAGTTGTGTGCAAAGATGCCCATTTTGCCATCCTCTCAGTCACCCTAAGTATTATTAAATCTTTTAATATATGCCCATCTGATTGGTAGAAAATGGTAGCTTGTAGCTTAAATTTTAATTTCTTTAATTATAAATGAGGCTGAGTGTCATTTCATATCTGTTGTGACCATTTGTATTTCTTTTTCAGTAAACTCACTTTCATGTCCTCTGCCAGTTTATCTATGAGCTTTTGATCTTTCTCTTTTGTAAATTAAGAAAAACATCCCTTTGTCTCTCCTACGTGTTGCAAATATTTTCCAAGTTTGTCATTTCTTGTCTTGTAGAAGTTTTCTAATTTTATTTGGTCAGATTTAGCAATATATGTCCTTAAGGTCTCTAAACTCTGTGTCCTTCTAGAAATCTTCCTGTAGAAAAGATATTTTTAAGACAAGTGGGCAAGCCTTTCAATGACTCTTAAATCATATTCTTTGTATATCCCATTTGGGCCCTGTGAAATCTGGAAAACTCAAGAAGTGTTTAGAGTAGTTAAAACCAGAGACTTTGGGATCAGGCAGGTAAGACTGAGCTCAAATTTATTGCTAACCTCTCTGAGCCACTGCTTTCTCACGTTGGAGTAGAGACAGTGTTCCTACCTTCCTTATAGGATTATAGCAGATAAAATGACACAATATAGGTTAAACCAGTACCTGGCGCAGATTAAGTGCTAAATAAAGTACGATGATGAGAAGGAAGATAAGAAATATTTTTTAAACTAATATAACTGGATTGTCTTCAAGACTAGTAGTAAACATTTTGTTTTCAAAATTGCTTTGCTGTATTCAACTTTTCTGTCAGACTTCATTGATTGGATATACACAGTCCTACTTTAATTCTCTTTGCCTGCAAAATACACTGTCCAACTAAAGGGAGAACTTGCAGCTATGTTTTTAAAATATTTAGAGAGAGGTGCTGAAGGGAGCCTGGTGAAGAAAAGTGTATAGGAAATCACAAGTACGCATGTGCATAAGGAGACATGCTAGGCTGACAGTACAATATACAAAATGGGAACAGCCTTTCCTGGTGGCTCAGACAGTAAAGAATCAGCCTGCAATGCAGGAGACACAGGTTCAATCCCTAGGTCAGGAAGATCCCCTGGAAAAGGGAATGGCTACCCACTCTAGTATTCTTGCCTGGGAAATCCCATGGACAGAGGAGCCTGGTGGGCTACAGTCTATGGGGTTGCAAGAATCAGACACTACTGAGTGACTAACACTTTCACAGTATAAAAAGGGGGAACAACCTAACAATCCATCAATCAGGTTTAGTCAAATGATGGAATATATACAACAGTAAAAATGAATTAACTAGATGCCCATGTAAAAGCATTAATAGTCACAACACATAAGGTTGCATAAATGAAAGAGAAAATTGCAAAAGAATATATATGATGTGATATCATTAGTGGTTAAAATATACAAAACAAAAATTTACCATTTTTGTGGGGTGAAGCACTGTGTGGTTTTCAGGATCTTAGTTCTCCAACAAGGGATTGAACACCAGCCCAGTGAGTAAAAACATGGAGTCCTAACCACTGGAGCAGGGAATGCCCCCATTTTGACCATTTTTAAGTTACAATTTTGAGGCATTAAGTAGATTCACATTGTTGTGCAACCGTCACCACCATCCATCTCCTACATAAATTTTTGAAGCATAGAAACAAACAACACTATATATTATTTTTTGACATATTCATATATAGGGAATGTATAAAAACATGCAAAGGAATAACACACACTAACTGCAGACTAGTACTTACCTCCAGGGAGGGAAGGGAAAAGGGAACAGAGATAAAAGACATGGGTTTTGGCTGGTTTCACAACATTTTCTTTTTTTTTAAGAGATACAGGAAGCAAATATTAACACCTCTTAAATTGGGGTGGTAGGTGCATGGCAGTTTGTAATGATTTTCTGAGTTGTCTTCCATTTGAAATCTTTCATAAATTAAAACAATGTTAAGTCAGAAGTCGGGCTTAGAAAACAACTTTCAAATTTATACCTGATAATTCTATTTTTAAAAGTGTTTGTTTAATTGATTTAAATAAGGCTTTCACTCATAGAGACAGTGTTCAAAATATTTAACAACCTCTAAGGCGCAGGAACCAATATATCAGAATATACACCAGAGTTGGCCCTGTAGTAGAGTCTTTCAGGACCCCTGCAGTGGCCAGTATTAACTCCTTATTTTCTGAACTGATTGCATTTGAGGCTCTTCCATTAGCTACAGAGCTCACCAACACATCTACTGTGTGTCCATAGGTGGGGCTGCCTAAATGGCTGACACTGAACTTCCTCAATATTAAAGACCCTTTGATGTAATGAGTCAGCTTTATTGTTGACCAACGGAAGTCACTGTTTCCTTGGGAGTGAGTCCTGGCCCATTTAAAGTTTCCCTCTGAGGAATCAAAGGCTTAATAACTCAAATGTGAGGTTATCTTCAAGCCCCAAATATCAAAGCCTAGCCAGAAAGCCCCAGTGTTATTTGCTCTATTTTTCTTCCAATTTCATTTGCTAGCTATTCCATTTGGTTTTTCAAAAGGCTTGTTAGACTGTGTAATAGGTTTTGGGGGAAAGGAAGGTGAGTGGGTGCCCCATTTTACCAGTGTTTACTCGGGAAAGAAAGCTGATCACAGCAGTAATTTCCCTTAGTGGGCAGGAATCATTCTTCATTCTGGAAGGCATCTCCAACCCGAGGGAATTTAAGCCATGGTAATGGATTGATAGATCTGCTCCCCCTACTTCTCCCCCCGCCCCAAGTCAAAGAGCCATCAGAATATCTTCTACCAAGACTGCCTACTTTGGTTTCTATAATCTTTTCTATATACTCTTGAACAAAGTAAAACCAGAACTGTAGGCAGGCAACTGTCCCAGCCCTGCCTTAGGACCTCAAAAGTGCCTCCCACCTTTCCCAGAGTGGGAAAACTGGCAGCATTTCTGGGAAGAGAGGTCTGAATAACAGCTGCTCCTAAATCTTCTTATTTTAGCCTGTTAGGCTTAAATTTTTGAGAAACCAGAGATCAACATCTAGCACCCTCAAAATCTTTATGTTGTCGGGGCTGGGGTGGTTCACTTTTGTTTTTTGTTTGTTAGATTGTTGTTGTTGTTTACTAATACTGGGCACTATTTAATTTCCCAAACATATCTGGTCTAGTTTTAACAGTAGGATTTTATTCAAATAATTTATTTGAATATTTTTAATTATTCAATTAACACATTACCAAAACCACTGCCTTCTGAATTGGCCCAAAAGTGATATATTCTTAGTTCTAGGAAATGCTAGCTATAGTTTGAACAGTGGAATTAAGGAACCTTTGCAGTTGCGAAATGTTGTCTGGAAGTATTTGTAAATGCCTCTGTTTCCTTTTATTTTACCTTCTTTATTAGACTCACTGACTGTTATGAATTTGTTTTTTTCCTAATTGCTCAAATCGTTCTTTTTTAATATAGACCTTCAGTTCAGTTCAGTTCAGTTCAGTCCGTTCGCTCAGTCGTGTCCGATTCTTTGCCACCCCATGAATCGCAGCACGCCAGGCCTCCCTGTCCATCATTTATTATTCTATAAACACACAGGAACTATGCTAAATGCTTTCATCAAATATGGCAACTGTCTCTTGTTACAACAAAGATCTGGCCATCAAGCAGGTATCCAGAGGTGCCATCATCTTAATATTTTCAACACATTTGTGTGTGTGTGTGTGTGTTTGCACGCTCAGTTACTTAGTCATGTCTGACTCTGTGCAACTCCATGGACTGCAGCCCACCAGGCTCCTCTGCCCATGGAATTTTCCAGGTTGCCATTTCATACTCCAGGGAATAATTCCCAACCCAGGGACTGAGTCGGCCTCTCTTGCATCTCCTGCATTGGCAGG
Organism: Budorcas taxicolor; assembly: GCF_023091745.1. Classification (NCBI taxonomy): domain Eukaryota; kingdom Metazoa; phylum Chordata; class Mammalia; order Artiodactyla; family Bovidae; genus Budorcas; species Budorcas taxicolor. The sequence goes on from NC_068935.1 coordinate 34,772,140, forward strand.
CATATTCTTTACTGCTAGCACCACCTAACTAGTGTCAATGAGACACTAGTCTCAGTAACCCTCTATACACTCCCGCTGGTTTTACCTACTCTGTCAGACCCATGTCATGCTCCTGGTATATCTTATCAGGAAAAGAACCATGTTCACTGACCTTCACTGTTTTGTTAAGCTTTTCAACAGCAGACAATCTGGTCTGCATTGGGAAATTTGAAAATTATAAGTGGAGTAAAAAGGCTTGATCCCTGCCTGTGAGTGAAATATGATCTGGTTGGGGAGACAAGAGAGGAATCACTCAAGGAGACAGTAATCAACTTTAGGTTGTGTGATGCAAACTGTAAGCACTGGAGTGGCTCAGAGAATGGAGAGCTGGGTGGGATTTGGCGAAAAGGGGAGAGGAAAATGAGCAGAAGGGGGAAGATCTGTAAGAAAGAAAAGGAATCTGAAAAAGGACAGGACACATGGGTAAAGAAAAACTGGGAACAGATTCTAACCTGTCTTCCTGATAGGTTAGGTAAATTTAAAAATGAATGACATCAATGCACAAGGCAAAGAAGTAAGGAAGGGTAGGGCTGTGGAGAACAAAGAGGCATCATAAGTGGGAAATGAATGACTCAGCTCTTCCTACAAAGGTTGGGGTGATCTTGAAATGGATTTGTTAAAATGGCCCTATCTCAGTATGTAAAATGGATTCTTAAGTGTAGTGAAAAAGCTTCACATTCTTAGTTACAGGCCAAACTTGAGATTTGCAACCTAATGGCATATACCTGTTGTGATCCTCATTCATACTCACTTGTATCGGTGAAATAACATCTCTTCTGAGAGGCTCAGATTTCCACCATCAGACAAGACCAGTGAAATTGACATCACTGACAAGGAAGTATCTCCGTCAAGGTATTTGCAAGTCTTACATATTGTAATTATTGAGGCTAGACTTGGCACTGTGTCTTTAAAAGATGAGTAGGGAAGCCACTGGCTTTCCCAGTGGCTCAGGTGGTAAAGAGCCTTCCTGCCAATGCAGGAGATGCAAAGAGATGCAGGTTCAAACCCTGGGTTGGGAAGATCCCCTGAAGTAGGAAGTAGCAATCCACTCCAGGATTCTTGCCTGGGAAATCCCATGGACAGAACAGCCTGGTGGGCTACAGTCCATAGGGTCGCAAAGAGTCAGACAGGACGAGGCACACATACACACACAGGATCTGGATATTAGCAGAAGGAAAGGGTATTTCCAGGCACAGGAATAGTGCACGCAAATATGTGGTGATGGGAAAGTAAAAGATGTATTTCAGAATAGACCAGGACCCTGTACAGCCTGATAGTCACCACCAGCGTGGAGGAGACGCTGAGAGAACTACACAGAGGGTTCCTGCCATCTAAGTGCTGAAGGAGGTCATCATGTAACAGAGAAACCGAAGCAAGATGCCAGAAAACTCACGGTTAACCAAAACCGAAGTATTAACAGCACTTGTGTGTATGGCAAAACCGATACAGTATTGTAAAATAAAGTAAAAATAAAAATTAAAAAAAAAAAAAGCCCCCCCCCCCCCCAAAAAAAAAACAGCACTTGTGGTAACCTTTCAAAAAGATTTCACAGACTATTCTGTTCTGATGTTATTTTATTTGGTCTTTACAGTAATCCACTGACATGTGCAGCTCGGCTTTTCTCCTCACCATTAGACAAAAACAAAACCCCAAAGACTGGGAGATTATGTAAATGTTTGAAAGTCAGAGGCAGTCTCACAACAGGAGCTCCTAGTTTCTACCCCCAGACTCGTTCTTCCTCCTCTCACAGCTCTCCTGAACATGGCTGGGTGATTGAACTTGGAGGAAAAAAGGTGTGGAAATGGCCTTGGAAACCCCAATCTCAATCAAGATAAGGCCAGAGATGTCACCAGCCCCCTTTGAACAACAAATCCCGAATTTTCCAGTTCCTTTCAATGTAACCTTCTTCTGCACACAGATTGTCAAACTTGTAGACCAGAGCATGGAAAAGAAACAAGTCCAAAAGTTGTCTCATCAGACTACTGCTTTGCTTCATTTTTTTCTTTAACTCACCTATCATATTTGTATTTGTTGATGTTCTAATCAAGTATTTTTGGTGGAGTCTAACTAGATGGTCCTCCTGAGTACCTCTTTAAACTTCATTTCAAAGGTTTGACAGTTGTAGTCACAGAGTGTTCATCATCCTGCTTTACCTTTGATGAATGATTGTCTACCACTTCTGACTTCATGAACTCCTCTTCTAGCATTAGCTTCATTAGTCAAGATATATGGGTGTTGGAAGAATTTTAAATGGGCCTTCCATGTTGTCTTTGAATAGGTATTCCATGCAAATAATTATCCTACAGAAATGTTCATTCTTCTTGAGTTAGTCCACGTTTGTGAACAGTAAGCACTGTCAGACTTAATTCCTCATATCCTCCTTTAATTGAGTATTCAGGCCAAGGTATTCTAGTTACTTTGCTTTTTTTATCAGAACCTCTTGGTCGTTTACATATCTTGAAAGAGACTCATTTCCCCCCAGAGTGCAACAACTGCAATTGGTTTTTTGCTGGTCCATGGGCAACAAGTGAACTTTCCTCCTCGGGCTAATTGTTCACATAAAGTTCTTGTGCGGTGGTTTGTTTCCTTAGGATGACCGAGGCATTTCCTCAAATTGTATCTAAGAAGTGTCCCAGATATACTTACTTGATATTTGAAGAATTTTTTAAGCAGGAGATATAAAATATTCAGCTCATGTCCCATCAACCTCATTTATCCCATATGTACTGATTCCCCCGAAATCTCAACTTGCAGGCATTTTTGAGCAAGAAGTCTAGCACAAAAATAAAACATGAGGCACTCATTTCAACTTGAACTAGAACCATGTACTTAACCAGTCTCTCACACACACAGACACACACACCTATAAAGCAAGGAAAAAATAACTCACACCATCCTTAGTGTCTGACGTCACTGTGAAATGTTGAGACACCACCACCACCCGCAGCACAGGGTCTCGCTGAGCCAGTTGCAGAGCTTGGGGCTTCATTTATTTGATCCTCTGGATGAAAGCTTTAGTCATCTTGTAAAAGCTTGAAGGCTTTAACACCGATAGTTCAGTACTGCCATATTTCCCCTCAGCTAACAAAATTATTTTCAACCACTGCCTTCTGTCTGTGGTGAATCTAACATAAGGCCTTCTGCCCCAGCAAGCTTTATAGAATGCTTTGTGGACTTAAAGCTTCTATGTCTGTCTGACCTAGAAGAGCCTAAAATGTTGAAGCAGAACCATGTGGAAATCTTTGTTTATGGTTCTAAGGCTGAGAAAAGTCACTTTCAGAAAGAATTAGAGCACCAACTGAGCAATTAGGATACCACTTAGCACAACCATATTTCATATTTTCATATTTTAGTTGCTCAGTCATATTCAACTCGTTGTGACCCCATGGACTGTCTCCCACTAGGCTCCTCTGTCCAGGGGATTATCCAGACAAGAGTGCTGGAATGGGTAGCCATTCCCTTCTCCAGGGGATCTTCCCAACCCAGGGCTCGAACCCAGGTCTCCTACCTTGCAGGCAGATTCTTTACCAGCTGAGCCAGCAGGGAAGCCTCTTCAAAGGGCTCTCATTTCATTGGCTCTTGTGAGCTTCACACCATTTAACAATGTGAATGGGTAGTGGGTAGGCTGTGGGTTGGGAAGTCAAGACAAGTCCTACAACTAATCTGTCACAGGTCAGCCTGAAGCCCAGATCCCCTGATGTGACCCTGCAGCCAGTGTTCTCCCTGCTTTCCCTTATGTGGTCCAGAGTGAAGCAAATTAAGGTGAAATCTTGAGACACTGCTGTTTTCTTAGAACTCTTAAGATTAATTAGAGCAAGGTTGGCAGAGATCGTAAGATCATAACCCAAAATTGTGTTGATACAGTAGAGCAGCTTTGCAGGGAACCTGAGCTATTCAGTGTAGCTGTCTACATGGACCAAATTCATTTTCAGTTAATTTTTTGAAATTTTTATTTATTTGATGCTGGAGACGGTGTGAAGGAAAGGAAACCCTCTTACATTGTTGGTGGAAATGCAAACTAGTACAGCCACTATAGAGAACAGGGTGGAGAGTCCTTAAAATTCTGGAAATAGAACTGCCATATGACCCAGCAATCTCCCTGCTGGGCATACACACCAAGGAAACCAGAATTGAAAGAGACATGTATACCCCAATGTTCATCGCAGCACTGTTTACAATATCTAGGACATGGAAGCAGTCTAGATGTCCATTGGCAGATGAATGGATAAGAAAATTGTGGTATATATACACAATGGAATATTACTCAGCTATAAAAAAAATACATTTGAGTCAGTTCTAATGAGGTGAATGAAACTGGAGCCTATTATACATAAGAAGAAAAACACCAATACAGTATATTAATACATATATATGGAATTTAGAAAGATGGTAATGACGATCCTATATGCAGGACAGCAAAAAGACACAGATGTAAAGAACAGACTTTTGGACGCTGTGGGAGAAGGCGAGGGTGAGATGACTTGAGAGAATAGCATTGAAACATGTATATTACCATATATGAAATAGATCACCAGTCCAAGTTCGATGTATAAAGCAGGGCACTCAAAACTGGTGCACTGGGACAACCCACAGGGATGAGACAGGGAGGGAGGTGGCAGGGGGGTTAGGACAGGGGAGACGCATGTACACCCATGGCTGACTCATGTCAATGTATGGCAAAAACCACCACAATATTGTAAAGTAATTAGCTTCCAATTAAAATAAATAAATTGATTAAATATATATAGATTTATTTATTTGGCTGTGCCGGGTCTTAGTTGCAGCATGCAAACTCTGAGTTGTAGCATGTGGGATCTAGTTCCCTGACCAGGGATCAAACCTGGGCCCACTGCATTGGGAATGTGGAGTCTTAGCCACTAGACCACCAGAGAAGTCCCACATCTGCCATGGATGTGATCCATGCTCCTTTTTGATGTCCTGGCATGTTTTATTTGGTTCAAAATAGATGTGCTTCATTATCAATGTGGACAATTAAGTCTATAATTCACCAAGATTTATTGAACATTTGTGCCCAGGTCTACTTACTGGATTTGTTGAAATATAAAACTAAAGCATAAAATCTAGTTCTTGCCCTCAAGGAGCTTATTGCCTACACAGAGTGTGATTGAAGAATTCACATTAAAAAAAAAAAAAAGCTTCCATAGGTTAGAAAACAGAGACCAGAAAGAAGTGGAGTTTGCAGAGAAGGCTTCCTGGAAGAGGAACATCTCACAAAAACCTTGTAAGATGAACAGGGTTTGAGCTGGTGGTTGGTGAATGTAATAGTGAGGCCAAGCAAACTATAGATTCCACACACACAAAATCTCAATAGCTTAACAACATAGTGGTTTGTTTCTTGCTCACATCACAGTCCAATAAACGTTTCCTGTGGGACTGGAGAAATCCCCACTCCTAGCAGTGACTCTGGAACCAGGCTCCTCCCATCCAGAAGCTCATCAATCCCTTAGGCTCAGAGTCCTCCACTGGGCACTCTGTATCCAGCCAACCAGCCTAGGAGGAGGGGTGCTCTATAGAGGAGCTCAGCAGAAGATTTTATCACCTAAAAACCACAGGGGGCCAGGTTTAGAAGTAGCATATATTCTTTCTTCCTACACCTAACTGCAGAGGAGCCTGGGAAACATAATCTAGTTCCATTCTCAGAAAAATAAATAGGATGACCCAAATACGTAGCGCTGTCTCTGTCATACTAAAGAGGGAGTTTTCTGAAGGAAGGATGTAGAAGACCAGGGTGGCAGAGCAAGAGAAAGTCAAATTCAGCTTGGACAATTTTCTGGTTTGATTTGACTAAATTTGATGAACTTGTCACAAATTCTGAGCTTTGATCTTGGTGGGAACAAAAGAAGATTCATTCTTAGCAAGTATTATATCACTAGCCATCCACTCATCATTTTTCCGTGATGACGGTTGTAGCTAGATTTGATTATCTTTGTTTTCTCAGCACTTATAAACCAAAACATTACTTTTTTAAAATAGAATTCGCTTTTTTAGAGCAGTTTCAGGTTCACAGAAAAATTAAGCAGAATCCTCATACCCTGAAACCAATCTGTCTGATACTCTAATAGTGGAAACATGCTATTATACTTTTGTCTAAACTCAGACTATGTCCAACAGTGAGAGTGAGCCCTAATGTAAACTGTGGTTTTTAGGTGATAATGATTTGTCAGTGTGGGTTCATTAATTGTAACAGACTTACCAGTCTGGTGCAGAACCTTGATAGTGGGAGAGGTTGTGGGGGGGAGGGGGTGGGTAGAGGGGGCTGGGGGTAAATGGGAAATCTGTATCAGTACCTAACTTTTCATGGCTGTGCTGTACTGGTTATTAGATTTATTCTAGGCTCATGGATCTTGTCTGCTCACAGCCTCTTCACTGACGATATATTCCTCCTGATTGTCCTCTAGCAAGCAGCATAAATTGGCAACTCAGGGAATAAATCCAGTTCAAAGTCATTTGGCCCACACTGTGTCTTTATTTAAAAATAAATAAATATTGAGTGTGTTTAGGTAGGACATGCTGTCTTTAGTTAACCTTTGTTTCCCTAGAACCTGTATAATCTAACACCTGACCTAACATCAACTTATGTCACCCACCTGTTCCCTGATGATATATGAGTTTGTGACCCTTGTTTTTGGGGTCTCCTTTTTATTTAGTAGATCATAAATAATAGTCAAGTTACCAAAGTCCCCATCACACGGAAACTCTCATTTCATGAAACTCACCAGCTCTACAGGAATGAAGCCACAGAATATCTCTGAAGAATAATCCTAAAGAGGTCCAAGAGATCTACAGAAATAACAGAATTCTTACCATTTGAAAGAAGGGTCATGGTTCACTCTGACAATCTAACAAAAGCGATGGACCATCTTCTTATGATGATACTCTTACATAAAACATTTTGCAGATAATTTCGTGGAGTTCTTTGATCCTCTGAAACAAGTCTGTACACCACCCCTGTGGTAAAGTGATTGATAGCCCCATTTAGGCTTCTTGCGATAGTGATGAAAAGAAAGGACATTGAAGTCAGACAAACAAGAACTAAATCTAGCATTTTCTAGGTAGGCAACATGGAGTTAGTCATTTGACCTCTGAACATCTATTTCCTGACAGGTATTAAGTAAGTGAAAGTTGCTCAGTAGTCATGTCTGACTCTTTGCGGCCCCATGGACTATACAGTCCATGGAATTCTCCAGGCCAGAATACTGGAGTGGGTAGCCTTTCCCTTCTCCAGGGGATCTTCCTAACCCAGGGACTGATCCCAGGTCTCACACATTGCAGGCAAATTCTTTACCAGCTGAGCCACAAGGAAAGCCCAAGAATACTGGAGTGGGTAGCCTATCCCTTCTCCAGTGGATCTTCCTGACCCAGGAATCGAACCAGGGTCTCCTGCATTGCAGGCGGTTTCTTTACCAACTGAGCTATCAGGGAAGCCCTGACATGTAATAGGTGCAAAATAAATCCTGAATAAATTAATAAGTGAGGAGAAAAACAGCTTTCTCAGTAAACTTTTAGGAAAATAGTGGTGGTGGAGGTGGGAGAGCTCTTCATTCACTCTGTCTTGCCCTGAAGGCTCAAGCTTTGAGAGGATCAGAAGGCGCAAAGAGAAGACAAATGACCTTACCTGTCTTTCCCTCAATCACAATTCTTGGTCAACTGGCCCATCTATCTTATGATGTCTCTGAGTGCCTTCTGAGTCTTGAAAGAAAGGACATATCAGTCTGAATGCTTATCATTTTTAATTTGCATTTAAATTCCTTGGAAATTGACCTTTACTGTTTAGAATATACTGTAACTTTTTTTTTATTGAATAGTCATGTGATTAAATACCTCACACTGTTCTCTAGTCATGTAATGTTACAGTAAGTTTATTAGAATCTCTTCTTGAGGAACTCCCATTCTCATTGTTAACCACACAGTGAAATCATCTCAGCTGGTCGTTAAGCTCTGCTTCCTTCCAACCCTAGTAACATCCAGATATGTGTAATCTCTCCAAGTTCTAGAAGCTCCATTTAGTGTCTACCTAGCAAGATAACTTAATAGACTTATTGTGCAGAAGTAACTTGGCCCTTTCTGATCCCCGTAGGTAATTATAAGTGGATTGTTAGATCAATTGGGAAATGGACTCTTCTGCTTAGTTGAGAATTGCCTTATAGACCACACATATGATGCCAATTTTCAGAGAATTGAAATGCACATAAACAAAGCAAAATATTTTAATCTCTTTGATTTAAAGGGCACTTTACAACCTGCTGGTTAATGTCAGCTACACAGTTCGGTCCTCTCAGTATTGGAGATTTAGCTGATGCCATATTTGCACTTAAGACATTTGCTGAAAGTTTATTTTGATCATTTACCTCTGTCTCATAAAATTAAAGAGCAGATTGTGGCAGGGGAAAGAAAGCAGTATTTCAGTTTTCTGGTTGCTAGGGCTATAGATGGAGAGAATTTTATGACTACTTTCCAAAGCTTATATCCCACAAGAAGGTTCATTTTTGATACAGAAATAATAAAAATGTAGGTGGCCTCAACAGCTGTAATTTTTATAAATTAAATACAGAGATGCCTTCTGCCAACATTTGAAATTGGCATTCTGCACAGCCAAAAACTCTGATCTTTGCTGTTATCTTATTTGGGATTTTAGCTACTATTTCCAGGCTATTAACCTCCACATCTGGACTCCTAGTGATACCACATCAGGCTGCCCCTACTGCTTCAGTATCGATCAGCAGCAGCCTCTTCCCCAACAGGTGATAAATTTATTAGTAACTATCCAGGCTGCCCCAGCTTTAGGCAATTGCCTTCTTAAGAATTATAGTATTTATTCATTGGAGGATAATAAGACAAGAGAAGAAGTCAAATACTTTCGCCCGTTAATTTGCAGCTGTTTCATATAGAGCTATGCTTCACAGAGAAAAGAGTCTGCAGTTCAGATATAATGTCCCTACTTTACATAAGACACTGTGAATAATTTTTTTTACAAGATGCACTTTATTTATGAGCAGTTTCCTCCATAGAAAGAGCTGGTTAGGGCTTAATGCTGATGAATGGAGACAGCCCCATTCACACTTCCAGGTTATGGTCTGTCACTGCTTTCATTATATGCACTAATTTACAAGGATTTATTTATTTTCTTACAAATGTAAAAATGTGCTCCAAGCTAAACATGCTGTCTGGGCGCCTGAGTGCAGTGCTTTCCTCGGTGGGGATGGGGTGGGGTGGGGACTCAGCTGTCTGGAGTTGTTCTTCCCACCTCCACCCCCACCCCCCGCGCATCACTGCCTAACCTTGTGGTAATAGCACAGATCTCTACATTTTTGCTTGCTCTAAAAATGAATGCTGGTTAACATTTTAAACCCTGGAAGCGATTTGCTCAGTGCCCATTTAAATCCGTTCTCATTCAAAGACTGTGCCTTCCATTGTGTTTTAAGTGCTAATGAAAACCCTGTCGTAAGCACAGCAAGGGACATGACCCTTGGAACAAATTATGCCCACAACATTGGGTAACAAATTTTGGAAAGCTGGGTATAATTATATCAAAATCTGAAAGTCATATTGAATCTGCAAGATCTTGCTGGCCCCAGATGGCTTTATGTGATCTGAAATCACTCACATCCCCATCTCCAAAGAATAAAACTTAAGATATACTGGGCATGAGCCACTGCCTCCCACTCAGTCTAACAAACAGTAGTAGATCATACTACATCTTCAGCATCCCTGGGCTATAAGAATACTCATTATGTGAGATGACCCCTCCCCGCCACCCTCCCACCAAGTAATGGCAGAAATAATTCTCTTTTTTCTTGCCTGTGATTTCATTTGGTTTTTAACCTCAGTGAAAATTAAAAACCCCTTAAACTTCAGCAGTGAAGAGTTTGTAAAACTAATTGTTTGGGGAATTTGTGTGTGGGGGTTGGTTGGTGTAGGAAAATGAGAGGAAATGAAAATAGGCATGTATAAAATATGCCTAGATGCATAAAAAAAAAAAACTATCACACAGTCCCTCAAAACCCTTTCTACTATTTCTTTTTCAACTCCAAATGTCAGTATAACCTAATTAAATTTAATTAAAGAACCTCCAAAAAAGGAGTATTTTGGAATTTGGACAGTGATAAAAGAAATTGCCACACAAATATATGAAAGGAGAATATCCTACAAACTGTCAGCCAAATAAGCCCCGGAGGCCAACAGTGAGTATTTAATAAGCCTCATCTGTGGAGTTCAGCTGAGATGTACAGAGAGAGAGAGCAGTTCAGTGTTTGCTGCTGCTGCTGCTGTTAAGTCGCTTCAGTCGTGTCCGACTCAGTGCGACCCCATAGTGGCAGCCCACCAGGCTCCCCCATCCCTGGGATTCTCCAGGCAAGAACACTGGAGTGGGTTGCCATTGCCTTCTCCAATGCATGGAAGTGAAAAGTGAAAGTGAAGTCGCTCAGTCGTGTCCGACTCTTAGCGACCCCATGGACTGCAGCCCACCAGGCTCCTCTGTCCATGGGATTTTAGAAGCTCACAAAAATTAAAAGCGGGAAAACAATGTAAGTCCAAGATTATCCTCCCCAGAGCAGAGCAAACTCCACCCTCTGATGGGGATGAAGAGTGTAGTAGTCAAGAAACAGAATTGTCCTCCCTGATGTCAGCATAAAGATGTATGTTCCTGTATTGCTAGTTTCTATAGAAATACATTTATTTTTCTATACCTTTTGGGAATCTGTTTCAATTTTCAGGGATTTGATTCTCCAAGTTTATCACCTCTCAGAGCGACACTGAGTCTTACTGTCCATGTACACAGGTTCTTTGTCCTTTCATTCTTATAGAACTTGCACAGTGTTTGATGTGATTTCATAGACTTCAAGCATATCTACTTTTAGCCTTTCTCTCTCCAGACTTGATTCTTGATCTCTCAGTCCATCCTTTTATGACAGCCAGATTTCCAAGTTCACATTCAGTGATACTGAATACAGAAGCCATAGACGGTGATCCCAAATCATAGTCCTGCCACACACCAGAGCTAGCATTCAAGAAATTGATTGTGACAAAACACAAAAATAAAAAGCAAAGATACTCCTTGGTTCATCTTCAGTCCAAATATTCTGGAGATGAAAGAAATGTTCATGTACCATCATCCTTTGACCTGCCCCAGTCTTAAAAGAATTTTGTTTAAAAAAAAGAAAAAGAAAAACCTCCTTAAAGGTCTTTGTTGAAAGTGAAAATGTGAGTCACTCAGTTGTGTCCAACTCTTTGTGACCCCATGGACTGTAGCCCACCAGGCTCTTCTGTCCATGGAATTCTCCAGGCAAAAATACTGGAGTGGGTAGCCATTTCCTTCTCCAGGGGATCAGGGGATCTTCCTGACCCAGGGATGGAACCCGGGTCTCCCGCATTGCAGGCAGATTCTTTACCATCTGAGCCCCCAGGGAAGCCCATAAGGGAACTATGGTCTGTCAAGGTCTTTATACCTCTAAAAATAATAAAGGGACTTATTGACATGGAATTCCCCTTGTCTAGATGTGCTGGTTTCCTTGATGAACTCACCAAAACATAGATGACTTTAGAGGCATTCAGGGAAAGTTAAAATGAATCTGTAACTTCTATAGATCTTAAAGATTAATACTTCGTGAGGAACATCAGGAATAATCAAAGTACATCATAAAGTCAAGCCTTAATATTAACCTCCTGCCAAAGAATTAGCTCATCTAAAAGCAGTTTATTAAGCTAGGTTTATAAACTGTCTTTAGATGAGTTCACTCTTTGCCAGGAAAATTATTGTGAGAGTGTGTGTGTGTGTGTGTGTGTGTGTGTGTGTGTGTGTGCATACACACGCATGAGCACTGAAGGGATATGCTTGTTATCACAGATCTTCCTAACTTTAACATACAGTCTGAGTTTCACAGGGTCTAAATAAAGAAGAGATAGGAAAAGATAGACAGAGACTAAATTGTAGACTAGTTTTAAAGTAATATCATGTGGTTATTTTTAAAGTAGCAAGGGAAACAGGAGTTGAACGATATGTTGTTTATCAGTGTCTGACTCTCTTTAAATGCATTACTTTATTAGATATTTATAATAGCCTAGGTGTAGAATAGCCAACTCATGCCAGTTTGTCCAGGATTGTCCCCCTTTTTAAAACTAAACCCTGCCTCATGTGTGCATGCCTGCTCAGTCGCTTCAGTCACATCTGACTCTTTGCGATGCCATGGACTGTAGCCTGCCAGTCTTCTCTATCCATGGGTATTCTCCAGGCAAGAATACTCAAGTGGGTTGCCGTGCCCTCCTCCAGGGCATCTTGCCAACCCAGATCTCGAACCGGCATCTCTTATTTCTCCTGCATTTGCAGGTGAGTTCTTTACCACTAACTCCACCTGGGAAGCCCGAACCCTGCCTCAGTCCCAAGCAAACCAGGACAGCTGATCACTTTAGCCAGGGAAGGCAGTAAAGGGTGTTTTGAGACCGATTTTCAGCATGGCGAGAACTGCCACCACCACCACCAAGCAATTCTACACCAGTTGGGTGTACAACAATTTCACTCAAGTCTGACACGATCTGCCAGTAAATAGCATCAGATCCCACAGGTTAAGGTGTCGGTCCTGCAAAGCTGCCTCCCCACCACTTCAGAGGCCAGTCACCAGTCCAGGTTGTCACCTGTGTTTCTGACAGAATTGCTATGGATAGTAGGGTCCAACACCTCCCTTCTTGGGTTCCATTAATTTGCTAGAGCCTGTAACAGAACTCAGAGAAACATTTTATTCATTAGATCACTTGTTCATTATAAAAAGATGTAACTCAGGAACAGCCAGAGATGCATAAGGCAAGGTATAAGGAAAGAGTGAGGAGGTTTCCATGCCCTCGCTAGGTGTGCCGTTCTCCCCAAATCTCCATGTTCACCAACCTGGAAACTTTCCAAACCATGTCCTTTTGGGTTTTTATGGAGGCTTCATAATCAGTTCAGTTCAGTTCACTCACTCAGTCGTGTCCAACTCTTTGAGACCCCATGGACTGCAGCACACCAGGCCTCCCTGTCCATTACCAACTCCTGGAGTTTACTCAAACCCACGTCCATTGAGTCGGTGATATCATCCAGCCGTCTCATCCTCTGTCGTCCCCTTCTCCTCTTGCCCTCATTCCTTCCCAGCATCAGGGTCTTTTCCATTGAGTCAGCTCTTCATATCAGGTGGCCAAAGTATTGGAGTTTCAGCTTCAACATCAGTCCTTCCAGTGAACATTCAGGACTGATTTCCTTTAGGATGGACTGGTTGGATCTCCTTGCAGTCCAAAGGACTTAAAGAGTCTTCTCCAACACCACAGTTCAAAAGCATCGATTCTTCGGTGCTCAGGTTTCTTTATAGTCCAACTCTCACATCCATACATGACTACTGGAAAAACCATAGCCTTGACTAGACGGACCTTTGTTTGCAAAGTAATATCTCTGCTTTTTAATATGCTATCTAGGTTGGCCATAACTTTCCTTCCAAGGAGTAAGCGTCTTTTTATTTCACGGCTGAAGCCACCATCTGCAGTGATTTTGGAGCCCCCAAAAATAAAGTCAGCCACTGTTGCCACTGTTTCCCCATCTTTCTGCCATGAAGTGATGGCACCAGATGCCATGACCTTTGTCTTCTGAATGTTGAGCTTTAAGCCAACTTTTTCACTCTCCTCTTTCACTTTCATCAAAAGGCTCTTTAGTTCTTCTTCGCTTTCTGCTGTAAGAGTGGTGTTATCTGCATATCTGAGGTTATTGATATTTCTCCCGGCAATCTTGATTCCAGCTTGTGCTTCATCCAGCCCAGCATTTCGCATGATGTACTCTGCATATAAGTTAAATAAGCAGGGTGACAATATACAGCCTTGACGTACTCCTTTCCTGATTTGGAACCAGTCTGTTGTTCCATGTCCAGGTCTAACTGCTTCTTCCTGACCTGCATACAGATTTCTCAAGAGGCAGGTCAGATGGTCTGGTATTCTCATCTTTCAAAGAATTTTCCACAGTTTATTGTGATCCACACAGTCAAAGGCTTTGGCATAGTCAATAAAGCAGAAATAGATGTTTTTTCTGGAACTCTCTTGCTTTTTCCATGATCCAGCAGATGTTGGCAATTTGATCTCTGTTTCCTCTGCCTTTTCTAAAACCAGCTTGAACATTTGGAAGTTCACGGTTCACATATTGTTGAAGCCTGGCTTGGAGAATTTTGAGCATCACCTTACTAGTGTGTGAGATGAGTGCAATTGTGTGGTAGTTTGAACATTCTTTGGCATTGCCTTTCTTTGGGATTAGAATGAAAACTGACCTTTTCCAGTCCTGTGGCCACTGCTGAGTTTTCCAAATTTGCTGGCATGTTGAGTGCAGCACTTTCACAGCATCGTCTTTCAGGATTTGAAATAGCTCAACTGGAATTCTATCACCTCCACTAGCTTTGTTCATAGTCATGCCGCCTAAAGCCCACTTGACTTTGGACTCCAGGATGTTTGGCTCTAGGTGAGTGATCACACCATCCTGATTATCTGGGTTGTGAAGATCTTTGTGTATAGTTCTGTGTATTCTCGCCACCTCTTCTTAATATCTTCTGCTTCTGTTAGGTCCATACCATTTCTGTCCTTTATTGAGCCCACCTTTGCATGAAAAGTTCCCTTGGTATCTCTAATTTTCTTGAAGAGATCTCTAGTCTTTCCCATTCTATTGTTTTCCTCTATTTCTTTCCACTGATCACTGAGGAAGGCTTTCTTATCTCTCCTTGCTATTCTTTGGAACTCTGCATCCAGATGGGTATATCTTTCCTTTTCTCCTTTGCTTTTGGCTTCTCTTCTTTGCACAGCTATTTATAAGCTATTTGGCTTTTTATGGAGGCTTCATAATCATAGCTGATTCAATTATTGACCGTTGGCATGTGAACTCAATCTCCAGCCCCTAGGTCAGGAGGTGGCCTTCAAAGTCTTCCACTGAGCTTTCTTCCTTGACTCATAGTATAGCCCCTCCAGTAGGTCTCCAGTAACATGCTCAGATAAGAGCAACCCAGTGGCAACCATGTGTACTATGAAACGCTTTCTGGAGAACTGTCGTTTATGGAAGCAAAGAGACCTGAGTCCTCGGAGACTGGTCACATTTCTCTCTCTCACTACGGGAAATTCTAAGAGTTTTAGGAGCTCTGTGCTAGGAAAGGAAACAGAGACCAAAATTTCCTTATTATATAAATCACAATCCCACAGGCAGATAATCTTTTCCATATTTTACCAAATAGGAGGCTGAAATTTTCCAAGACAAATGACTTAAAGTCACACAACAGTTAAAAGTGGTGCATTCTGTATTAGAACCCAAGCCTTCTAACTGCCTTTATATAGTTTCCAAGAAACCAGACTTTAATTAACACAGTGTGTAAAACTACTGTGAGAATTTTATTGACTTTTATGTTGTCTAGAAGCTTAACCATTCCTTGTGTGACACCGTAATTTTGCTCTCCAGCCCCCTCTTAACAGATAATACAGGAAAAAAAAAAAAACTCAGCCCAGTGTATCAGAATTATTACAGACTCTGTTAACTGACTGTGAATTGATGAAAATAATTTTAATGCTTTCCAAGTCAGTTATTTCTAACGCAACTATGAAAATAAGCAGTGGCCTATGCATCTGCACACTGAAAGCAATGTAACCTACACTGCCTCCCCTGTTTTTTCCCATCTGTCTTAAAGAGGAATTTCTGTTTTCTGTTTGTGGGGCAGAGCAAGTATCAGGAGAGTGAGTGACAATGTAAAAGTGGACAATGAAATGATGAGACCTAGCTTGATCTCCACGTGTTACACTTCGTCCTTTCTTCTCGAAACACGAAGAAGTGAATGTGTGTCCACACAAACCTCTCCCATTACTGTCCTGTCTGTGCTGAGCAAAATTGAACCCATATGTCTTTAAAATGCCTTTTCATTTTGATTGCTTCTTTGAACATACTGATCTTGGTGCATATGTGGCCCTTTGGACTACTAATGCCCATTTGCTCTTCCCCAACAGGCATCACAGTTGATAGGCACGGATTCATTTACTTTGTGGATGGGACCATGATTCGGAGAATTGATGAGAATGCTGTGATCACAACCGTCATTGGCTCAAACGGTCTGACTTCCACACAGCCACTGAGCTGTGACTCAGGAATGGACATCACTCAGGTAGGCACCACTGGTTTTCAAGCACTATCACCATTTGGCATCATGGAAATGGATAACAATTTTCTCATACAGAAATTAGGTAGAAAGGAAGCCTGGCGTATCCGTTATAACACCAGATGGCAGAAGTTTCTCTTGATGTAAGTGACTTTCTTCCTCCTCTGAAAAACTCCAGTTGAGAGAAAAGGGAGAACTAGGATGGGTGTAATGCTAGATGGAATGCTGGCATGAAAATTAAAGTCCAAGTTTGAATCAATTAGAGGGTAAGACCAATTTCACTTGTTGAATTATTTTCCAAGATATCTAATTTTATTCTTTTTGAATAATACAGTAACTCCCATTTGGAAAAGCACTGATTACCAAAGTCTTTAGAAATCTTTTTTAATGAATATATGAGCATGACTTCTTATTCATGTGTATGTAAATAGCTATTTCTAGGGCGTTATTTTTCTTTTTTAAGTAAAAGCAACATTCCCTCTGAGATCTATTTTACATTTATTTAGGAAAGCTTTTTTGCCAATGAGAATAAAAGGGAAATTCAGTGTAGTTCCCATCTGAGTCCAAAATTCTGATTTTACAAGAATTCTAGAAAATCAGGATTAGACAGGTGGAGATTACAGAGCAGATAGCACAGTCCCTGCACCTTGTGAATGACTTAGTTTGCAGACGCAAGAGGTTATTGTGTTAAACGAGGGAAATAAACTAGACAGTCATCAAAGGAACTTTCAAACTAACTTCCATGAATCTATGACTCTGATGAAGTAGATTACTTATCTTCTCAAATGGATTAAAATAGAAGTTGAGAGTTTTAGAACTGGTGTATCAGAGAGGATGGTTTTGACTCTAAGTGATCAGACAAAGTGATTTCAACAAGAAGGCTTCATTAACTCACATCGTGAGATGAGCAGAAGTAGGCAAAGATGCCAGCAGATCACATTGCATCACATTGACCAGAATTAAATCACTGGCAGAGGGTAAACAGGTTTCCAAAATGGATTCAGACCCTCTGGAACTGGGGCAGCCTCCCTGAGCATATCGCTACCTAATTCTAGAACCCAAATCAGGATTCTGTTAGCAAGGAATGAAGGACTGCTGTTTGGTAGGCAACCAGCCATAGTCTCCATAGTTAGGGTACCCCTGCCTCACCCAAGTAACTCAGAAAATAGTCAGAGTCAACTACAAAAAATAAAATAAGAATCGGAAGGCCCGGAAAAGTGACAAAAGGAATGAACTATCTTTAAGAGAGATACAAGTAGATCAGGCTATCCTGGAGCAGTCTAACTTTCCATGATGCAAAATCCTGCAGGAGGCAAGCAAAGGGGGCAGTATTTATGGCCATGAGGAAGGGTGTGAATGTGTTTATATGGAGGAGGGGGATGAAAGAAAGAAGGTGCACGTATATGATTCACTTGGGGGATATTTTTTACTTGAAATAGAACACTTAGTATTGCAATCAGTCAGCTGTAGACAATCTATCTGTTTCTGTGTGGCAGTTATGCTGAATAGAGAGTTCTTTGTCTACATAGAGCAAGCACAGGATCGTCATCACCACGAGAAAGGTTCTTTTCCACATAACGGTTCACAAGCCATAACTGCCACTGTAAAAGCTACCTCACCCCTTTCAGACTGGAGTGAAAAGTGTAGCCCACTGAACAGGAACCTGGTAACCAGGAGACAGACTTACAGTTTCTCTATGGCATTTCACCCCAAGTCTTGATTTCCCTGAAAGGAGCCCCCGACTCCCCCCTTCCCTTTTCCTTACACAACCTCAGCATGAGAAAAACAGTTGGGTTTTTTTTTTGAGGGGGGGCCGCGTGGGAGATGGAGAGTTGAGTGGGGTAGTAGGGGGTAGATGCTAGAAACCAACAGGACAGCCTAGGAGAGAAATTGGGCTTCATGGGACTTCCCTGGTAGTCCAGTGGTTATGACGTCATGTTTCCAATGCAGGGGACACGGGTTTGATCCCTGCTCAGGAAACTAAGATCTTGCGTGCTGCATGGTGGTCAAAAAAAGAAATCAGGCTTCATGTCCAAATTATTTAGCTGCTATCTCCACTGCTGTCCACCACTTCCTGTTGTGTCCTTCAAACATCCTAAAGAGTAACTAGCATCTTTCTTCTTAGGCTGGCGCAAGACAGTGAGGCCAGACTGATTTCTCCTTAAGTGTCCACAGTATAACCTTCCATTTTTATTAGGGGCCTGCTTTTCAGGGTCCCAGACCCTCTGTCTGGAATTTCCACTGCTGGTCCCCTTTCCCACTCTCCTTACACCTTACCTCTTCATGAGACCCTTCCCTAACAGTCCTAATCCTCACTGTGGTCTCATTCCCTTCCTGAAATTTAACATCACTACATTTACTGTAAAATCTGCTCTCTGTTCCCAAGCTATGTATCCAACTAGTTTCCCGCAATAGACTGTATGTTCTTTAGACAAGCATGGTAAGTGCTCAGCAGGCACAGTTAACATACATACCAATACCAAAGAGACACTATGATGCAAAAAGCTTGAAGGAGTAGTGAGAGATGAAGCTGGAGGGTAAGTGGGGATAATGTGGTAAATGACCATATAAGCACGATCGCATTCCAGTTTTATCCAGTGGACAGTGCGGAGCCAATGAGAGCATTAAGCAAGAAAATGTATTTTTAAGATAGTCTTAAACATGAAAATTCTTTTTTTTAACTTTTATTGGAATATAGTTGATTTACAATGTTGTGCTAATTTCAGGTGTACAGCAGAATGAATCAGTCATACATATGTCCACTCTTTAAAATTCTTTTCCCATTAGAGGTCATTACTGGGTTTTGAGTAGAATTCCCTTTGCTATACAGTAAGGCCTTATTTTATATATATACACACACACACCAGAGAAGGCAATGGCACCCCACTCCAGTACTCTTGCCTGGAAAATCCCATGGAGGGAGGAGCCTGGTGGGCTGCAGTCCATGGGGTCGCTAAGAGTCGGACACGACTGAGCGGCTTCAGTTTCACGCATTGGAGAAGGAAGTGGCAACCCACTCCAGTGTTCTTGCCTGGAGAATCCCAGGGACGGGGGAGCCTGGTGGGCTGCTGTCTATGAGGTGGCACAGAGTCGGACACGACTGAAGCAACTTAGCAGCAGCAGCATACACACACACACACACACACATTATATTATGTGTGTGTGTGATGAATGTGCACACTAAGTCACTTGAGTCATGTCCGACTCTTTGCGATCCCATGGACCACAGCCTGCCAGGCTACTCTGTTCATGGGATTCTCCAGGCAAGAATACTGGAGTGGGTTGCTATTTCCTCTTCCAGGGGATCGTCCCAGACCAGGGATCGAACCCGTGTCTCTTATGTCTCCTGCTTTGGCAGGTGGATTCTTTACCACTAGCGCCACCTGGTGGGACTATCAGCTTAATCACATAGTAATAGCAAATAGAGGATTGAGTGAGATCTTCCAGGGAGGGGATGTAAGGATAAAAAAAGAGAGAGAGAAGGCTTCAGACCAAATTCCAGCCATGTCAATATTCAAGAAAAGGCTAAGGAATAGGAACCCACAGAAAGGAAACTGAGATAAAGAGACCTGACAAGTAGAAGGAAAACAAGGAATGTGTGTGGTCAAAAAACCCAGGGAAGTGAGCTTTTCAAAGAGAGGGGAACGTGTGCATACCTGTGGCGGATTCATGTTGATGTATGGCAAAACCAATACAACATTGTAAAGTAATTAACCTCCAATTTAAATAAATAAATTTATATTTTAAAAAATAAAAAACAGAAAGAGAACAGTTAATATCAAATTCTGCTTATAGGTCACTAAAATGAGGTAGGTTTTTTTTTTTTAAGAAGCCATTTGGTTTGACAGCATTTGTGACTCTGATAAGAGTGCCTTTGGTAGAGTGCTAATTAACTGGAGTTGGATGGCAGTGTTAGAGTGGGAGGTGAGGAAATGAAGAAAGTGAAAATAGATCACTCTTTTGAGATGTTGGGCTGGTAAGAGGAGGATTTGGCATCGAAACAAATCAGCTCCCAGGTGTGTGCGAGTAAGAACCCAGGTGCGGTACAGGTAGACAAAAGCTGGAAGACACTGAAGGAAAATCCTCTGGGTCAGAGTGTCGACCAGGAGGAAGCCAGCATGTGGCATAGCTCATCCTCTGTGGCCAGAGTCTCCCCTGTCTGTTTTGACAGTGGTGGGAGATCGGGGCCTTAGGTTTAGCATGACTTTACTTAAGCACATGGGCTGTGTTGAACTAGAGGGAAGAAAGCTGAGTAGGGAGCTTCATAACACCTTCCAGGAGGAAAGCCCCAGTTGTTTATAGTAGTACTTACAGTGATCCAGCTGAGCTTACACAGTACTCAGTTTTATATTTCAGTAAATCAAAATATATTGATGGGTGAGGGTGGAGACAGCTGTCTAAATGAGAGCACACAGATTCTGCTGACAGGCACAGGCAGGAGAGAAAAGAGAGGCCTGACTGCAGCATGAAGATTTGAATCAGACTTCATGAAGAGCTTACTGATTCTAAGACTATGTGGCAGCATCATACATTATCGAAAGAGTTTATAGAATCACCACCTTTTGAAACTTTTAAGGCAAATGTTGGATAGCAATCATCTATGAACGCTTGGAATATAGACCTCTGTGGATTCAGGAAGATGGATCAGCTGTTTTCTCCAGATCCTTTACAACATCTTGAATGTTTCTCTATAGAAATATAACCCAAATGCCAAAGTTCCTTGTTACTTTTCCTATATTTCAAAACCAAAAGGTCCTGGGATTTAACCCTAGCAGTCCAGTGGTTAAGATCTGTGCTTTCCCTGCCCAGAGCCCAGTTTTGATCCTTGGTTGGTGAACTAAGATCCCGCAGAAAAGAAAAAGGTCCCCAACAAGGGAAGTCCCATTCATGCTAGCAGAGTACCTCTGGAATCTAAGAGGTGATGCGTTGGTCTTCTGTACTTTTCTGAGACAAACCTGAGCCCCTAGAAAGAATCAATCCTCAGAAGATAATGAATGTCCTCCCTCTAGTAATTCTAATAATACCTGCTACCACTTATTGAGAACTTACTATGTGCCAGGAACTATCCTAAGCATCTTATTCACACTGTTCCATTTTGTCTCCACCAGCTTTAGGAGGTAGGTGTAATTATCCCCCATCTACGGAGAAGAAAACTAGTAGTCAGAAGGATGATGTATTGTGTATGAGCACAGAGTTATTAAGTGATACAGCCAAGATCTGAGCACAAGCTTTCTGACTCCCATGTGCAGTTTCCCCACTTCTACACTTTCAGTGACAACTGGAGATGACCAGATATCATTGTATTTAGTGGGTGACAAATGTCATTTGGTTGAGGAAGATGCTGTTTATTTAGTGGCACTTTAGGCAATAGTTTAATAAAATCTAATCATCTCAAGAAATGAAATTTGCTTTGACAATAAAATCAGCCATTTGTTCAAAATCAATATCCTTTTTCTGATTTACTGAAATGCGAAACTGAACTCTTGGTATAAACTCTGAGGCATAACTGCCCATTGTAAGCGCTGCTATAAACAACCAGGCCTTTCACTTCAGGAGATGAGTTGATTATAAAGAGATCGGGCTCTTTATTTCCATTGCTGCTGCTGAATCATCTAGCTCTGGTAACTCACTTCCATCTCACGCCTGACTAGAACAGAATTGGGAGTTAGACCAAGTCTCTTGGTGCGATAGCAAACTTGAGAGTTGATTTGCTCCTTGGATCCAGCCTAATGCTCTCCCCCAAACCAACCCAAGAGAAGATACACAGGCAACGTAGGCCCCTTGTAGGCAGATAATCCTGTTTACGCACTGTCCCTAATGTGCACACTTTGAGGTGTTTGTCTGAGTATCCAGGACGTAACCAGTCCTCTCTATATGCTTGTTGGATCATCTTCATACTACAAAGTGGTTCCCCAAAGCACGCACTTGTCTGATGGGCCTAACAAGTGGAAGGAGGTTCATGGTTCATGGTTATGAAAGAAGAACAGTATCTGATTCTTTGGAGGAACCAACCTTGACCCCACACATTCAATCTATTGAGCTAATCTACTGGGAATTCTCCTCCTCTCCCCAGTCATTCCCTCCAGAATATACTCACAATTCAGTAATAGTGAGATTATTGTGAGATTATTAACAGAATATTAAGCCAGCCTCTCCTCAAATGCCTCTTGGGATAGGAAACTCACTCCCTTTCTCCATCGAATGTCTCTGACTGATGGAAACCTCTTCTGGGATCCCTTTAACATTAACTTTTTAATCTTCCTTTAATTTTCACCATCTAGCCTTTACTGCAACTCTTTAGGCCTTGTGGTATGAATTTAATCTGTCTTCTAGGAAATAAATATATTTTTGAACCAAGTACTATGCTTAGTGCTTTCATATATATTATCTTCTTTAATCCTCATGGCAATTTTTCACGAGAAGTATTATGTTCCTCTATTTTTAATCAACACGAAAAGCAAGGTTCAGAGAAGTTGAGAAACTTAGTGAAGGTCATACAACCGATCAGTAACAGAGTTAAAATTTGAACCTGGTTGACCTGATTCCAAAGTTCACATTCTTTTCACCAAACTACTATATCAAACCACTTTTTCTACCTGACAACCTTCTCAATGAATGTGAACAACTCTCTCAGACCTCCTAAGTCACATCCCTGGTTCATTGAACAACACTTCACTTGCCACGATATTGAGTTTCCTTCACCATTCTCCTCACTCTTCTCTGAATGTGTTCTCATTTATCTATATCTCTTTGAAAGTGAGGCTTCCAGAAATGAATAAAATAATCCAGATGTGCTCTGACTCAGTCTGAGGTAAAATGGTGACTGTCACAACCCTTTTTCTCTATTCTCTGTTTCTGTTCATTTTGCCTGGGGGTTTTCAAAAGGTTTTGATAAAGAACATTTACTTCGAACAAAAGAAGTCCCCATTTATAAAACTGATGCCAACAGCAGATTCAAACAAGTAGTGTCCTAGAACCTTCTCTATTCAAATTCACTCCCACGCACTGGGACTTTGTATGGCGACCCCCAAGGCACTTTTGAAAAATGGTAGGGAAATAGAGCACAGGTTAAGAAACCACAGTCGAAGCTGTGTTGGATTTTTGGTCACTTTTGACATGCGTTGTGATTATAGGGGGACTTCCCAGATGGCACAATGGTAAAGAATCTGCCTGCCAATGCAGAAGACTTAGGAGACATGGGTTTGATCCCTGAGTTGGGAAAGTACCCTGGAGAAAGAAATGGCAACCCACTTCACTATTCTTGCCTGGAAAATTCCATGGACAGAGGAGCCTGGTGGGTGGGCTACAGTCCTTGGGGTTGCAAAGAGTTGGGCATGACTGAGCATGCATGCAAACACGTGATTATAGAGAACTAAAAATTCACATGTCTCTCATGCCCATCTCCTCACCCTGTACTTACAAACTTGATTATTTGCTTGTTTTGACTGTAATCCTCACTAATAATTATATTTTACACTATTGTTCAGGATATAAATTGGAATAAAAATTTCATGAAATAATGCTTACTTTTACTACACATGCATCATAATACAGGATCTTATGTTAGTTTGTATTCAATTCCAGCTCATTTGATTCATTCCTCGTCTTTGTTTTCTGCTACCATCCAATATCTTCACTACCCTTCCTAGCCTTGTGTCACCTATAGATTTAAATGCTTTCTATGTCTTCATCCATGATGAAATTTATGGATAGATAGACCAGGGAAATTGTAGCACCACTTGACTAGTTATCTCTTAGATTATGAACCCATCTGTTTGAACTATCACCTATAGTGTATGATTCGTAGTAGATCAGGAAATCAATATGATGGCCTATGACTAGTTCTCAAGAAAAATGAAATATAACAAAAAAAATTCAGAGTGCATCATGTATGGTAAGTGTAAGTAAGTATTGTTTCATAAGACTTATTTCAATTGTATATCTTGAACAATAGTGTAAAATATAATTCTTAG
Organism: Budorcas taxicolor; assembly: GCF_023091745.1. Taxonomy (NCBI): domain Eukaryota; kingdom Metazoa; phylum Chordata; class Mammalia; order Artiodactyla; family Bovidae; genus Budorcas; species Budorcas taxicolor. The sequence continues at coordinate 34,796,300 of NC_068935.1, forward strand.
TCAAAACAAGCTTGAAAGCCACTACCCTCACCCATATTTCCCATAACTTGTCCACAAAGGTATCATGAGAAATCTTACCAAGTTGGTAACTCTGTTTAAAAGGAAATAAGAGGACTTCCCTGGTCATCCAGTGGTTGAGAATCCACCTGCCAATGCAGGGGACACAGGTTCAGTTCCTGGCCCAGAAAGATTCCACATGCTGCAGGGCGACTAAGCCCATGAGCCACAACTACTGAGCCCATGTGCTCTAGAGCCCAAGCTCCACAATAGGAGAAGCCTCCACAATGAGAAGCCTGAGCACCGCAGCTGGAGTACAGCTATGGAAAGCCTGCATGCAGCAACCAAGACCCAGCGCAGCCAAAAATGAATTTGTTTTTTTAAAAAAAAGCAACTTTATTTAAAAAAGAGAGAGAGAGAAAGGAAATTAGAATCCTTTGACATAATTTGTTTTGAGTCATAGTATCCAAAAACACCACTTCCTCATCTAAGAACTAAGAAAAAAACTGTTTAATAACGCTTTCCTAAAGCAACATCCTTGGAAGGAAAGTTATGACCAACCTAGATAGCATATTAAAAAGCAGAGATATCACTTTGCCGACAAAGGTCCATCTAGTCAAGGCTATGGTTTTTCCAGTGGTCATGTATGGATGTGAGAGTTGGACTGTGAAGAAAGCTGAGCACCGAAGAATTGATGCTTTTGAACTGTGGTGTTGGAGAAGACTCTTGAGAGTCCCTTGGACTGCAAGGAGATCCAACCTGTCCATCCTAAAGGAGACCAGTCCTGGGTGTTCATTGGAAGGACCCATGCTGAAGCTGAAACTCTAATACTTTGGCCACCTGATGCGAAGAGTTGACTCATTGGAAAAGACTCTGATGCTGGGAGGGATTGGGGGCAGGAGGAGAAGGGGACGACAGAGGATGAGATTGCTGGATGTCATCACCGACTCGATGCACATGAGTTTGGGTGAACTCTGGGAGTTGGTGATGGACAGGGAGGCCTGGCGTGCTGCGGTTCATGGGGTCGCAAAGAGTCAGACACGATTGAGCAACTGAACTGAACTGAAAGCAACATCAGGTCCCCTCCTTGCAGTTTGTGGAGCCCATCTTTGGATTCTTCTTGAAGTCAGACTTATGTGTAATGACCTGTAGTCTTCCAGCACACCTTCTACTGCCCAGTATTACTCAATAATCATAAAAACTTGTTCTAAAAATTCATTTGCAAGTTCTAAGAGGTAACTCTTTCTGTCCAGAAAAACTTGAACTCAATTTAAAGAATTGAAAGAATTTGATGCCTTTCTACAATCCCTGCACCCGTCTTGGACTTTAGGAACTTAGAATCAATGTTCTTTGTGGCCATTCTCTTTAAAAAAGAAAGCAAAACTTACCTCTCTCTCATCCGTCGGCACAAGCCTCAAAACTTTGCCTCCCTGGTAGTCTTCAGCTCTCTGTGTGCCTGAAAAAAAGCTATTTTCTATTTTTCTTTCAATTTTTTTTGCAAGTTTCAGATAAACTAACCACAACTGGATAGAAGGGAATCATAAAGCTTCCTCTTCAAAATCTACATGTCAATTCAATTTTGTACAAGTGGAGTCAGCATTTTCTGTTGTTTTGAAAAACTACATATAATAACATGGAGGCATGAAAAGTTATAGCAATCCAGGGAGAACAAAGAAAAGAAACAGTAGCTTTAGTACAGAAAAGGCACCTTCTTTTCCCCTTTTTAAACTCTTGCCTAATATCTCTCATTGTCTCTTCTTCAGTCCCCTGCCAACCCTTTCATGTCTACAGAATAGCCTCCATCACCCTGAGTGATACAGATGATATTGAAACTCAAGTTCTTCAGGGGTTACTTGGCTTTCTTTGTGCACTTCCATCACTCTCCATGTGCACACTGAAAGAGAACAGAATTAGATCTTTGGAATGAAGGCCATTATAACTGAAATTCCCTGCAGGGACAGACTTCTGAATTTTGTGAAGCTCCGTAGGGAATCAAGAAAAATCTGAATTATAATAAGTTTGCTTGAATAAAGGGATTTCCCAGGGGAGGGAAAAAAGAAAGTTTAATTTTAAAGTTCTTGCCACCAGAGATGAAAATCTCACCACCTCCACCCCCAACACACCCTCCTAATGCTTCAGTGACTATGGAACCTGTCTTATACTCAAGAGCCAAGAAAAAGGCTGTGGCCATGCTGCAGAGAATTCAGACTGGGGACATGTAGTAAAAGGAAGGAGTAGCGCTTTAGATAAACAGCAACACAGGGAAGATGTAAGCAAGTTTTCTGAAACATATATAAGCACCTCTATCCAGAGCCAGCAAGACCAGTGGGCAGCAGGGACAGCTGGGTGGGAATAAAAGAGAGGTGACCAAATAGATAAGAGAAGTTTAGGGAATAGAGAATGGCTCAAAGGGCGTATTAACAAGGCCCAGGGTGTAGCTGGCCAAAAAGTTCATTCAGATTTTTCCAGCATACCTCACCCAAACAAACTTTTTGGCCAAACCAATAAAATGAAACCACTATTTGCTAGCCCTTGTGCCAACCATTTACTTCATCATATTTGGTTATGGTTAGTTTAAAAACTAAATCAACCACTTTTTTTGTGTGGCCGCACCATGTGACATGTGGGATCGTAGTTCCTTCACCAGGGATCAAACGTGTGTCCTCTGCAGTGGAAGCAGGGAGTGTTAACCACTGGACTGCCAGGGAAGTTCCTGAATCAACCACTTCTATAGTGGCCACCAACTAATGGATTGGATGGCATTAAAACTCATATCAGGATAATGAAAATCTGGTGCATACATCCAAGGGAATATTATATAGCCTTTAAAAAGGAGGAAACCTTGTCACATCCTACAATATGGATGAACTTTGAGGACATGTAAAATGAAATAAGCCAGTCACAAAAAGAAAAATACTGTGTGAGTCCACTCATATGGAACATCTAAAGTAGCAAAAAAAAAAAAATCATAGGAACAGAAAGTAGCAATGTGGATACCAAGGGGAATGAGGAGAGGAAATTAAAGTTTAGAGTGTCCTTATTGCAAGATGAAAAAGCTCTAGAGATCTGTTGCACAACAATATGAATATATCTAACACAACTGAACTGTGTTTAAGCATGATTAAGAGAGTAAATTTAATGTTATGTGCAGGGGGTGTTATAATAATAATGATAAACTCATACCAACCAAACCTCCGATGGATTTTCTCACTTTCTTTCCCTATTCTCATGCCTGGACAGCATAAGAAGTGCAGCAGTCTTACTGATCAGCCATTGGCTGTTGCAGCAGTCCAGATGTAAACATCCTAAATCAGCAATGTTCTGCTCTATTCACTTGAGCCACGTGCACCCTGTCAATCCATATCAGTCATAGCCAGTCCCTCCCATGGATCCAAAGGCTCATGCTATGAATGTAGAAATGGGGGGAGGGGGTAGTGCTATCCTCTACGGCAAAGAGGGAGCCCAGTCTACACCAATCATGGCAGGGAGGCACTGCCAACTTAGCCACACTGTTCTCAAAGAGCTCAATGTATCAATAACCTTAAATGTGAAAGTATTTAGAGAGTGATGGCTACTGAATAAACATGGGCAAACTTCTTGTCAGGTGCGTTTATAAGGGATTCCTTGGCGGCTCAGTGGTAGGCTGCCTACCAATGCAGGAGACATAGGCTCGATCCCTCATCTGGGAAGATCCCACATGCCAAGGAGCAACTAAGCCCGTGAGCTGCAACTACTGAGCGTTTGCTCTAGAGCCCAGGAGCCACAATGACTGTGCCCATGTGCCTCAACTACTGAAGCCCTCGCACCTTAGAGCCTGGGCTCCACAACAAGAGAAGCCACCCCAATGAGAAACCTGCACACCGCAACTAGAGAATAGCCCGCAGGCAACAGCAAAGACCAGCACAGCCAAAAATAAATACATAAAATTATTTTTAAAAAACACGTTTATAACCTTGGAACAATGATTCACATCTTCAAGAGTACTAGGGGATATTTTACTAAAGTTCTCTGGATGATTCCCTAACCACCGACTTCCCTTTGCCTACAGAAATGTGTCTAGTAGAAAGAACTTAGACAGTCCCAGGTGTGAGTCCAGATTCTGCCATTTATTAGCAGTGCAACCTCAAGCAAATTACTTAAGGTCTCTGTGTCTGTACTTCCTCAACATTAGGAAGTGAGATAAAACCCTGTCTTGTCTCCTAAGGCTACTGGGATAGTTAAATAAGAAAACAAATATGAAAGAACTTTGTTTTTGGACAGGTACTTGCAACTGTAAAATGTTGGTCTTGATCAGAAGTGAAGAGAGAGGTCATATGGCATTACATGTAACCTTGGGTTTTATATTTTCCTTTGCACCATCAGTTAGGTGAGTGGAAAGGTTTCACAACCCTCCATCTACACAGCAATCAAATTATGCTATCACAGAGCATGAGATGGCAGTTAATGTTAATATTGTTCATATTCTGATTTAACAGAATCGAACAGCACCAAGAACCATTTTTTTTTTTAAGTTGACTGTAGGAGTCCCTAGAGGCTCTTCATATTACTCACCTATAAAGGAATGATCCGTTAGCGTTTATGGCTGAAAATTACATAATAGTACAAAATAAACAATGTTTTTAGTTGCCATCTCTATATTTGAAGAAGAGAACATCTATTTTTGAATCATTTATTCTGTTGTCCTCTGAAACATGGCAATATGTTTTTAAAAATTAAATTGTCTTTGTCTACTTCTTGACCCCAAAGAAGTTGCTGTCATTTCAGATTCTGTCATTTCAGATTCAGCACTACACTTGGAAAACAGACAGTAGAATTTTAAAGCGAGTTAATTATTCCTCCTTATGAAGGCTAATTCAATAAATGACCCAATTGTTGATTAAGTGGCACTGCTTTTTTTATATATATAAAAGCACTTGGAACGTATGAACTGCTTTACAAATATAAGGGATGATGTAAGGTGTTAATTGGCATCTTCAGGAAATATTTTCCGTTGATTCATCATGCACTTGTTAAAATGGGAGGACACAAGAACAAAATAAGTCTGCAAGGTCATTCTTCTGATTTTGTAGTATCTGTGGTTTTCAGTCACTAATTTAAATGCATTCCTGGATAATGTTATTTATTGCTCACTCAGTCCAAAGCTACTCTCCTTGCTCTGTCCAATGCAGGAAAACACCTTCTGAAACTGCAAAAAGAGAGCCAAACTTTCCTCTAATCCTTTAATAGAGGGTGCAAGAGACAAAATCAGGCCTCGAGGGTAGACTCTCCTTCATAATAAAAGTTCATATTAGAGGTCAGTAAAGTAGACTGTGTGGGAACACAGACCACATAGATTTGAGTCGCAGCTCCACCACTAGCTGGATGTGTCCCTCTGGGGGAAATTCTGTACCTGTCAGTGGGGATAATAATGATGTTTTTCTCTATAAGAAAGTTGTGAGGACTAAATGAGATATATTTTAAAAAGATCACTTACTTAGCAGGACTTCTCCAGCGATCCAGTGATTACAACTCTGCCTTTCAGTGCAGGGGATGTGGGTTTGATCCCTGGTCACGAAACTATCTATCCCACATGCCTTAGAACACAGCCAAAAAAAAAAAAATCACTTAGCAAAGTATGTGACTCATAAGTGCTCAGTGAATTAGCAGGAGGAGAAACAGCAGCACTAGTTGTAGTATTTGACCTTCCATTCACAGAATAGAAAATTGAACAGATAATTTATAGAACCAAGATTTTTTCAAAGGGCCAAGAAGTTTGGAACTGCTATAGAAATTATGTAATCTTCCCTTCTGTCCTTTGTACATAGGTGTACCTTCTCAGAGAGCCATGCAAATATTTGTAGATGAGTTTGATGGCCTGTAGCAAGCATATGCTCCAGAGATGGCTCTTAATCTGCTGTGACCTTCACAGAATGTTTTATCTGCCTAATGCTGATATGAAAAGCTCTGTCTAGATCACTTAAAGCATGTTTATGCTAGGCATTGAATGGTGCCCCAAATCCTTCATTTTCTTTCTATTTTCAAGAAGGGTCTCACTGACTGTGGACCTAAGGTTGGGATGTAGTATGAGTTTCATACATCTGTGAATTTGAGATGTAGAGATTTTAGATCATCTTCCAACTTTGAAATCAGGAGGTAAAAGAGCAGCACATTCAGTGGATGGCCATTCTATGTGGGTCAATTTCACACAAAAAATTTAATATGAAAGTATATAAGTAGGAAGACATAGTTTATCTAGGTCAACACGAAAGATATGACTCTCCCAAGACAAAATAAAGGCCCCCAGGTAAGTGGAAAATCAAAAGGAAAGAAGTTATGAGGCTGATAAGAAAGATAGCAGTGTCCTAGGATTTTTGAAGCAAGCTTAGTCTGTGAGTTGCTTTGTCTTTTTCTTTTTTATCAAGATATTCAGGTTCCAAAGCATGTCAATCAATTTGAAAAATTTGAATGTGTAAAAACCCAAATTTAACAAAATTATAAACTGAGAGAAGCTTTACAGTAAAATTCTCCACAGAGTTCCTTTAAATATCAATCATTTCCCTTCTCCAAATTCATTCAAACTCTTTTTTTTTTTAACTGCACTTTATATCTCTTAGGTAAAATCACAATTGGGGTAGAATAAACTATTACCCGAGATATCTGCATTATTGCTCCCTCCAAAGTGAACACGTGGTTGTTTACATAAGAAGTAAAGAACAGCAGGCCAACATCTTCAACTCCAGCACAGCCAAATTCTGCTGAAATGTCTGCACACAAGCAAATAGCCAGAGTTGTCAGAGCCCTTAAAATAAAAGTCAAGTACCGTGCTCAATGCTATATCGAAAACATAATTTATCCCATAAATAAAACTCCCTCAGCAGTGTCCTCTTTCCACACAAAGGACAATGGCATGCTAGCTCTTATTAAAACTATTAAGCACCAGAGGGAAAGCATCTTCAAAATTCAGAGAGAGTCACAAGATGCAAAGCTTGCAAACTACTTTTGAACCACTCAGTCTTACACACATTTTGCCTGGCAGGCGCCATGACCTGAAATAAACCTGAAACTCTCTAAGATGCAGAATATTTGGTTGGCAGATTCAGTGGTGAGCATCTAGGGCTTATATGGCCAACACCTTGGGCTGAGTCCCAATGTGAGCTATTGGCCTATCTTTCAGACTTTATCTTTAAAAGTAGACTTACTCTTTATTAACTGTGGGAGGGTGAAGTGCCTGAATCAGTGCCAACCCATCTGTATTAAATGGAAGCACAATTCAAAGAGAAAGTTCTATTGGTTGTCATCAGTAGTATCATCCTTTCATGCAAAAGTGAAAACAAGAGTCCCCAACATCCGAGATCTAATGCCTGATGATCTGAGGTGGAGCTGATGTAATAATAATAGAAATAAATGCACAATAAATGTAATGTGCTTGAATCATCCAGAAACCATCCCCCTCCCTGCAGTCCATGGAAAAACTGTTTTCCATGAAACCAGTCCCTGGTGCCAAAATGACTGGGAACGACTGGTATAATACACTTACAAAGAGGCCACATCCGCTGAGAGATGTTTTTCTTGAGATGCATAAGCCAACTAGGTGTTCATTTGGTCCACTTCAGAATACAGTCCCATTCCAAATCAAGGGGGAAAGGATTCTGAAGGAACAATCCCAATTTCTGACAAGGATACAGCAAGAGAGAATATTAAAGATATTTAGTAGTAAATGCCCAATGTATTATTATTTATAAGTAAATTCTAAGCACACAGGAAATATTGTCATGGGCCCACTTTATGAACCATTCAGTACGAACTGTGTCTTCAAAAGACGTATGGGAGAGTAGAATGATCCACCATGAAATCATTCTCAAAAATCACAAGAGTGAGAAGCTTTTCAACAAGGGCATCAACGTAGCGTTTCCAGAGAGTCAGAGAAGCCCTGGTTAAAGTCAGTCACAACCAACTTCGTTAAAGTCCACACACAGTGGGTTTATTTTACGTAGATATTCTCTGGAAATGGCAGTTTCACAGGTCAATAGATAAACCAAGGATGCTAGTGACTAATAAATCATCTCAATACCAGAGTCTTTGCTGGTTCTGGTTCAATTTTACTAGTTTTCTATGACCAGTGTCCTGCAGTGGGTATTGTTCTTCCTCTGTCCTTGTATATGGGTTGATGCTGTGAATATCACTAAAGATCCAGTCAGAAAAACAGAAAGCACATTAGTCATTTTAACAGAAAGAAATTGAGTAGAGGGAATAGGCTGCACAGGCATTAGGGGGTTGCAAAACAAGAGAGAGAATACCTGCAGCCATCACCTCTAGGGCTGTGGAAACAGAGGAAGGGGTTGAAATTGTCAGAACCAAGAGTGCTACGTGTGTGTGTGCTAAGTCATTTCAGTCGTGTCTGACTCTTTGTGACCCCATGGATTGTAGCCCACCAGGCTCCTCTCTCCATGGGATTCTCCAGGCAAGAATACTGAGAGAGGAGGAGGATTTGATCCATTGAAGTGGTACCTACTCCTCTGAGGAGAGGATGCCACTGCTTTGGGCTGCTTCGGGTCCCTCTGAGGGAATGTGACGAGGCTGACGTGAGTGTGGAGAGGAGCTGGAAAGTGCAGCCAGTTACTGCCGCTCAGGAGGAAGGGCTGCAGTTACAGCAACACTGAAAGAACAGAAAACAAGCAGGAAGGAAGGAGTCCCTTCTCCCTCCTCTAGCTTCCCAGAATCCCTTTAGCTCCCACATTGGCAGGATCTATCAAGAAGCCAGCTGGGGAAAAAAAAAAAAGAAAGAAATGTAGTTTGCAGAGTCCCAACCCCAGTATCACAGAGCAGTGCCTTTAAAGGGGTGAGTCTGGAGCTGCAAGCTGATAGCTCACTAACTAGCACAATGTGCAATGAGGTGTTAGATTTCCATGTCGTTGTTCCTGCTGGAGTCACTCAGATGTGGCTACGGTTTGGAGGAAACATTAATTAGAGTGGACTGTTTGCCACAGAGGATTTCATCATTGCTGTGAATCCATAAGAAGCCGTTATAGGGAGACCTCAACCAGAGCTGCTCAATGTGTTTGTGAGAGTGACTGACTCCCCTCTTGTTGAAGCTCGGGTCATCACTATTTTTCGCTTTTGTTCAGGCTCAAGTCTGTAGCCTGTCTGCTTCCTTAAATGATTCTGTACACATGGTAAGCGGTCAGGTGGCCAGTCTCCAGAGTTCTGGAAGCATGAGCCTGAGCTGGGCCATCTGTTGAGGACGTGCTGTTTTGTATCACACACAGGGAAGTGGTGGGCAAAACCCGGAAGCGCACTGGAGGCCTAATGAAAATAAGACCAGTTAAATCTTCCCTCTGAATGTTCATTAGGCCATCTGTTCTTATTAGTGTCCTTATCATTTGGAAACATTACCAAGTTAAGATGAGACACAATCTGTGGAATTCTAGTCTAACTTGAAATGAACTTTTAAGTAGAGCAATCATGACTTGTGATACTTCTCTTCCCCTTTAGAACCCTGCCCACTTCTAAACATTACCATGGTGAAATTTTTTAATAGTTCCTTACTGAAATATTATACCGGAAAGCAGGGTTAGCAGTAGCTACAGAAATGAAAACATAATCTCCAAGTGGCTGATCAATGAAATCAGGCCATTTCATAAAAGCCATGCAGTCGTACTTCTGGCCTGTAAATTGCTTTAGGTGCCAAAGGGAATTGGAAGCTTGGTCTATCCTGTTGAGCCAATACTATAATATTAACAACCTGCAACAGACAGGTTTCTGCAAGTGCTCAAGAGGAAGAAATGCTACAGAATGATTCCAGGGGCTTCTTCAAAGTCCCTGGCTCCTGCTGCTGCTGCTGCTAAGTCGCTTCAGTCGTGTCCGACTCTGTGCGACCCCGTAGACGGCAGCCCACCAGGCTCCCCCGTCCCTGGGATTCTCCAGGCAAGAACACTGGAGTGGGTTGCCACTTCCTTCTCCAGTGCATGAAAGTGAAAAGTGAAAGTGAATTCGCTCAATCATGTCCGACTCTTAGCGACCCCATGGACTGCAGCCTACCACGCTCCTCCATCCATGGGAATTTCCAGGCAAGAGTAACGGAGTGGGGTGCCATTGCCTTCTCTGTCCCTGGCTCCTACAGGTAGGCAAAGCCTTGGCTCTTAGGAGGACGTAAGCCCTACCTTCACTGTATGAAGACCCACGGTGGTCTTCTCCTTACTCTAAATTCTCTCCAAATGCGTGGTCTTATCACCTGGTCTCATGGGGGATTTCATGTTACTTTGGACTGTTCTCCGGTTGTCTCCCCTTCAATATGTGTGTCTCCCACAGTGCTGAATATATAGTGGGAATTTAAGATGAAAAAGTGAAAGCATTAGTCACTCAGTTGTGTCCAATTCTTTGTAACCCCATGGATGTAGCCTGCCAGGCTCCTCTACCCATGGGATTTCCCAGGCAAGAATACTGGAGTGGATAGCCATTCCCTTCTCCAGGGAATCTTCCCAACCCACGGATTGAACCCAGGTCTCCTACGCTGCAGGCAGATTCTTTACCATCTGAGCCACCAGGGAATTTAAGATATATATAGGGAATTCCCTGACAGTCCAGTGGTTAAGACTTTGCCTTCCAATGTGAACTGACTTCCAATGTCAGTTTGATCCCTGGTGGAGGAGCTAAGATCCCACATGCCTCACAGTCAAGAAACCAAAGCATAAAACTGAAGCCATATTGTGATAGATTCAATAAAGCCTTTAAAAGTGGTCCATATCCCCAAAAGTTATTTTTTGATAACAACAACAACAAAAGAAATACATATAAAATTGAATTGAAATAGAAACTCACACACACACACAAAAAAAAAACAGTAAAGCTTTCACGTTCCTCTCCCCACTCACAGAAGTGCCAAAGGGGTTAAGTTCTTTGACTCTAATGATAAAACCCAAGAAACAGAGAGATACAAATAGTAAATTGGCAAGTAGCATCATGTACAATATGTTCTTGTTACAATAACAATCAAATTTACAAACAAATTAGCTGTGGAGTCTGAAGGACATTCTGTAGTTTTCACACTGGGCCTTCATCTCCTGCTGATAGATGACTTTGACTGTAAATTGAAAACTGGAAGTGGTTAAACATTTTGTGTATTCACAAGTGCCATTTCTAAAATTGAGGCTTCAGAGAGGAGATGCAAGAAAGGGTGACGGAAACTCAGAGCGATTATGCCTGTTATTAAGATGAGGTAGTGGCAATTACACAGCAGACTCATACAGAGTGTGTACGTGATGATTGCTCTGAGGGAGCCTCTAAGAACAAACTTTCATAGCACTCATCAGGCCTTGGGTCTCTAGAGGAAGGAGAGATTTTTTCAGCTACTCTGTCAGTGTGCTTTTGGACTGAGCTCATGGCCACAGGAACCATCTTGAAAGAGATATGTACTTTTTTCTTAATAAGTGTGAACGAAACTCTCATATAACAGTGGTTTCATTCACTCTTTCCTATTCTCAAGCTCTTTGGTGTCAAGACCCCTTGACCCTTCTAAAAATTGCTGGAGACTTCAAAGAGCTTTTCTCTGTGTGGGTTTTATCTATTAATATTTACCTTATTGGAAATTAAAGGTGTGAATTTTTTAAACATAAAGCTATAATAGCCTCAGGCACCTTCCAGAAAACTCCACTGTATACTCAAAGAAAGTACAAAAAGCAAATAGTATTAAGAACAGTTTTGACCTCACAGACCTCCTTGGAAGACTCTCAAAGATCCTCGAAGTCTGTGGACCAAAATAGAAATATTTCCTCAATTCTAAGACACCATGTATTCTAAGACATGGCATCAATTTGATAACTTTAGGTAGTGAGGAGAGATACTCCATTAAATGTATGTATTGATTATAAGACACAACCTTATTTCAGAAAACTTAAAATTTAAGATTGAGGGAGTATGGCCATTCCCATTAACCTCAGTGGGTCTCTGGAAACCCAGATTCGCTGACTCAAACATGTTGATGAAAGTTGGTTTTTCTTAGAGCTTATTTGTGTTTTACAATTTCTAAAATGCTTTCATGGACTGAAAATCTTACAGCCAATGAGGCACTAATGTTTTCCTTCAACAAGCATTTGCCAACTGTAATACCAAATACTGGAAATACAAATATGAATGCGCCCTCATTCCTGCGCTTGACGATTCACAGACCTAATAGAAAACAAAGGAAGGCAAACAAGTATTTATGGTATAATGGAGAAGCACTGGATCTGAATAAGTCACAGAACTGGAGGAAAAGCTTGAAGTACCCAAAGATGGAACTCTGGGTACGCAGGAAGGCTTGAGGTTAATCACTTAGTTAGTCATCCTCATAACAAAGAGCTGCCCTAGTGGACTTTGGCACCGGTGTCAGCCATTTTCGGGCATTAATTTATGTCAATTTAATTTAATTTTGCAAACACTGGTGATCTATCACAGAGATGTAAACCTAGAAATTTGCTAGACCGGTTTGACCAGTAGTGCCAGACACAAACAAAGCCTAACAGAGCATTTTCTTGGTTGTGATTGGATTCAGCTGAGAAGAACAGAATGTCGCACCCCCCCCGCCCCCCGCCACACACACACACACACACACACACACACACACACATACACACACACACACACACACACACACACAACAGTGACATAAGCAAGATAGCAGCCAGACTTGATCCACAGTCCAGGACTGGGTGGTAGTTCCATGAGGTCATCTGGGACCCAGGCTCCTATAATTCTGCCCCGCCATCCTGGTGCATGCCTTTCATTTTCATGGCCACCTCATGGTCTAAGACATCTGCTAAAATTACCACCACTTATATCCATATTGCATGCTGCAAGAAAGGGCAAAAGGGGCTCATTCCGATTGGGTCAGCTCTCCTTAGGCAGCATCAACTTAAAAGTGTGGCTACTTTCACACTTTCATGTCGATGGACATGAGTCTGAGTGAACTCCGGGAGATGGTGATGGACAGGGAGGCCTGGCGTGCTGCGATTCATGGGGTCGCAAAGAGTCGGACACGACTGAGTGACTGAACTGACTGACTTTCACACCTTGTCTTACATCTTATTGCCTTGAACTTAATCACATGGCTACAGATAATTGCAAATAAGGCTAGGATGTCTTCTCTTCTAGACAGCAGTGTGCCCAAATTTTAAGATTAGATATATACTACCAAGAAGGAAGGGCTTCCCTGGTGGCTCAGCGGTACAGAATCCACCATCAGTGCAGGAGCCGCAGGAGACTCAGGTTTGATCCCTGGATCAGAAAGATCCATTGGAGGAGGAATATGGCAATCCACTCCAGTATTCTTGCCTGGAGAATCCCATGGACAGAGGAGCCTGGTGGGCTACAGTCCATGGGGTTGCAAAGAGTCGGACATGACTAAAGAGATTTAGCATGCATTCATGCACTAAGGAGGAAAGAGTGAAATAATGGTAGGGTAGCCCTAGAACTGGTAGTCTCTGCCACAGCATCTTAGTAACCACAAATTCAGCACTTTGTTTTGACCCTGATGCTGTCTAAGCTTCTTCAAATTTATAAAAGTCATCTAGAGAAAGTTTGGTTTGGGGAGTTGGAAAGCACATGCTGTATCAGAGTGATGGCTCTTGTTGATCTTCCTTCTAAAAAGTGGAAATTGGAACTTCCCTTGTGGTGCAGTGTTTAAGACACAGCTCTCCCAATGCAGGGGGCCCAGGTTCCATCCCTGATCAGGGAACTAGATCCCACATGCCACAACTAAGATCAAAGATCCTATGTGCTACAGCTAATACTTGGCACAGTCAAATAAGTAAATTTTTTAAATAATTAATAAATTAAAAGTGGAAATTATTACAATATGAAATATACCAGGTCTGCTTTGGAATTTTTGTTTGTTTTGCTTTGCTTTGTTTCCTCAACTTCCAAAATGTTCTTGAAACATTGGGGTAGACGTGATTTAATCTATAGGTTCTGCAGCAAAGTGATTCTAAAGATCAGTCCAGCTGTAACTCTTGATTAGATTAATCCTGGCTATGCATCTGCCATGAATAATGTGAGTTAAGTGTCAGTTTTTCTGATTAGGCAGCCACGAACACAAACCCAGCTGAGACATCTGACCAAAGGTTGAGGGGTTCCTCAAACTCTCCAGCCATTATTCAGAGAAACACAAGAATGTGAATATGAGATAATGGAAAATAATTTGCCAGTTGACAAGTCCATGTAGACTTGGTATATTTCATCTTCTAATAATTTCCACTTTTTAAAAGCAAGATCAATAAGGGCCATCACTTTCAAAGGTGTCATCATGCCTTCCAATTGCAAAAAGCCAAACTTTCTCCAGACCGTTTTTTTCCCCCTTTTATAAATTTGAAGAAGCTCAGACAGTATCAGTGTCAAGAAATGAGGAGGCCATTTGAAAACTGACAAAAAGTGATGCTAACAATCTGGAGTTGTCAGCTTTTAGAAGCACGGGGAAATCTAACATGGAGCTGGCAGCACACCTGGCACAGAGCATCACGCCCCATCACGGCATCTTCCCCAGGGTTGGCGCACTACAGAAACGATAATCATACGCTTCCTGGAAATTCCTGCTGAAGAGGCCTCGGAGATCAGAAGCAAACAGTCAGTTTTCAAATGAGCCATAAGGCTGGAAATGTACAAAAGGAAGGAGATGAGAAGTGTCCTGTTTAGGACAGGGAGACAGGGCCATTTGGGATACAGCTGGTTTCTTCAGCACAGTTGAACTTGGGGAAAAGAAGTTATTAGCACTTGGTAGCAATGGCCAAATATAGTAACAGTCATGATATGTTTCTTAGGCTCTTCCATGAAAGTTAATTTCATAAAATAATGGAATGTAACAGAAGTCGTCTACTGCTCTATGTCACTAACACCCTGTACCTATTGGAGAATGAAGAAAATGAAGTCAGCCAAAAATTGTCAACTTCATGAGGGCAGGGCCTAGTCTGTCTTGGTTAGAACTGGCTCCCTAGTGCCTGGCATAATGCCTAAAATGGGATAGAGAACTATTTGGGGCAAAAGAAAGGAAAATATATAAGTAGCATGTTCTAACACTTGGAACTGTACCAAGAGTACTGTTACAAATAACAGTAGGGATTCCAAGTAATAAGCTAAAATATTAGTCATGAAACTGGCTGACAAATATATGTGAAATAATATATCCCAATATAAGCCAAATGTTTCTTGGAGGATGCATGGCTTAAAAGGATTCCCAAGCAATGGAATAAATGAACAAGGAGGAAATTTTTGGTGACAGAAAAGCAAGAGAAACCTTGAAAGAGCATGACAAAGTGACTGCACTTAAGAGTTTATGAGAGAGACTTCCTTGATGGTCCAGTAGTTAAGACTCCACTTTCAGTGCAGGGCGTGCAGGTTTGATCCCTGGTCGGGGAACTAAGGTATCCCACATGCCCCATGGTGAAGCCAAAAAAAAGACAAAGAGGGAAACTTCATGAGATAGCCAAGGAAGACAACATTGTGATAGTCTTAACAGGGATGTGAAGAAATGCAGGCATGTTCCGTAATAAAAAGTAGCCTTTTACAGAGCTCTTTCTGTGTATCAGGCAGTGTGCTTAGTGCTTTATGTAGATTTTTTTAGTATAGTTTCTATAAGTTTTTGAGAAGATATTACTATCCCCAATTTCTAGATGATGAAACTGAGGCTCAGACAGGTTACCTGATTGGCTCCAGGGTCACAGAGCCAGCAAATAACAGAGAGAATTCTGAACCCAGGAAATCTTAACTCCAAAACCTGAGCTCCTAACCACTTCCTTCTACCACATCTGAGCCTTTTTCTAGGGAGAGAGTATATAGCTTCAATTAGATTCTCAAAGGGCTTTGTAAATACAAAAAAGTATGAGATACAGTAAAGCCAACTCTAAGCACCATGAGGGCAGGGACTGTGCCTGAATCAGCACTCAGGTGTTTGTGAGGGAGTTGGGTGGCATATTAAAAAGCAGAGACGTTACTTTGCCAACAAAGGTCCGTCTAGTCAAGGCTACGATTTTTCCAGTAGTCATATATGAATGTGAGAGTTGGACTGTGAAGAAGGCTGAGTGCCGGAGAATTGATGCTTTTGAACTGTGGTGTTGGAGAAGACCCTTGAGAGTCCCTTGGACTGCAAGGAGATCCAACCAGTCCATTCTGAAGGAGACCGGTCCTGGGTGTTCTTTGGAAGGAATGATGCTAAAGCTGAAACTCCAGTACTTTGGCCACCTCATGCGAAGAGTTGACTCATTGGAAAAGACTCTGATGCTGGGAGGGATTGGGGGCAGGAGGAGAAGGGGACAACAAAGGATGAGATGGCTGGATGGCATCACTGACTCAATGGCCATGAGTTTGAGTGAACTCCAGGAGTTGGTGATGGACAGGGAGGCCTGGCGTGCTGTGATTCATGGGGTCGCAAAGAGTCGGACACGACTGGGCGACTGAACTGAACTGAACTGGGTGGATGGATGACTACATTAACGTGTGAGTGTACTGGTGACGATCTGGCCTCCAAATTGGTTCTCGTTCATCAGTCTGGTCTCCCTCCAGACTGCCCCCTGAACTGCAGCCTAAGTGATCTCTCTAAAGCCCTAGTCTGACCGTGTGAACCCTCGACTTAAATGATCTTCGCTAATACCTCAACACCCACAGTTCAAGTCTAAAGTCCTTAGCATACACAGTCCTTCATGCTTAGTGCAGTGGTTCTCAACAGGGACAGTTTTCCCCTTGGGGGACATTTGTTAACATCTGGAGACATTTTGGTTATCACAAGTCAGGGGAAGATGCTAGTTGCATTTAGTGAATAAAGACCAGAGATGCTGCTAAATATCTTATACAGTACAGGACAGCCCCCACAACAAAGAATTATCTGGCCACAAAAGACAATAGTGCCCCAGTGGAGAGACTTAAAATTAGTCCTTGGAAACATGAACTTCATTTGCCGCTACTACCTACCCTACTTTATGTTCCAGCAATCCCAGGCTGTGGCGAACGCCCCACTCCCATATGGTTTCATGCTTTCTCAGTACCTTTGTTTCATCCTTCAAGATGTTTACAAAATATTTATTTGGCTGCACCAGATATTAATTGTGGCACATGGGATCTTCAGTCTTTATTGCAGCATGTGGCATCTTTAGCATGAGGGATCTAGTTCCCTAACCAGAGGTCAAACCCAGGCCCCCTGTCTTGGGAGCTCAGAGTCTTAGCCACTGGACCATCAGGGAGGTCCCATTCTCTAAGACTACGTTTACATTCTCTTCTAATAATAGCAGTATTGCCCCAAACTTCCTCCTATGTGTCCACATGTCACCCTAGACATGTGTTTTTTTGGCAATTAACCACGTTATATTGACATGACCTGTTTCTATATCTACCTTCCGTCACTTGAACTGTGAACTAATCAAGGGCAGGGACCTTTTTTATTTACCTTTATAATAGTGCTTGACACAGAGCAGGTACCCACAAAGCCTTGAACTGAAAGAAAACAAATGCGAAAGAGGAAGATAAATCACTCAATTGCTAGTGAGCTTTGACCTTCTCAGCCAAAAAAAAAAAAAAAAAGGTTGAAATCAACCTTTAGAGTAAAGGGAAGGCCAGACTTGGTGAGAAGAACATGAAGAAACATGTCCATTCTTCTAGGTGAGAAATCAGAAAGCAGAAAGGCTAAGAGCCGACATCTGGAAATGGGGATATTGATAGTTTCTTTCTCAAGTGATTACTCTAAGCATATAAAGTAATAATCCATGTAAAGAGCCTGACACATAGGAAGCACTCAATAAACAGTAGTTACTTTTATTAAAGGCTCAGATGAGTGGGCCTGTAATTTTATAGATGTTATTGATTAGGACCAGTTCAAAGGAAGGGGCAGCACCTATTTATATTTTAAAAGTAGGTCAATTTAAAGAAAAATATTAAGTCAATAGTAGTGCAAGTAGTGGACGGCTAAGGCAAAATTCATGAACCTGTGATGTGCACAAGTGAAGTCTGGGAAGCAGAGCTGAAAGAGAACTATATTGTATGGTAACTGGGCTAGATCCCTAAAGGTTCGTGACTTTGAAACCACTTTTCATGTTAACACCATTTCCTGTCCCTTACTTTGTCCAGACCCTGGTCTGAGTATCTTACATCCCCATCTCAATCAATCCACACAGTCTCTCTAAAAGGTAGGTAGACTATCATTAGCTTCTTTTTCTTGTGGCAGATGAAGAAACCAGAGACTCATAGGAGATACCTCATTTGCCAGGATTACACACTAATATGCCTGGAGAATCCTCAGGACAGAGGAGCCTGGTGGGCTACAATCCATAGGGTCACAAAAAGTCAGACACAACTGAGCAACTGAGCATGCACACTAATATGGGCAAGAACCGGCCTTGAAACTGTTAAGGAGAGCCCCAGTTAACTAATGATGGTCTGTGTCTACAGTGTGGGATGAAGTTTATAACTGAGAAATTTTCTAGTTTGGTCTAATCACAGGCTCATATTCAGATATTGCTGTTACACATGGATTTTCCCCTATAGGAGCCTGCTGCTTTATAAACTACCACTTGGGTCAAACTTAGCTTGTTCTTTAAGCCAACCGTGGGACTGACTGACCTGAGAGCCAAGTGCCTTCAGGGCAAATTTTCAGTTAGCAGAGGAAGACGTGGTGTTGTCAAGGCTTGACATCCAGACCGAAGGCTCCTTTCTGCTCAGGGTTATTTCTCAGGGAAGGTTGTTGGGAGATGGGCATATTCCACCAGCTGGCGGCTACACCAGTGACCTTTACTGCTAGTTTAGCTTAAATACATTTTGACATTTCAAACAAATTAATGTATTTTTACAAGGTGGGGCAATGACCACAAATGAGGCCAAATGGTTTGCCTGCAAGCTGGGTCACAATGCAAAGATCCCAGAACCTCACGACTGTCCCTTCAGCTCTTTCTGCTGCTAACACCCCCAAAGAAATGTTTCTTTCTGTCCACTTGGACAAATGCCAACAGCCCTCAGGGGTGAACCTTAGCCCCACCTCAGTAGTGTGTGATTCTGGGGTTTCTCTGCAACTAACAGCTGCTAATTCTGACTGCCGGAGTCAGTGCAAAGACTCCATCCTCTACGTTAGGTTTGTATGTTGTGGAAATGCCTTGCTACAAACCACCAGGTCCTTTAAAAAATTACCTGGAAATGGGAGTATTTAACATGAGAAAGATATAAAAGGAACTAACAACCTAAGAGAGGTGAAAAGGTTCAGTTTCTGAAAACACAGGCCCCAGACTACTAAGTAGCCACACATCTTTCATCTGAGGAGGTTTCAGAGACTAGCTGCCCAGCCAAATCAAATGGGAATTAAAGGGATTCTGTGTAGCTGGTACAGAAAGTGTCTCAGAAGCACAAACGCCACTTTAGTCACAGGAAACTGCCAGAGGGAGACTTATTTGATGGAACAAAAGACAAACAGAGTAGCTGGTGTATTTTTGAGGTGATATTAAACCTGATAAACATGACACCAATAGTGTTGACTTAAATCAGATGGGGCGAGTTGGAGAATTTAACAGCTCATCTTCCAACTACCAGCCTTTATTTTGGAGGCGGCCTTGACAGCAGAGAACAGAGTCCAAAACGTGTCCTTCTCTAACTTCTGCCAGGTGTGTGCTGTCCCTGGCCTCTGCCCTGGCCTCAGCTCTCGGAGTGGGGATAATTAGAACGTCATTTCTGCCAGCTTTGTTTTTTCTGGGTCGCTGACTTCAGACTTGATCCAAATAGGAGTGTTGGACTGAAATAAATTCATTTCCTCTTCCTCAGCCAATGCCAGCTTATTTCCTGGGGGACCATGCTCCATAGGCCCAGCGCACACAAACAGCTTCTGTACCAGCTCGATGGTGTATATGGAGGTCCAGAGTGGGGGCCCACGGCGGAAATGCACCATCTCCCTCTTCTCCCTCTTAGTTGACAGGGCACTGACATGCAAGGGCCTCAGACAGACGTGCGGAGGAACACATCACAGCAAACTGCTCTGGGAGCTGTTAAGGCTGATGTTTAATGTTCATCCAATGGCCTCAGTCTGAAAGGCTCTGTAGAACATGCATAACACAAGCTCGGCTTTATACTCCATTAGCATTCAAATTCCTAGCTGCCCAGAGGCATATGGTACTGACCAGAGAGGGCCAGCCCATGTCGAGACTGAGGGCACGTAGAGACAGGTTGAGGCTTCTGGGTGTCTAGGGGAGACGCTCAGACACAGGGGGCAGAGAGCCCCAGGTGGTGCAAGAGGGGAGGTCAGAGACAACCTTGTCTTTACAATGTCACCAGTTGCCCTCCAATAAGATACAGAATTAGAGGGAGATTTATCTCAGACTGGCCTTTGTCCACTTCATTACTGAGTGGAAGGCCTCTTCCAACTGGGAAATAGTGGGCCTCAGAATGTGATGACAGCCCATATCTTGTTTTCAGACTTTCAGATTCAATGAGAAAAACAAAGCTTTCCTTGGACTTTCACTCAAGGCAGAAAGAAGAGCAGCTACATCACTGCTACTGTCTTGGCCAGGAATGGGGCCCACTCTTCTGCCTTGTCTAGCCATAAGACAAGAGAAATAAAGTACAGAATAAGTGAGTGGTGGAGTTGAGAGTGCACATTACGTAACGTTGTTCTCTGAGAAGTGCCCAGTTGGTGAACAACAGCTGCTGGCCTGACTCCTGTGTGGAAAAAGGAACTAGGGTAGATCTGTGTTTGCTTGCCTGTGTGTCCCCAGTGCCCAGCACACCAGACCCCCCCTCCCAACATACACACACTCACATACACACTCATACGCACACACCAGTCCTTTTGCTCCTAACTCCTTGATGTGTCTCAGGCTCCTGCAGTGGCCAGGTGAGGGATGACAGTGGCCTGAATTAGGTTGGCAACAGTGGGGATGGGGATAATTTGAGATGAATTTGAGATGTAGTAAGGAGACCCTTGAGAGTCCCCTGGACTGCAAGGAGATCCAACCAGTCCATTCTGAAGGAGATCAGCCCTGGGTGTTCTTTGGAAGGAATGATGCTAAAGCTGAAACTCCAATACTTTGGCCACCTCATGGGAAGAGTTGACTCATTGGAAAAGACTCTGATGCTGGGAGGGATTGGGGGCAGGAGGAGAAGGGGATGACAGAGGATGAGATGGCTGGATGGCATCACTGACTCGATGGACGTGAGTCTGAGTAAACTCCGGGAGATGGTGATGGACAGGGAGGCCTGGCATTCTGCGATTCATGGGGTCACAAAGAGTCGGACACGACTGAGCGACTGAACTGAACTGAACTGAAGGAGACCATGCTCTGAAAAGGGTCTTTCTGAAATTATAGGGAGAAAATAATTCACAGTATGTTGGAAATCCATAAATGGTAAATGTGTTTACCAGAACATTTAATCAACTGTCCTTCCCAGCTTTGCCAGATAACACCAACATTGCTGGAATTCGAGAGATGGGGCTGTTGCGAGGGGTGGGAGACCAATAAGCCAATTTTTCTTTCAAGATAAAACTGCCCCAGAAAGATACTGTAACCTAATGGTGTGTGTTCTGTTCTTTTTGCAGGTGCGATTAGAGTGGCCAACAGACCTTGCAGTCAATCCCATGGACAATTCATTGTATGTCTTGGATAACAACATTGTGCTGCAAATTTCTGAGAACCGGCGAGTGCGGATCATTGCAGGGCGCCCCATTCACTGCCAGGTGCCAGGCATCGATCATTTCTTGGTCAGCAAGGTAGCAATTCACTCCACTCTAGAGTCGGCAAGGGCCATCAGCGTCTCCCACAGCGGGCTGCTCTTCATAGCTGAAACAGATGAGAGGAAAGTAAACCGCATTCAGCAAGTTACCACCAATGGGGAGATCTCCATCATAGCTGGGGCCCCCACTGACTGTGACTGCAAAATTGATCCCAACTGTGACTGTTTTTCAGGTATGACCTTTTTAGCAATTCACTGGCTCCCCTTCTCTGTTTTCAAAAGAAAAATGGGCATCAGAAAAGTCAAAAAAAGAACAAAAGTAGTCCTTGTAAACATTGGTATGAGGCAGTGGAGAAAGCAATGGATTGGTGGTCAGACAGCTTAGTATCTGGTCCTGGCTCTGCAATTGAGTCACTGAGTGACCCTAGGAAAGCCATAAAACCTCTTCATGACTCATTCCACCTGCTGACTAGAGTGATCACGTGTCTCAGTTATATCACCTCACTGTTTTGAAGATAAACTAGTATAATAAAAGTTTGGGTGCTCAAGAAGTTAGGACCACTATCCAAATGTGACATCCCCATATTTTTTGTACTTTAGAGAAAGGATAGCTAGGTAAAACCTACACTTACTGATTTTGGTAAGGAAAAAATTACTTCTACTAAGTGACTGGTTTCCAGATTAATAATATGAGCTACTTGAAGCCCAAAGGGACTAGGAGCAGACTGCTTTGGGGATCCATGGACAAAATTAAATCTCACAATTGAGGGTTCTCAAGACATCAGTCTTCTACTTACGTTTTTTTAATCCAAAATATTTTCATAACCAATAGTGCCCTTTACTTCCCATTGATAAGGAGGTGGGGACCAGAAAGAGCCTTTGCACCAAAACACAGAGTGGATATTTCAGATAGTAAACAGTCCTGTAAATGTCAATAGATGCATTTATTGCTGGAATGTGGAAATCCCCCCGTGCAACATGCAGCCCTATTAAACTGCTCATCTGGGCCCAAATGGTTCTTTTAACCTTTGTCTTTCCTTGGGACAGCGGAGTCAGGAGTGAGCAACTTGGTCGATAGGACTTTTAATCAATATTTCCAGTGTTTTCCTGGACAATTAGTTTTATAGTTATTTTGCTAATTGGTATCTTTCTTTCAAGGCAAAACTGGAAAATTTATTCTGGTTATCAAATTTGATGTTCTGAGTCATTGTTGCACTTACAGACTTAGTGTACTTTGACAAAGTGACAATGAGAATTAACAAAAGAAAGGTTCTCTGGACAGAGAAGGAATGGAAAGCCCTGACATAGATCCTATGAGCATGGACAGGCATAAGTCTCATGGATTTCCAGCCAGATTTGAGGTGGCTGTTATTATTTGCTGTTTTTGTATCCAGTAATACAATAGATACGGAACAGCAGGGTTGAAGATTTCACAAAATTGGTGTTCACTGAGATCATTGCATCTTCTGTTCATCTTCAGTGGTGCTGACTCAAAAATTGTGAATAATGGACTTCAAATATCCAGTTGGGGCACATGGAAAATGTTGGTTCACTGATTGTTCCCTTTAAAATGATTCTTGGGAGGGGGGTAAATTCTTTTTTTTTTTTTAAGTTTAATTTTTAATTGGAGGAAAATTGCTTTACAATGTTGTATAAAATGATTCTTGATATATAGACATTTTTTGTATTTGGTATGTTTCTAAAATGCTGTGATGACAGCTGTTAAAATCAGGGTCTTCTTTCCACAGGTGATGGTGGCTACGCCAAAGATGCCAAGATGAAAGCCCCTTCCTCCTTAGCAGTGTCACCTGATGGTACTCTCTATGTGGCAGACCTTGGGAATGTTCGAATTCGGACCATTAGCAGGAACCAAGCCCACTTAAATGACATGAATCTTTATGAGATTGCCTCACCTGCTGATCAGGAACTCTATCAGTTCACCGTCAATGGAACCCACCTGCACACCTTGAACTTGATAACGAGAGACTATGTGTATAATTTCACCTACAATGCTGAAGGCGACTTGGGTGCGATTACCAGCAGCAATGGCAACTCTGTGCATATTCGCCGAGACGCAAGTGGAATGCCCCTTTGGCTTGTGGTGCCTGGCGGGCAGGTGTACTGGCTGACCATAAGCAGCAACGGAGTCCTGAAAAGAGTGTCAGCTCAAGGCTACAATCTGGCCTTGATGACCTATCCAGGGAACACAGGGCTCCTGGCTACCAAAAGTAACGAAAATGGATGGACAACCGTTTATGAGTAAGTTTCTAATTCTCAACATGAGCTCTTTTAGGTTTGTATTTGAAATTGTATTACAGTGGGAAAATGACTTAGTAATTGCTGGGTGTTACATGCTATTTTCTCCTAACAACTACAATAAAAAATAAATAAATAAAAAGTCAAGGAGAAAATTTTAACCCAACTCCTAGGGTTCAAACCCATTTCTCCAGGGCACTTTTGCAGAGCATAATAATAAAAACATAGGCTGAATGAAGAATCAAGTGTGGCACTGCAGGAGACAGGAATGAGGTGGAAGTCCATGTACTCAGAAAAATTTATAGCATTGCTGGGGAAACAAGAGAAGTTTTCGTTTAAATAACAAAACTAGAAAGTAGTTCTAAAGCAGCAAAGAAACAGTGTAGTTTAACTGGTATTTGTTGATCCCTGTGGGGTTTAATGAATGAATGAATGAATGCGTGCCCAGCCCAGTCCAGCCCAACTCAGTGTAAAATTGCTGTGGGAGCTAGGAACACAGTGGGCCATGAAGGCTTGTGTGAAGTGATGTGGGACAAATGCTCAAACTGGAGAGGCTGCTTCTGGGAAAAGTGGAGGCAAAACTCCAGTACAGGCTTGCACCACCCCCTCCCCGAGTTTCCCCACATAAGGCAGACTCCAGCACATTTGGGTAGTCACAGACCAGGTCTATGATAACTTTGTTTAATGGGGAATTTACACAAGGTGTGTCTGAGGGCAGGCTACTAGGAGGTGTCCTGATGGAAACAGAGACCACTGTCCTTGACTGTTAAGGCGGGGCAAACGTGTTTGAATGTCAACCTGTTTAGAAAGCTAGTTTGTGAACAGTCAGCAAGTGTCGTCCCCACAAAGGGAATTGCTGAAGTTTTAACCAATTTGCCAAGTGAAAAGAATCAGTGGAGCTGAACCCAGAGCCTGAAATGACATTCAAGTTGAGGAATGTGAGAAGCGAAGATATTCAGTATGAGGAATTCATGTGTACTCTTCCATGAGGACATGTGTGCGTGCATGTTAAGCAGCTCCTCTGTCCATGAGGATTCTCCAGGCAAGAATACTGGAGTGGGTTGCCATGCCCTCCTCCAGGGGATCTTCCCAACCCAGGGATTGAACCCGGGTCTTTTATGTCTCCTGCATTGGCAGGTGAGTTCTTCACCACTAGTGCCACTATATCCTTCACCTGGGAAGGATATAGAAATGGGGAAAGAATTGGTCCAGTCCCATGAAAGCCTCCAGAGGAAAGGGACAAAACAGTTGGTCTTCAAATTTTAGATCATATCCCAAAGAAATGCCGCTTGTACAAAAGAGCTGGACAGCTATTTGTTTCACTTAGAAAAATATGTTCACTTGTTTCTGTTGCAGGTGTTCCTCTATTTCTTGAAAAATTTCTCTTACATCTTAATAAGAGTAATTAAAGCTACTACTCACTGAGGCATTACTATGTGCCAGCTCCTAGGCTAGGTGATTACATAAAGTATTTTCTTTGATCCCCAAAATAACAACGTGGGATCCATGCTCCTGTGATGCCTATTTTATGGGTGAAGAAACTGAGACCCAGAATGGTGAACTTGTCCTTATTCACACAGATGTTCAGGATTCAAACTCCAACTGTCTGACTCAAGAGCCCACATTCTAAAATATACTACCCTTAAGAAAGATAAAAGTTCTAATGAGGGATCTTTTTTTTAAAAGTCACACAAGATCACACTGCAGCTGAAATTAAACAAACAAGTATCTTAAAAGCTACTGGTTAAATTCAGTTAAGCAACCAGAAATGGCAGAATTATTAACTAGTTTTCAAAATAACCAGTTCAACCATTCATTTATTTATCAAATCACTTTGTATGTTTGAACTGTAGGCAGTTTTATTTGTTATTTATACCTCAGTAAAACTAGAGGAAAAAAAAGAACACAAAGTAGCCAGTTTAACCGTTCATTTCTTTATGCAACAAATATTTGCTGAGCACCTGGTATGTATACCTGGTGCTGGGGACAGAGCCATGAGCAAGGCAGACACCAATCCCTACCTCCACAGCACTTGCACTGTACAGAACTTCAGATGATGGTAAGTTCTGTGAAGGAAATAAAGCAGGGTAAGGGGGAATCAAGATGTGGAGGCAGAAGGGGGTTTTATTTTAGGTTGGGTGGTCAGAAAAAGTGAAACTGTTAATAGCTCAGTCGTGTCTGATTCTTTGTGATCCCATGGACAGAGGAGCCTGGCGGGCTACAGTCAGATGTTCTTAATACAAAACATTAAAATATTTTACATATCCACTTTAACTATTTATAGCACCAGATGTTTAAAAGTGGAGGGAAAAGTGAAAGTGTTAGTCGCTCAGTCGTGTCTGACTCCTGTGATCCCATGAACTGTAGCCAGCCAGGCTCTTCTGTCCATGGAATTTTCCAGGCAAGAATACCGGAGTGGGTTGCCATGCCCTCCTCCAGGGGAACTTCCTGATCCAGGGTCTCCTGCATTGCAGGCGGATTCTTTACCATCTGAGCCACCAGGGAAGCCCCTGGGTGATCAGGGAAGGGCTCGTTAAGAAGGTGACATTTGAGTAAATGCCTGTAGGAGGTGAGGGGGTGAGTATATGGGTGTATGGTGGTGGGGAAGGGGAAAAACCTTTCCAGCGGGGTGAACAGCAAGGGCAAATACCCTGCAGCAGGAGCAAACCTGATGTGTTCAAGTAAGGCAGCCACTGTGAGTGGAGTGAGCAAGCATAGTTGGGAGAGGAGATCAACAAAGTGGCCGGGGCCACTTTGCATAGGGCTTTGAAGGCCTTTGTAAAGACTTTGAGTAAAAGGTAGAACCATTGGAGAGCTTCGAGGAAATGAGTGACATAATCAGCCTTGCATGTTTAAAGAGCTGCTCTGTACAGAAAACAGACTGTGTGGTGGAAGCAAAGGAATGTAGTGGAGGGAGGACGATGCTTCAATAATCCAGGCAATGTGGTGACTTAGACCAGGGAGTGAGGGCAGTAAGTGGTAATAATCAAAATATATTTTGACAGTAGAGCTATCAGGATACACAAATGGGATGTGGGGTGTGGGAGAAAAAAAGGGTCAGAAATAACTCCAAAGTGTTTGACCACAGCAAGTGGGTGTTGAACTTTCCATTTACCAGGATGGGGAAGACCAGACAAGGAGTAAATGATAGAGGGTGGGAGTTCAGGGTCGGCTACAATCAGTTTAGACATCCAAGGGAATCTAGCAAGTTGGCAAGTGGATATACAAGTCTGGAATTGAGGGGAGAGGCTGGAGATTTGAAATTTGGAGATCCAAATTTGGTATCCACTAGTATTTAGATTGTATTTAAAGCCATGATATCTTCATGGCAAAGTGAGTGTAGTCAAGGAAAGAAAGAGATCTGACGACGGAACCTGGAGCCGGCCAATGTTTAGAGTTGAGTATATGAAAGGGAACCAGTAAAAAAGAGACTGAGAAAGTCTAGTGAAGTAGGAAGAAGACCAGAAGAGTGGGATGTCCTGGAAGCAAAGTCAAACAAGTGAGTCAAGGAAGAAGAAGTGATCAGCTGTGCCAAATACTCCTGATAAGTCAAGTAAGATAAGTGCTGAGAGTTGACCACTCCATCCAGCACACTGTGAAGATCATTGTTTACCTTGACAAGAGCAGGTGCTGTGGGCAATGGGGGACGAAAGCTTTAGCAGAGCAGGTTTAAGAGGGAATGGACACACATGTCTTCATAGAAGTGTTATTCAGAATAGTCAAGAAGTGTAAAGTACCATGTCTATCAAGTCACGAATAGCCAAACAAAATGTGGTACATCCATACCATGGGCTATCATTAATCCATGAAAAGCAATGAAGTTTTGGTACATGCTACAATGTGGATGAACCCCAAAGACATTATGCTAACTGAAAGAAGCCAGACACAAAAGGACAAATATTATATAATTCTGTTTATATGAGATGTCCACAAAAGGCAAAGTCATACAAAGTAGGTGAGTGGTTGCCAAGAACTAGGGAGAGGAGTGAATGGGGAGTGACTGCTCTTGAGTACGGGGTTTATTTTGAGGGTGATGGAAATGTTCTAGAAATGGTGCGGATGGTTGCACACATTGTCAATGTATTGAAAGCCACTGAATTGCATACTGAGTACTTTTAAAAGTGTTCATTTATTTTTGGCTGTGCCAGGTCTTCTTTGCTGTGTGGGGGCTTTTCTCTAGTTGCAGCGAGTGGAGGATACTCTGCAGTCGCGATGCACGGGCTTCTCCTCGTGGTGGCTTCTCTTGTTGCAGAGCGTGGACTCTAGACTCTCAGGCTCAGGAGGTGCAGCTCCCGGGCTCTAGAGCACAGACTCAATAGTTGCGGCACACTGTCCTAGTTGCTCTGTGGCGTGTGGGATCTTCCCGGACCAGGGATTGCACCCATGTCTCCTGCAGCGGCAGGTGGATTCTTTACCACTAAGCCACCAGGGAAGCCCTACTGTGTACTTTTAAATGATGACTTTTATAATATGCTGATTATATTTCAATGATAATAGTAATGAGAGCAACTGGGAGGAGAAAGTTTGGAGACCATGAGTAAAGAAGCCTTCTGAGGACATTGCTGTAATGAAAAGCAGAAAAATTGGAGCAGAGGGGGATGGAGTAAAGAGGAGAGAAATATCAGTTTATTTGTATGCTGATGAAAATGATCCAATGTAGAGGGGGAAATTGATGATGTGGGATAGAGAAGACAGTCTGTGGGTCCATGGTGGCACGGTGATGCAGGCGAGCAGGATGCTTAACAGTGAGTGGAGCTCAGGCCTATCACCAGGACTCGGCCGGCAGTGAGTAAAAAAGTAATCTAATGTCACTGTTGTTGGGTAAGCCTGAGGCATTAAGAGATAAGAAACATGGGCATTTACGTGGGGTTAGCATGGGATTTTTATGGCCACAAAGAGACATTAGAGGTCATTTGACAAATAAGGAAATGGAAGCCCAGAGTAAAGGAATAACTTGGCCATTCCCTTTGCTAGTTGGCCAGGTCTAGAGTCAGTCTTTGAGCTTCTAGCCCAGTGCTCTTTCTACCACCATGCCACTGCCTTCCAGAAAAACAAAGAGGACTTGGAATAACAAGAGTGACCATTGGAAGTCTGGGGAGCTAGAAGATTGTGCTGCAGAAGCAGGACAAGAGGAATGGGAGAGCTCCAGGGAAGAGAAAGGGAGGCTGAATATCCACTTCTTCCTTCTCCCACCTTCTAAATTCCAGCTAGCACTATACCGAAACCCTCTTGACCAAGTAGCATCTGTGGAAGGTTCCTCTTCATCTTGAATCAGCGTATTCTGTCCCCAGTGGAACACTGCTCCCATCCCTTCTTGCCTGCACACATCAGAATGAGCAATTTTCCAGCCTTCAAATGGAACTCATTCTTCCCACAGTCTATGCTGTACAAGCCCCGACTTCTTTCACTTTTATCCTCCAGCACTTTAGCCAGTCCTGAGCACTGACTTGAGTTTTTCCTTGTCCTTCTGAAGCTGGGGAACACAGAATCGGACCTACTCTTCCGGTCAGGGATAGAGCCGTGCTGGGGTTGGGAGAAAGTGGTCTGGGGAATGATGCTCTGAGATCAAAGACAGGCTGCCTTCTGTGGCCAAAAGGGGACAAATCCTTTGCCAAGGTGAACATCAAATTTCTTTTCTGAGATGACAAACAGGAAAAGAGAAACAGAAGCAAAAGTTGGCAGGATGAACGACTGCCACAGAGAAGTAGCGAAGCCAGTCAACCATTCAATGTTCACTGATCTGCAGTGACGCTGAGGAAGAATGACACGAGTGACCCTGAACAGCGTGGACAGTCCAAATGGGATTTTACAATGTATCTTGTGCCGTGGTAGTGGGTGGGCTTGTCCTGTGTAGTGTGATGTTGTTTAAATAGTTCATTGCTTTTCCTAATTCCGTTTGCCTTGGACCAGAATCAAAAGTTGCACACCCCACGTATTAGTACTTGATCTCCACCGCCCCTAAGTGTCCTGAGTGTCAGGGGAAAGCTGACCACAGAGAAACAGCTGATAGGGAAGTGATTGTCAAGGCAGGAATAGGAACGAGGCAGGGCTCGTGGTCCCAGGGGCTCGGGGACTCCTGATTGCGATGACCCTGCCCCAGCGGAGGTCTGAGGGAGGGACCTGGCATCTCCACAGTAGGGCAGCCTCCTTGTTTCGCAAGGCTCTTCCTGGCAAAGGCTTCTGCTACACTCATCTGCAGAGGCCCCAGACTGAGGCCAAAGTGTCGGTTTTGTCACTGCTGCCGGTGCAGACTGAGCTGACAGCTCCTCGGGCCCTTGACCTTTGTGGGAGCCCTCTGCTTGAAGGGGACTATGCAGTTCCATGGTCTCTTGATCCTTGGTTTCTGTATTCTCGCCATCTCAGGACTTGATTCGCACATTCCCCAGCCCCACCCGCCAAACTGCCATTCGCTGACAACTTGGAAATGCCCTCACGATGGCTCTAGGTGCCTTCTAGGCTGCTTTACAAATGCTCAGTCTTATGGAAGATGGCTAAGGGAAGGCTCTTCCTCCCACCTGATAAGATTCGTGGAACGGGGGCAGGGGGAGGAGGGGAGCAAGGTAAACCCGCCACGTCTGTGGGTGAGATATTTGCCTAAGGAGAGGATGTGATTCCCATGGTTATGTAAGTGAACGGTTGGTCCGAGAACACTGAACTGTTTTCCAGAATCTCAGAATAGGGAGAGAACAAAGATGCCACGTAGCCCGGCCCCCTGCCTCTGGGCAGGTGGAGGGCTTCATTTTCAATGGAAAGAATGTAGCATTGCCAACAGTTCCTTCAGGACTCCACAGACAGGCTGGACACTTTCGCTCAGTCCCCTCCCCTTGGGCTTTATGCCCTTGAGAGGTCTCAGGAATGGGCAGCGAGAGCTGTGGAGGGTCATGCTGGGGAAAAAGAACTAGCAAAGGGACAGAGGCTGAAGCGAAGGAAGAGAGGCTGCAGAACAAACTTTCCGAGCCTGGCTGGGAGGATGAGTTGCACCACACAGGACGTCTCTGTAAACTGAGCCTCCACATCCCCAGGGATGGCTGGCTGTCCTCTCACCATGCTCACTCTCGTCTCCACCCCGTTCTTCCCATCTGCACAGGCAGATCCGGCTTCCCACATTCAACAAGTGTAAGCAGTGAGAGTCTGCTCGGGGCCACACGCTGAAAATACAGAGGTGAATGAGGCACTGTGCCCTCTCTCTAAAGATGCGAAAGTTTACCACCTAGGAGGGCTATCACCAAGCGTTTCATAAAGGCAAGGGGCCACCATCTTCTCTTACACAAACTGGGGCAGTAAGCCTCCCAACAGTTTTCCCTGCTCCATAGCTCCCGTTCCAAGATTCATTTCCACCACAGCACCTAAGGAGTCATACTGCTCTCCCCCTGAGAGCTTCCTATGCCTCTCCACTGCCCATCGACTGCGTGCTTTCCTTCAGAGCCTGGCACCCCAGTTTCCCCATGCTCTGCTTCCAGCAAGCCTCTCCAGCCTCATCTCCCATGCCCCTCAGAGAGGACCCTTGTGCTCCCGCATCCTGCTTCCCTCAATGGTCTTCCCAACCACAGAGTGCCTGCCTTCACAATGCCTTCCTCCCCTCCTCCGTCTCTACCTATCAAGGGATTGATCTCCCACTACCTTCCAGGATTCGAATACCACCTCATTCTCCTCCTTTCCTTGTGCTCAGCCTGGAGGGAAATGACTCCGGCAGCTCCTTGTTTACAGAAGTGTATGGCAGTATTCTGGCATCAGAGCGATTCGTGTGCCTATCTTCTCTACCCTGCTAGACTTCACATTTCATTCAGCACAGTATCCCCAGGACCCAGCCCAAGACTGATGATATTTACTGAATGAAGGACAAGTGAAGAGAGAAGGGCATGCTGGACCTGGGCTGAATCATAGGAAGCCAAGTGAAGTTGTTGGCAAGGAAAGGGGCATCTAGTATTTCCTAAAGAATGCTTATTCGATTGCTCAGGTTTCTGAAAGGGTAAAGAGGGTCTATTTCCTTTTATAAAATAATTAATGAATTTTTCTTTTATAATCTTCAATGTTTTCTTAAAAGCAAAGATGGAAGAGCTTCTGGTTTTTACTCAGCATGGTTTAACTGTGACTTAGACTGTCCTCAAGGGAAAGGGCAGGCTAGCCCTTATGAGAAAATATCAAACCAAATATATTTTAATAATGTGTAAATATCATCTGCCCTACTGTAAACAATATGGTCCTCAAGGACAAGAATGAATCCCGAATTTCCTTTCCGCATGCTTCCTTTGCTTCGCCAGAACACATGTGTGTGCACGCTCACAGTGGAACTCTGTAAAATCAAGACAGAAAGGGATAGGGTGTCACTCCTGATAACCGTGAAGGCAACAGCCAATGCCCGATCACACAGTTCACCAAACCAGGATTTATGGGCCTGGTTAAGTGGATGCTACTCACAGGCCAGGGTGCAGAGGACGAGTGGAGGCACGAACAAGGGAGTTAGTACCCTGTTATGGCCTGAGGGTATCAGTTGCAGCATATTGGGCTTGTGTTCTGTGCACCAAAAAATGCAGGCGCCAAAGGGAAACCCACAGCGTAAGAGATTTTGATTAAACTTGTTTCTTTGACATTCAGTTGGGGAAAATGCAGTCCCCTGTGATAGAGGGGGGAAAAAAACCCTCAAGCAAGCCATAGGAAATCAAAGATTTCCTTTATTTCTTATCTACTTCATAGCAATCTTTCCAAAGGTGTGGGATCTGCCTGTTGCTCTTCCTTTGGAAATGACCCCACAGAAGAGACAGAGGCCTGTTGTTTTTGACAGAGGGCCGTGTGCATGGCTGAGCCCAGGAGAGGCACCACTCTGCAGATACCACCAGTGCCATTGCTTTGACTGTGACTAGCAGAATAGGGGTGGGTCAGTGTGTTGGGGGTAGAGTGCTTTGGGTTTTTTTGGCTTTTTCCCCTTCAGTTTTATTGAGGTATAATCGGCATACAGCACTCTATAAGTTTAAGGCATACAGCCTAGTGACTTGACTTCTATATATCACAAAGTGATGACAACAGTAAGTTTGGTGAACATCCATCATTCCACATAGACACCAAAAAAAAAAAGAAAAATATTGTTTTTTTTTTATGATGAGAACTTTTAGGATTTAGTTTCTTAGGAAGCTTCATACATACCACACAGCAGTGTTCACTACCACCTTGTTGTACATGGCATCTCCAGTACTTTTAAAAAATATATTTATCTATTTAATTTGGCTATGTTGGGTCTTAGCTGCAGCGCGTATACTTCTCTCTAGTTGCAGCTCAAGGGCTCTAGAGCACAGGCTTAGCTGCCCTGTAGCATGTGGGATCTTAGTTCCCTAACCTGGGACTGAACCCACATCCCCTGCACTGCAAGATGGATTTTTAACCATTGGACCACCAGGGAAGTCCCCCCAGTACTTATTTATCTTATAACTGGAAGTTTCTACCTTCCTGACCACTTCTATACTATTCCTTCACCCATCCCCAACTCTGAAAACCACAAATCTGATCTCTTCCTACGAGCTTAGTGTGTTCAGGTTTTTCGAATTTGAGTTTTTTTTTAGAGTCCACATATAACTGAGATCTTACAGTATTTACTGTCTGACTTATTTCACTTAGCAAAACACCCTCTAGGTACTTTGTTTATGATAAAGTCAACTGTACATTTTCAAATAAAGAGGCTTATCCAGCCACGGAAAGGAAATCAGACAATGTAACTTTTTAGCTCTCTAGCACCTGGGCAGGACTGTGAGAAAGCCTACTTTATCCCTACCCCATTACCTCCCTCACCAGAAAAGGACCAGGTGGCAGCCTCCCAGCTACGTCTATCCAGGGAATTACACCACAGGCCAGTGCTAACATTCGTTCAGATTTTTGGCCCTTGTAACCTCTGCTCGTGGATGGCTCAGCTGGCATCTGATCTTGTCATCTAGCCCTGAGAAGTGGGCACCACCACTGCTGTCACCTTTAGAGGAAATCTTGCTTTAAAACAAGGGGCTGTGTAACTGAGAGAGGAGGAAACTGCATCTTAGGTCCGATCTCCTGGGGGAATAATGAGGAGTGACCTTGCCAAGTGCTGAGGAAACCCTTTAGAAATCAGGAAAGGGAAATTGATGTGGCCGGGTGACTGGTGAAGGATGTGAAACAGAGAGCAACTGCCTGCATAATCCAGGCTGTGGGGCCACAGTCTCCCTCGGGAGGGGGCCTGCAGCAGCTTCCTTCTGTCTGCTGCCTGGAGACTCCTCCCTACAGGCCAAAGCAGATTGGTACCTTGTGAGAACCAAAGTTCGGTACTGTTTTCCTCCCCTGAAAGAAAGACCAGGCAGACAAAGTCAGGCTGTGTTAGGCGCTCAGGCCCTTCCATGCCCTGTTCTCATCAAGGGTCTTCTCACAGCCCCAGAGCCCCAGAGCAGGCCATGGGCAAACAGGCTAAGCAGCAGGGAAGATCTTGCCATTAACCCCAGGCGCAAACAGCACCCTTCGGCCTTTCTTTGATAATAAGGCCTTAGCATCATAGTAGCAACATGCCAATAGCCATTTTGGCTGAAATCCACTGAAACAAAGGGTGCATCCAATTAAATAACTGGGGCTTGCCATATCTGTGATGTCAAATGACCTATTTGATTATTTTTATTTGCATGCCTGATTGGTTTTAACTGATCGAGTGTGCCTGTGAGCATGCTCATGTATACTCAGAACTGAACTTGACATACCATTTTGTATAGCCTCAAGTCTAGTTTCGTCCTGTAAAATAATGTCTAGCCCCTTTTCCCAAGTCTACCAAAGACTGGTCTAAGTTTTAAAATTTCGGCAACTCTCCAGACTGAATTCTTTAAAACGTAGTGGATTCACACTGAGTCACTAGGCCATTTTGCATCATTTCGGGGGTCAGGAGGCTTCCCTGATGGCTCAGTGGTAAAGAATCCGTCTGCAGTTCAGGAGACATGTGTTTAGTCCCTGGATAGGGAAGATCCCCTGGAGAAGGAAATAGCAACCCACTCCAGTATTCCTGCCTGGACAATCCTCATGGACACAAGCAGCCTGGTGGGCTACGGTCCATGGGGTCACAAAGAATTGGACACAACTGAAGTGGCTGAACAACAACAACAGGCAGTAGGGCCAGGCTCCACCACTGTGTCCAGGCTCTATCCTGCTCACTTTAAGTTAAAAGAATATAATTGTTTAACATTTTAAAAGCAAATAATAGTACTTAAATATTTTTAACTTTGCAACTTGAAAAGAAAACAGTAATGGGCTTCCAAGTACATGTCTTTACTTTTAATGAAGGGTTTAGTTTTCTTGGTTCTATTGGCAATAAAAGAACAGTTCCACATCAAAAGCCTTCAGGGAAGCTCTCTCCATTTGGAGGCCAGTCAGATTGCCAGTAGTTCTGATTTAAAAAAAAAAAATCAACTCACCAGACTCTATTTCTAGATATAGGTCATTGCCTATTATCCCAGGTAATTATTTGGGCGGGGGAGGGGGAGCTCTTACTCATACAGGCAAATTACAACACATTGTGTACTATACTATAAAAAGAGAAAAAAATTAAGTGACACTGAGATCAGGGGGTTCCAGAATGTTTTAATGAGTATGTTTCCATTATCTTCTGTGCTTGTTCATTTTGTTGGAAGAATGATTCATTCATTTCAAATTTGGCAACTTAAACAGCAGCAAATATAATTTTCCTATCACAATGCAAAATCAGTTTATTGGCCTTCTCTGCCTGTTTTGGGGGGGCGGTGTGGGGGGAGGTGAACATTTGTGCGTCCTTTTTCTTTGCCAACAGCACCCTCTGCTGGTTTTTGTGATCCGTCACATCTGATGGGATCGACCCAAATTGCAAATGGAGGGCTCCCTGCAACATTGCACACAGCGGGACATGATTCATAAATCAGTTTTCCACCCTGGTGATTCATTATCAGATATATTTTTTCTGTAAAACAGCACAGCTCAAGGAAGTCATCAAGAATTCAAGAGCTGCAAAAAATACCTTCGTTTGATTAATCATCTCTCTGACCTTTTTCTTCTTATTGAACAAGGTTAATAATACTTGTTATCACTCAAAGTTAAACTGTATTAGCTGCCAAGTGAGTTTTATTTTGCAAAGGCCCGTTATCACTGCCAAGAGGCTTCAAAGTTGGGTTTGGTTACATTCCGCAGGTATGACCCTGAGGGGCATCTGACCAACGCAACATTTCCCACGGGAGATGTCAGCAGCTTCCACAGTGACCTGGAGAAGCTTACAAAAGTGGAGTTAGATACTTCCAACCGCGAAAACGTCCTCATGTCAACTAATCTGACCGCCACGAGTACCATATATATTTTGAAACAAGGTAAGACTATTTCCAACTTTGCCCGCCTCTAATAGCATCTCTCTTACTTCTACCATCAAACCTCCACACACTGTTAATTAATAGAAGACTTCTTGTCCCCATATTCCAGCTGTGGAGGCTGAATCCCAAGTCACACCTTTCATAAAGTTCCTACAGCAACATTGGGCCACATCCTTGTGGGAGTTAGGAGGTTCAATTCCTGCCAAATATACTCTTCCATCAAGCCATTTCCCAACACCCAGCTGTTTGTAAAGCTCTTTAAGCTCTGAGTGGGGTATACTAAAGGCACGAAGTCTGTGTCTCATCTGAAATTAGCATTCTAGAGCAGTGATGACATGGGTGAATAAAAAGGAGTGAGGATGCACACCAAGCCAGAATATAAGGGAAATGTAAGAGAGAATGAAAGGAAAAAAGAAGGAAAGGCGAGAGGGAAGGAAGGAGAGAGAGAGGGAGAGCAAGAGGGAAGTAAACAGGAAGGAAGGAAAAAAGGAAGGTGGATTTGGAAAGAATGTCTTAGAAGCCGAGAGAAATGGACACAGAGAAATCATTTTCTCTCTGCCCAGTCATTAAGGACCCGTTCTGTTGTTAGGCTGTGAGGCCAAACACAGAACTGTCCAACATCAGATCCACTCTAAAAGGATCAGCGGCAACCTTTGTCAGCATATCCTTTCCTGGAGATCAGCCACTGTGCTGGTGTCCCCAGGCACTGAGGGTACTGAATTACACTGCATACTGCACTCATGCTAGCTCCCAGCATATCAAACGGAGAAGGCCAATCCACCAAGTCAGAGAAGAAGTTTGTGAGGAAATCCTTTAAGAATGAGAACGTTTTGAAAAACAGAAACAGCCTGCAGTATTACACGGGAGCCTTTTATCCAAGAAACAAGACAGCCCAGCTGTGAAACTAACAAGACTCAAATGGACAGAGAGCACGTGGGCTTGTCAGAATGGTTGTCTATAGCCCCGAGGGCAGTGGGGTCCACGGTGCCACACCTGCTCATCCTTTCCCAAACTTGCCTCCTGAAGCTCAAGTTGTCTCTCCTCTATTTCTGTGCTTCCCTCTTCTTCCACTTCTTCCTCCTTTGCTCCTCTCTCTGCAGAAAATACCCAGAGCACCTATCGGGTGAGTCCAGACGGCTCCCTGCGTGTCACTTTTGCCAGCGGGATGGAGATCAGCCTCAGTTCAGAGCCCCACATCCTGGCCGGGGCGGTCAACCCCACCCTGGGAAAATGCAACATCTCTCTGCCCGGGGAGCACAACGCCAACCTCATCGAGTGGCGGCAGCGCAAGGAGCAGAACAAAGGCAACATTTCAGCTTTCGAAAGGAGGCTGAGGGTAAGTCTCGGCCTGACAGCACCTAGGCAACTGGTGTTGTATTTTTGAAAACCGCAGCACCTCCCTTATCAGAAGTCCCATTTCTCTAAAGCTTTTCTAGGTGACTAGCTTATATAATATAGTAATTCAAGAGAGGGTGCTAATGGCTGATAATGGTTCAGTATCCTTAAATGAACATTCTAATAAGAGCTTTCTTTGTCATTAGCCAGCTAAAGTGCTCTGACAGTAGCAATTTCAGGCACCAAGAATGTCTGGATCTAGAAATGCGTGTAGTCAGGAGGCCCTCCGGAATCCCTCACATGGCCTGGAGATGCCTCAGACCCCTGCTTCGTGGTAAAAAGTGAAAGTGAAAGTCGCTCAGTCGTGTCAGACTCTTTACGACCCAGTGGACTATACAGTCCATGGAATTCTCCAGGCCAGAATACTGGAGTGGGTAACCTTTCCCTTCTCCAGGGGATCTTCCCAACCCAGGTCTCCTGCATTGCAGGTGGATTCTTTACCAGCTGAGCCACAAGGGAAGCCCCATGCGGTGGTAGATACTTTATTCGAAAAGGCCAGGCAGGTACACACAGAAGGATATGCGACGTCAGGCAACATTTGGACAAAGGCAATTAAGGGAGAAATCAGTGAATGTTATCATTGCCTTGAATATACATATTAAGGGCCAGAGAGGTCAAGGACTAGTGCTCCTGTTGGCCTAATGGCACTCAGAGAGAGCGTGCATGCGTGCTTCAGTTGTGTCCGACCCTTTGTGACCTCATGGACTGTAGCCCACCAGGCTCCTCTGTCCATGGGATTCTCCAGGCAAGAATACTGGAGTGGGTTGCCATGCCCTCCTTCAGGGGATCTTCCCAACCCAGGGTTGAACCTGGGTCTCTTCCATCTCCTGCATTGGCAGGCGGATTCTTTACCATTAGCATCACCTGGGAAGCCCAAAAGAGAGCTGCCTGGGAGAAATGCAAGATTTGGGAGTTTTCAAGTTTTTACCAAGCACAGTTCACCACAGTTAACCTGGGATCTCTCCGTCAGAATTGCCTTTCTGCTGCACACGAAATCCACAAGCACCACCGCGCTCTTTCTACCTGTACCTTCTTGAACATGAAGCAATGTTAGGATGACATGACCAACTTTCCAAATCTAGCAACATTCAGTATGAGCCCAAGAGCAACTGCCAGCCTGAGGCAGTTACTCACTATTGAGGCCAGGCCTGCTTTGAGCCCCTGTGTCTCACCTGGGATCCCTGGAACACTTGTATTTCTTCACTCACAGTAAAAATGCAGTAACCTCTAGGCTGTGACAGGGCAACACCAAACAACCACCCAATTCCTGCGACAAGCGGTCAGACCAGTCCCATGGCTGGATGATCTACATCAGTGCTCACTTCCCAGTCAGTTCTGTTGGTGACCCAGAGATAGACTTTTGTGGTTGTTTTTGTAACAGCCACTACACAAGTTGTCTACATGCACAAGTCAGTTTGTATGCTTTGATTCGATTGGCCAGAATATTTACCAGAAATGCCACTGAAATGAGAGGTGAAACCAGCCCAAATAGTTCAAACCTCTCTATGTGTGGGCAGTAAGGGTTTCCTACTTACTGGGAAATGGGATCTCCTGCATAGAACCCTAAATGGGGGAGTCTTACAACTGGCTTAAGAAATGCCTTTATTTTGTTCACCTGTGAAATGAAGATGTCATACTAGAGAAAAGTCAGAATTATATACACATGTTTTATCAACCTCATGAACTCACCCTAGGAAAATTACATCAAATAAATGGTATTTTGGTGCCTCCCCCATTTAGAGTCTGAATAAAATATTATGAGTCATATCATACACTATGTGACTTTGGGATTTTCCATTTTTTAGAACACATTCTTTTTTTTTAATTGTTATTTTTACTTTATTTTACTTTACAATACTGTATTGGTTTTGCCATACATTGACATGAATCTGCCACGGGTGTACCTGAGTTCCCAATCCTAAACCCCCCTCCCACCTCCCACCCCATATCATCTCTCTGGATCACCTCCATGCACCAGCCCCAAGCATCCTGCATCCTGTATTGAACATAGACTGGCGATTCGTTTCTTACATGATAGTATACATGTTTCAGTGCCATTCTCCCAAATCATCCCACCCTCTCCCTCTTCCTCAGAGTCCAAAAGTCCGTTCTATACATCTGTGTCTCTTTTTGTGACTTATTTTCTGCTTTCTATGAAGACCCATCCTATTTTCTCCCCTCCATATGCACAGATAATGGAGAGAGAGTATAAAGTGTAATTTTCACCTCATATTCCAAATTGTTCTTAATACTGAGGTTAGTGGGCATAAAATATATGGGCACTCTTCCATGTGAGTAGAGTGAAGTGTTATTTGTTGTTGTTGTTCAGTCACTAAGTCATGTCCATCTCTTTGCCACCCCATGGATTGAAGCACGCCAGGCTTCCCTGTCCTTCACTATCTCCCGGAGCTTGCTCAAACTCATGTCCATTGAGTTGATGCTGCCGTCCAACCATCTCATCCTCTATCATCCTCTTCTCCTCCTGCCCTCAATCTTCCCAGCATCAGGGTCTTTTCCAGTGAGTCAGCTCTTCACATCAGGTAGTCAAAGTATTAGAGCTTCAGTTTCAGCATCAGTCCTTTCAGTGAATATACAGGGTTGATTTCCTTTAGGACTGACTGGTTTGATCTCCTTACTGTCCAGGGGACTCTCAAGATTCTTCTCCAGCACCACAATTTAAAAGCATCAATTCTTTTGTGCTCAGCCTTCTTTATGGTCCAACTCAAATTTGTACACGACTACTGGAAAAACCATAGCTTTGACTATATGGACCTTTATTGGTAAAGTGATGTCTCTGCTTTTTAACATGCTGTCTAGGTTTGTCATAGCTTTTCCTCCAAGGAGCAAGTGTCTTTTACTTTCATGGCTGCAATCACCATCCGCAGTGATTTTGGAGCCCCCAAAAGTAAAGTCTGTCACTCTTTCCTTTTTTTCCCCATCTATTTGCCATGAAGTGAGGGGACTGGATGCCATGATCTTAGTTTGTTTTTTTGTTTTTTTTTAAATGAGTTTTAAGCTAGTTTTTTCACTCTCCTCTTTCATCCTCATCAAGAGGCTTTTTAATTCCTCTTTGCTTTCTGCTGTTATTGCGGTATCATCTACATATCTGAGCTTGTTGATATTTCTCCTGGAAATCTTGATTTCAGCTTGTGATTCATCTAACATTTCATATTATGTACTCTGCATGTAAGTTAAGTAAACAGGGCAACTATATACAGCCTTTCCCAATTTTGAACCAGTCCGCTGTTCCATGTCCAGTTCTAACTGTTGTTCCTTGACCGTGTACAGGTTTCTCAGTAGACAGGTAAGGTGGTCTGATACTCCTATCTCTTTAAGAGTTTTCCACAGTT
Source organism: Budorcas taxicolor (assembly GCF_023091745.1). NCBI lineage: Eukaryota > Metazoa > Chordata > Mammalia > Artiodactyla > Bovidae > Budorcas > Budorcas taxicolor. Next base: position 34,837,263 of record NC_068935.1, read on the forward strand.
TGTTGTAACCCACACAGTCAAAGGCTTTCTCATAGTTGATGAAGCAGAAGTAGATGCTTTTCTGGAATTCCCTTGCTTTCTCTATCATCCAGTGAATGTTGGCAATTTGATCTCTGGATCCTCTGCCTTTTCTAAACCCAGCTTGTACATCTGGAAGTTCAGGTTCACATGCTACTGAAGCCTGCCTTGAAGGATTTTTAGCATTACCTTGCTGGCATGTGCATGCATGCATGCTAAGTTGTTTCAGTCATGTCTGACTCTTTGCAACCTTATGGATTGTAGCCCACCAAGCTATTCTGTCCATTGGATTCTCCAGGCAAGAAAACTGGAGTGGGTTACCATGCCCTCCTCCAGGGGATCTTCCCAACCCAGGGATCAAACATGCATCCCTTACATCTCCTGCATTGGCATTACCACTAGCCCCACCTGGGAAGCCCTGCTAGTGTGTGAAATGAGTGCAATTGTGTGGTAGTTTGAACATTCTTTGGCATTGCCCTTCTTTGGGATTGGAATGAAATCTGACCTTTTCCAGTCCTGTGGCCACTGCTGAGTTTTCCAAATTTGCTGGCATGTTGAGTGCAGTAGTTTAACTGCATCATCTTTGAAGATTTTAAATAGCTCAGCTCGAGTTCCACCACCTCCACTAGCTTTGTTTGTAGTAACACTTCCTAAGGCCCACTTGACTTTGCACTCTAGGATGTCTGGCTCTAGGTGAGTGATCATACCATCGTGGTTATCTGGGTCATTAAGACCTTTTTTGTAAGTTGTTTTGTGTATTATTGCCACCTCTTCCTAATCTCTTCTGCTTGCATTAGATCCTTGCCATTTCTGAAGTGTTATTTAGTTAATACTATTTATAATTGACCAATTTCCCATCAGGTGGTAGAGTTGAGCAGATTTGTGGAATGGCCTATAACGGCAGCAAATTCAGGGCCCTCTCATTAGTGACTTCAAGGGTTCTTCCTGAGGTTCTGGGACTGGAGACTGGCTAGGTGGTATTACTGTACATGTCCCTAGAAAATTCTAACACCAATAATGATCCTTTACATATGTTTAAAGTGAAGTAAAGTCGCTCAGTCATGTCCGACTCTTTTCGACCCCATGGATGGTAACCCACAGAATTTTCCAGGCAAGAGTACTGGAGTGTGTTGCCATTTCCTACAATTAACAAAATGTTTTCGTAGTCAGGGTTTTGTTTGATCACCACAACCAGCAATGATTGGCTATTCCCAATTTACAGATAAGGAGACTAAGGCCCAGAGAGGTTAAGTGATTTGCTCAAAGTCACATAGCTATTATGGATCAGAGCCAGCACTAAAATGCAAGTCTTCACCTAGTGCAGCATTCTTTCCACTCCATCATGTTGTACTGCCTTGTTCCTTAAAATAATTAATCTATAAATCATTGCCCCACTCAGTGGAGCCATCTTGGCAGGGCCTGACTCTTCATTTCAATGCTGACAAAAAGAGACAAATAATCGACTCTAATGTACTGGCAAGTGAGGGTGGGCAGGAAAAGTATGAAGGAGGCTAGAGGAAGGAGGCTGTTTAACTCAACCGTCCTTACCTACTCTCCCCATCCTTAGGCACTCTTGCCTATATCACTGCCTCAGTTTCCCCAAATTAGGCATAGCCAATTTAATGGAATGAATATGTTCCCCAAAGGCCAGTGTGGATCTAGTCCAGACCTTCTAGTGGAAAGGAGAAAAATCAGAAAATGATAGACTTCCTTTGAAGATAAAGCAAAAAGAGTCACTTTTCTCCAGTGACTCTGGTGACTTTTTTTTTTTTTTCACACACAAACTCAGGGTCCGCTTCAAGGTGAGGAAACAAACTGCTGGGGAACATGAGATCCTGCTTTGGCACCAGCTGCATTAAGTGAAATAAATCACATTAACATCCTAAAATTTCACTTATTTAAAAAATCCATTTCCTCCCCCCACCCACACCAAACCTGAGTTGTGTTTGAATCATCTTCCTTGCAATGTACTTTCCCCTCCAGTCTATGTATATCCTCATCTGCTGCATTCATCTGTCCCCATAAATACCTTTCCCTGGACCATCAAGAAATTCAACATTCACCGAAAGCAAACTGGTTTAGAAACTACATCCAGATTGCACCTTGCTGTGTCCATGAATCGTAATGCTGTTTAGATGAGACTTATCCCAGCACTGGACCTCAGAGCTCTTTATAAGATTTCTCAGACTGAGATGTGAGGTGACAGCAAAGCTCCAAAACTGCAGCACCCTTTATTAAAAAGGAAAAAAAAATCCAAGAAGCTTAGCACTTCAAACTGAAGTCATCAAATCAAGTAAGATGATTATGTGTTTACAAGCAAAATGAAGCGAAGACTCGTCTAAAAACTCTCACAATTGATTGTTTTTCTCTCCATTCAAAGATAACTAAGAACAGGGTAGAGTGGTTTTAAAATGCAACATGTGACTAGTCCTACGTGAGCTGAGCTCTGAAACGCAGAACAAGCCTGGGTGAAACACAAGGTCCCAGGCTGACAAATGATGGGAAACGTGGGAGGCCTGTTCCCTCTAGCATCTCCCTCCTTTCTCAGAAAACATGTTTACTTCATGCTGTTTTGACTTCCTTCTCCCCAGGTTTGCTGGAGGGATTCATTTTGTAAAAATTTAGGTAAGAAGCCTGCTTACAGATAGATTTGTCTGTTTTTAAAATATATCTGTGGTTCTCCATCCGAGGTAACAGTGTATTTACCCATAAGGAGTCATCTGGAGATTTCAGGCATCAAGGCTACTGAGCAGTGTTGGTGTTCAGGATCATGGGGATCCTTGGGGCCTTCAAATCATAGAAACAACTATGTTTGTTAATCCTGGGACAACTCTGCTAAGATAACTAGGCAGAAAGTCTTATTTCACACACTATTTCATTTGTATAGAAGTATTAGTTAATTGATATTAAAAATTGTAAATGCCTACTGTATGGTCACCCAGATGAATTCACCAACAGGAAAGTATTTCAACAAGAGCAAATTATTTTAGTGAAAAAAGTATCCAGGTTAAATGGTATGGCAGAAAACAGTAAGAGGAATGAATAAGGTTTTAAAGAAGAACTGGTATGCCCATAATTTTGCACCACTTTTCCCATCTATAAAATGAAGGATATGGTCTATACAATCTCTATTATTAGTACTATTGTTACCACTACATTCATTGAAATCTTATATGTATATTGCCATATAGTACCTTATTTAATACTCATAACATTTTATCAGACGTGTTCTCTTATTAGCATTCTCACTTTACAGATAGAGAAACTGAGGCACATAGAGGTCACACAGCTAGTAAAGGGTGACACAGGATTTGAACCTAGGCAGTCCAGCTCAATAGCCTATGTTGTAAGATTTCTTCTAGCACTAAGATTCTGTTGGCTGCCCGGGTAAAGAGGAAAAAAGAAAAATACAGGTTAAAAAAAGTTCCCAGTGGAGTAATGGAGGCGGATGTTAATGCTGCCTACGTGCCCTGTTCCTTTGTAGGCCACTCTGAAATAAAAGTAAGCCTAAGTGGGTTTTGATTGTCAGCACAGCAATATCAGTCAAAAATAAAGTCTTTAGAATTGTATTGATCAATATCTAAAAATCAAGTACTAATTACCTTTAAACCAGTGAGAATAAAGGAGCATGTCCCAATTTAAAAGCAGCTCTGAGTCCTGCATCCATTCTCACAGCTTCATGAAACTTCAATGCAGTATGTCTTCCAAACCACAAAGTGAATATTTGGCCCATCTGACTTATTCACCTTCAAACTTCTTCAGCAAAAGTCTAACAGGTACCTCAGTTGTATTGTGAGTTGAAATGCTAGATAGCATCCTTGACAATTCAGCCTTCTCCTCCTTTCTTGTGAAAGAAAATCAGCTGCTCTGATTGTAGCTTAGAGTTTAGCACTGCGTGTGTACGTGCAAACGGGCATACCAGTTCTTCTTCAAAACCTTATTCTTTCCTCTCACCTGATTTCTGCCATACCATTTAACTTGCACAGTTTTACACTAAATTAATTTGCTCTTGATTAAATACTTTCCTGTTGGTGTGTGTGTGTATTGGGTTAAACCATAGCAAGCTGCCCTTTTCGTAGACCAAAAAACACGCAAATACCAGCAGTTGCCTTATAGATCAACCTAATATAATCTTTAGGCTACTAATTGAATGAGTCTCAAATTGAAGGGGGTTGAAAGGACTGTCTCTTAAGCAATTAAAACACAAACTCCTCAGAAAGAGCAAGGGAAGGCTCTGAGGGGAGGCAGAGGACACCTTTCTTTGGCTTTTTGGATCTTTGGCCTGTGCCCACACTTTGCAGGTACGTTGATTCCTGCTGGCAACACAACCCATGGCTCCCCAGGGCATATACTCTTTCCTCTCTGGTCCAAGTGTGAACAAAAAGCAAGCCTTTCTCCTTACTTCTCTTCAGCAAAGCTGAAAAAAAGCCTAAAGATAACCAAAGAATAAATTAAAACACAAATACATCCTTTCTTATGAAAAATTTTACCAAGTCCATCTTCCTTACCCCAATGTACAACTCATCAGTTGCCAAACTCAGATCTCTCGTTCAATGTGCAGCTTGTCCAAAGGGACCCTTTTTAACTTGGGGCTATTCTCAAACGTCAACCTTTGCTTTGCCCCTCTCTTTTCCAGGTCAGGGATTGCTATAGATTGTTTGGGGGAAGAGCTGAAATAAGGATTGATGGCCCACACTTGGGTCAAGGGCTATTACTGTCTTTCAGGCAAACAATAGCTTGTATGAACACGTTGCTTTTCCAACCTTGCTCATGACCCCAGCAGTGAGAGGCGGTCAGCCTAGTTCTGCTTCCTGCCATAGAGGCTGGAGTCACATAAGCAGTCAAGAAGGAAGGTCGAGGAGCTTACCTAAAAAACCCATTCTTTCCACAGTCTTCTCACAAGTTCCACAGGAGACTCGCCAGATGGAGGGCTGTGACATCTTCAATTCTTTCATCCCCTTGCAGCTCTGAGCCAAATGCCACATTACCTTCCAAACCTGACTTTGAAACTGGTGTTTCAGCAACATCTGAATATCAGAGTGCATTATCCAGAAACAAAGAAGCGTGGTAGCACAAGTCTTGACAGGCAGAGAAAGAACATTAGGCAGACTTTTCCTCTGCTCACTTTGTAGTGGATTTTTAACAGTGCTTCCTTGCTTGTGTTGCTGTAATGACTTTATTAAGAAATGTGTTCTTGAGTAGTAAACTTAATCTATCAGACAAATAAAACCACAAATTTAGTTGAACTGGAAATCACTTGTTACTTTGGCTCTTTAACTACCATTATAACATAAATTGTAACAGTTACAACCGTCTCTGGGAGTACATGGATATTTTACAGCTATTGTAAATGAACAGTGTTACAGTTAGAGATATGTGGCTGTAAAACCACAGGAAAGGTAGTTGAAGAAAGAACACCTGGTTTTGTGTAGGTTTCCAAGCCCTGTGTATCAAAAGACAGGAAATATGTGCTTCTCTATCACCTTCTAGGTTATAACAGCAAGTTAGTTCGTATTTATGCTACAACATTGCACACATAGGCTACAGGTGGTTAAACAGTCATGCTTCCCAATCTGTGGCTCTATTCCATGAATGAAACCTACCACTGCAGCTAACAAGACTTCCTCCCAAATAACTGGAGTATCTAATCGCTAGTCTTCTGGAATTCATGGCATGGAACACTTGCTGTCCTTTTTTTTTTCTGCAGCTCAAAACTAAGGGCAAATATCATTAGCCCCAGCTGGCTGATGAAGAAATTGAAACCAAAAAACATTGAAAATAGCAGACAATTCATAGAAGACATAAGTGTGGCTAATAGGCATTTAAAACGGTTCAATCTCATTGGTAATCAAATACATACAAATTTAAACCACAATAACATACCGTTTTCTCCACTCTCATATTGGGAAAAGCTTACTAACAATGATAATACTCAGTGCTGGTTGCAATGCAGACATGAACTCCTTCACTGCTAGTTAATAAGGGCATACATTTGTAAACCTTTGTGCACTGTAAAGTAATATCTCAAGTTGCATCAGGAGTCTTTAACACGTTATCATTTGACCCAGTAATTTCCCTTATAGGGTTTTGTATTAAGGAAATAATTATTTACAAAAATTCTTAACAAATCATGAACATTGAAAGAAAAATGGACAACAAAAGCTAATTTCCAACAATAGGAGAAAGGATAGATAAATGTTTATCATGTTGATGTAACCATTAAAATCCACATATTCAGAATATCTAATAACATGAGGAATGATGGAGATAAAACATTAGCTGAAAAGTAGGATATAAAACAATTCTTGTATTCTTTAAGTGTAAGATTATATTTTTTAAAAGTGGGTATGAAATGCTGGAAATGATTAGCAGTGATTAGCAGTGATTCACGCTGGAGGATAGGATTACAGATAATTACTTTCTTTGTATATTTCTATACTTTCTAGTTTTTCTGCAATGGAAAAATATCACTTTTATAATTGGAGGGAGGTACTTAAAGAGGTTATTTTAAAAAGCAAACTGCAAAAAAGGAGCAAAGGAAGCCCAGAGTCTGAAATGAGAAGGTTGGCTTTGCACTCATCCAGGCCACTAAGATAAAAATTCTACATCTCATGTAGATGTTGAATCCCCCCTGCCCCCCGCCACCCCACAAAAAAAGAGCTAATAGATACAGAGAGAGAACAGATTGGTGGTGGCCAGAGGCAGGGGGTGAAGGGTGGGTGAAATGGGTGAAGGAGGTCAAAAGGGACAAAGTTTCAGTTAAAAGATATGAGCATGTAATGTTCAGCATGGTGACTATAGTTAATAATACTGTATTGTATATTTGACAGTTGCTAAGAGAATAGATCTTAAAAGTTCTCATCTCTGGAAAAAAATTTTAACTACATGTGGTGACAGATGTCAACTAGATTTATCATGGTGATTATTTTGCAATATACACCAATACTGAATCATACCATACACCTAAAACTAATATAATGTTTTATGTCAGTTTTATCTCAGTTTTATAAATAGAAAAAAAAATTAACATTTCTTAAAAACCTCTTTCTGTGTCAGGATTTTGAAATTGGACTTAAGACCCCTAAAAGTTTCATACTTGGATTTCAGAGCCCTCTTGAGATTTTGTTTAAAATGTTCATTGATGTGTTTATATGCATTTTTCTGGGGAAACAGTGTATAGCTTTCAGATAATTAAAGGAATCCTTGACCAAAAAAATTTTAAGTGAATTATCATAAACTTTAGTTGAATAGCTAGTGAATTGGTTTAGTACGACTATGATTAATATAGTCAAACCCTAATGTTGATTTTTTTTTTCCCCTACCTCATTAACCAGATATTTAACACTCTGTCCTGGATCATGTTGACAGTTCCTACAGTCACTTTGGAATCTGACACATGGGCCCATTTAGAAGCCTAACTGAGATGAGAAGAGTAATCATATCTAAAAATAACAGTTGTTGAGACCTCCCTGGTGGTTAAGAAAGTTAAGACTTTGCGCTTCCACTGCAGGGAGTACATGTTTGACCCCTGGTTGAGGAACTAAGATCCCACATGCCCTGTGGTGTGGCAGAAGACAAATAAATATTTTTTAAAGTAATGAAAATAACAATTACTAATATTATTTTTATATATCACCAGTACCTGTAATATGTAATCTCATTTAATTCTTAGCACAGGTGTGTGATGTTAAGTGATAAACATTACTTCCATTTCACAGATGAAAACTAAGGCCCAAGTAGAAAAAAATGACTGGTGCACAGACAAGCAGCTAATTCAGTCTCCTGACTCCTGGGTCACTGTTGTTTACATTTCTCAAAGTTTTTCCTTGTTTATTTGTAGGGGAGATGAATTTGCCACCCCAAAATATGCCTCTTTGCCATAAAGATTATTTTAGGCCAGTGGAGGAGGCAACGACTTAAAGCTGCACAAGCTCATTGAATGGTGCCACCCTTGCAAGTACTGGGGGACCTACCAGCACCTCCCACAGTTACCTCCATGCAAACTCTGCTGGCCTCCACGCAAACACTGCTGAGTGGGCTTTCATGTCTAGGAGACAGTCTGAGTTGCTCTGTGTTCCCCTGTGATAGATGCAAAGTATTATAAGAAAACTCCACGCCCAGAGGAACGAGGAAGCCAGACAAGGGAATCTCTGTATAAATTAGAGGGGACTCTCTATATTCCTTTTTTCTGCTTGCTACTTATGTAAATAATTCACCATTCTATGTTCTAGCCACTTCATTGGTAAAAGCAGGGGAGGAAGTCCCATTCCTCTGTAGGCGTCTGACTTACATAAAGTAAGATTACATAATCACTGAAAACTGGATCAGCACAGTTGAGACTTGAGTTGGGAAAAAACAGTCAACAACCATATGCTGAGAATCTAGCACATCCCAGTAGTTAAGACATGGCCCCAGCCTTCCAAGGTTGTAGAGTCTCCCAGGAGAATAAAGACAGGTTGTCATCCAAGGAGAAGCCATGCAGATTCAAAGGCAAGAGAGACCCCATTGCTGGAGAAATAGAAACAGCTTTGGGATTGTGGATGCCCTTGATGAGGGGAACGAAGGCAGTGCTTCAAATGTACTTCCTATCTCTTTTTTGTAGGCCCATAACAGAAACCTGCTCTCCATCGATTTTGATCATATGACTCGCACAGGCAAGATCTATGATGACCATCGGAAATTCACCCTTCGAATTCTTTATGACCAGACTGGACGACCTGTTCTGTGGTCTCCTGTAAGCAGATATAATGAAGTGAACATCACATATTCACCTTCGGGATTGGTGACATTTATTCAAAGAGGGACATGGAATGAAAAAATGGAATATGACCAGAGTGGAAAAATAATTTCAAGAACTTGGGCTGATGGGAAAATTTGGAGCTATACCTACTTAGAAAAGGTAAGTGTGTAGGGAAAATAAACTAGTTCTGAGTTTCTGAATGAGAACATTGAAAGCGGCACTGATTACCTGCCTTGCTGGGGACCTGTGGGAGTGAAGTCTGTATTCTGGCTGTTCTGTTCCATAAAAGTAGCAACAACAACAAATTATACCTACAAGGATAAGCTGTTTTTCAGCCGAAAACTTTCCCCAGCCCCACACTCTGCCAGGTACTCTTTCAAACTGAAGTCAGGATAATGGCTTAGCTTTCTCCTCATTTGAGCATATTTGTTCATGCTCCTGAAAATGTATCTTTATTACTATGAAAGCTCACACTGAAGTAAAATAGGTAGAAAATTATAAAATTGCGTGTTAATGTATCTCAGCTCTGGAAAAGAGGCTCTTACACAGAGGATAAGGAATTCTAATTTTGTTAGGATAGTCAGTGACGGTTTAATGGTATACATTGGAGGACATATTTTTTCCAAGTAATGGGTCTGAGGAAATGGTAGCAGTGGGGCTCCCTTGTTGTTAATAGTCCTTTGTACACAATGAGTCTCCAGTAGCATCTGTAATGGGAGCCCCTGGCCTCTGTCTGCTGGGAATGGGCAAGGATTTTAATCCCACCCCCTGGATCCATCTGTCAAACATCAGCCTCACACAGCAAAATGGTTTCTAGCCAGACCAGTAGCAGAAGACAATAAGAGAAATCGATCTCTGTCTGCCATCTCAATTTCTGACATCCTAAGATGCTGTCTCTTTTCCCCTAAATCTATCCTTTCAACTCAGTTCATTAGTCCTGAACTAATTTCTGGGAAAACTGAAAAACCTTTTCCCCTGAGGTTTCCAGGGGAGTCAGTATGGATTAACCCCTAGAAGCTCTTAGAAAAGTCATGGGTGCTCATAACTCACGTGGTGAAATTTCACTATTTGCACCAAATAATGCTAAGCCTTTCTGATATACCCCTGAAAGCTTTTTTTAAAGTGTGCCAGGGGTTGCGTGTGATTATAAAACCATTGTACTATTTCCCAGAGTCAGTCACTGGGAAACTTGCCAAATTAGAAATGTCTAGGAGATAAAGCAGAACTCCACTTGGGAGCCAGAGTAAAAGACTGAGTCCTTTGCTGTCTGTACCCCCTGTCCTTTTCTGCTGAAGAAATCGATGAAATCTCTAATCCGCACTCTACACTGGGAACATCTGAATCTTATAGAGTGGATGTTTTCTCTTTTCAATTTTGGTAACAAGAATGATTGGCAAAATCATACAACTAATGTCCACAAAGTGCTAAACTTACTACAAAATTAACTGAATCCAAATATTTGTTGTATGTTCACAGAGGCAAGGCATGTAAGATGACCTTATATGAAAAAGAAAAAGAAAAAGGTGCCACTGATCACTAGCAGAATATAGGCTGATTAGTTTTTTCAAGAATGAGGATTTGTTTGCTCTGATCCTCCCACAGGTCTACATGTGACTAGTGAAGGAGCTGACATGCCTTAGGAGTATGTACAGCTTTGAGGGACTTCCCTCGCAGTTCAGTGGTTAGGATGCCACGCTTTCGCTGCCAAGGCCCCAGGTTCAATCCCTGGTTGGGGAACTAAGATCCCACAGGAATATTTATAGGTTTGAACTCAGAGCCTTAACCTCATTAGCGCCGCAGTCTGGCTGCTGAGCTAACTGCCTATAGACAATTGCTTCTAGGTCTCATAAATCTTTCCCTTTAAACTGTCTATACAGTGACAGAAAAGCTTGTTGAAACTTAAAGTTCAGTTATTTAGCCTCTTCTCTGACATTAATGAAGAATTTTATTGTTTCCCTTTCCTGAATTAACTGATTACTTCATCACAGTTATTTCAGCAAAGAATCATGTGAAGCAAATTTCACATGAATTCTTCTTTTTTTTCACTTAAATTCTTTTGGCTGTAGAAACTTACTTGGCAATAATTCTTTAAAAACAAAACAAAGAAACTCTCTGAGACTGTCAGTGTCTGCAGTGGACAGAAATAAGACCTTATTGACACAGAGTAATGTATGGAGAAAAGCCCCAGCAACTCCCCAAAACTCGTTTATTGACCAGTGAGACGAGCCAAACCACTTGTGCCTTTCAGTTGACTTTTCTCCCTCTCTGAATCTTACATTTAATTTGTTCTCTAATTACCAGGTAGCCCCTTGACTTAAGCAATGCTATTATGCAAAACTCAGAGCCTACAAAACCCATAATTATGGAATGGTTCTTTACTTTCCAAAAATCATTTATCACGAGATTGATTTTATTAACATTATTACCAGTGATAATAATTCACTGAATAGAAGCAGCAATTAAATGAAATAACTTAATATAAAGCACCTGGCATATCTAGTCATTCAATAAAAGTTTCTTTCCATTTAAAGTATGCATTCTAATATTTATTCTAGTATTTATTAAGTTGGAAAATTTAGTGCTAGCACCTACTGCTACTTGATGGTGAATTAAAACAGGAAAGAACAGAAGGGTGGAAGGAAATGAAAGTATTTTTGAAATTGTGATTCTAGAAAGAAAAGGGAAAGAATATTCAATTTACCAAAATCCAATTTACAGGTACTCTTCCAGGGAGGTGATGAAGTTCTGCGCCTCCTGTGCTCTTTTCTAGTCCTCTCTTTATCGTGGCCTTTGCTAGAACATTCTTTCACTATGTCTGGGGCAGAGCAAGACTAAGGCTGGCTCTAGAACTATATTTTGAAGCAACAGTTCTCCAACTTTAAAAATATAAATCTCTTTTTATACCTCAAAATACTTCTCTTTGTACCTTTATACATTTGCTTGGCATCCCTATACCATGATATATTGAAAAAAGCAAACAGCAAATATTTTACCTCAGTGTGCAGAAATTTTGTAAAAATTATTTGACTTCCTCTAGAGTAAGTAAAAATTATGGGTATCATTTTCATGCACAATGGTTTGTAGCCATTAGGAGAAAAATAATTATTTGGGTAATAGCTGTGGTTGCTTAAATGATCTCTTCTCTAATAAAAAAAAATCAATTATTGTTTCTTAAATTTTCTCTATGTGGTCATTAATTCTCTGTCTTGATTCATGAGCCTTCCCTGAGCTAATTATATTTTGAAGACTTGTGGGGCTAAAATTTTGTATTTCAGGAAATGTAAATTTTTCCGTTTCCTAAAAACATTCTTAAGAACTTCATTTTAAATGCATTTAAATATATTTTATAATCATTTAATAAGATGCTTTAGTCTGATACATTTACACAAAATTGCCTCTTTGGGGCTGAAATTTTCAAAGGCTGCCTAGAGCAAGAGAATGCAGCCTTTGGCTTGTGCTTCCAGGTGGCCCCACACTGCCATCTGGTGGTCACTCAAATGCCTTACTTTTTCAAATTTCTGCCATCTCTCATTTCTGAAAGTTTTGGTCGCTCAGTCGTGTCCGACTCTTTGCGACCCCATGGACTGTAGCCCGCCAGGCTCCTCTGTCCATGGAATTCTCCAGTCAAGAATGCTGGAGTGGGTTGCCATGCCCTTCTCCAGGGGATCTTCCCGACTCAGGGCATCAAACCCCAGTCTCCCATATTACAGGCAGATTCTTTACTGTTTGAGCTACCTGGGAAGCCCATCTCTCATTTCCACTCCTGTTCAAATGAATATGCAGCCATGGTTTTAGTTTTCTTCTTTACAATGATCTCAGTCATTTCGGTTCTCACAATCAACTTTTTGGAAAATACAAAGTCTCCGGCTCTAGTGTTTGGACTAATAAGGAATGACCTTTTATTCTATAGCAGTGCTGGGGGCGTTGGATGAACTTAGAAGTATTGTTTTTGAACAAACTGATAACAATGCCTGTCCAAAGTGACAAAGTAGCCAAGTGAGAGCTAAATGCTATTCTGGCAACATAACGGTTACATTCACAAGATTTCTAATCACGTCATCCACATTCTTGGTCAGCACAGCATCAGCACCACCTAGGAACAGGGTCAGGCCGTGGTTTACTACAGCACGGAAGATGAGAGCAGGGAGAGGATGCAGTGGTGATGTGCTATAAATGTTTGGCAAGGCTGGTGCAGCAACTGGAAAAGGCAGGCTGGTACTGGATAATGTGTGCGAAGCATATGGCGACTGTCCCTGGCCCACCTCGCAGGTGACAGTTGTCATTTGTTCATGGCAAATTGACAGAAGAGAGTGGAAAGGAGCTGAGAAATCTGGCTTTCAGCAAAGAGGTAATGCAGAGGCACTGCCTAGCAGTTTCACCCCAGGTTCTGTTGAGTTCTGCCTTGGTCAGGGACGGGGTGGTTCCTTCATGTCCTCGTGCCCAGGCAGGACTTCCACGTCTCCCACCTTCTGTTCAGCAGGGTTTCTGGAGTTGCAGAGTATCCACAGATGATGAGGTGACAGGGTTTCCACACACGGCTCTGTATCTCCAGGCAGAGTACCTGGTGGAAGACCAAGAAAGGATAAGCCAATGAGCAAATAAGTGCTGACTTTGACTTCACAGTATTGACATGTGATTTGAAATCAATTCTCAGAAGAGCAGGGAGGACATGCAGTTTCAAGAAGCATGTTCAATATTAGAATATAATTTCATATTTAGAAGATTTAAGTGTACCTTATATATGCTTCTGTAATTCATAAATATTTATGTAGTTTATATTTAGAAGATGAAATGATACCTATTGTTTTTATAACGAAACTTCAGAAAATAAAGCTCAACTAAATCTTTTTGCTTAATAAGCCAATTCTCTAGAAAATAAGGGTAAAATCTCCCTTGGGGAGATACATCAGAATTTCTAGGGGTGAGCAATTTTTATTAAAAGATGAAATTTAAATGCTTTTCAATTAAAAATAGGGTTTGAGTTCTCCTTCAAACAGTGTTCCTTTTATGACTATATTTAAAATTAGAATAAGATGAACCGATATCAATGAAACACCTGTTACATGCATGGCATTATACCTCAACAAATAACTCTGAAATACAGATCAGTTCTCTTGCATAACCAGAGAATTTTCCACTTTTAATGGCATGTTTCCCTAATATCATTTAAAACATGAATTGTAAATCTATGCAGTAGTCCCTCCTCGCCCACAGGGGATACATTCCAAGACCCCTCCATGGATGCCTGAAAGTGGGAATAGTACAGAAGCCTATATATACTATGTTATTTCCTATACTATCGGGCAGGTAACTTATATAGCATGGATACACTGAACAAAGAGATGATTCACATCCTGGGAAGGACAGCTTGAGATTTCATCATACTACTCAGAACAGCATGCATTTTAAAGCTTAGGAACTGTTTATTTCTGGAATTTTCCATTGAATATTTTCAGACAGCAGTTGACTGTGGGTGACTCAGAAAGCAAAACTGCCGATAAGGGGGGATTACTGTAATGATAATATTTTATATACTACTTTTCAGAAAGACATCTGCTATATGAACTCAATAAGTAAGTTTTGGTGACTAATACTTAATATATGGCATGCCCTGCCCTCCGTGTCCCTCCCTCCAATTCATCTCCACATTGAAGCAATAGTAACCTTTCTCAGATACCAACTGGATTGTTTTTCCAGTGCCACAAGTGTCCTCTCCTTCCACTGAAACCATTGCTTTCAGTGGTTCCCTTGTTGTCAACAGGTAAAAGTCCAAACTCCTTAGCATGGCTTAGAAAGCTCAGTGTGATCTAAACCCAGCCTACCTGACTGGCTTCATCACTTGCCATTTATTACCCATCCCTTACAACATCCCCATGCTCTGGCCACGCCAAATGCCCCATGTTCTTTGAAAAAAACATGTTCTCTTTCTTATCTAGCCACTCACAATGTTCTGCTCTGTGTCAGGAGTACTCTCCCCATCCAGCCCACCCACCTCCCTGCCTTCATCTGGCCACACCTGGTCACCCTTTAGGTCTCAACTGTAAATGTCACAGTCTCCAGGACACCTTTCTTGGCCTCGTAAGTCTAGGTTGCTGCTCTTCCTCCACCTCCCATAAGCACCCTTGAATTTCCTCTGTCATAACACATTTCACACTATATTGTAGTTGTTTGGTTATTTGTCTTTCTCCTCCATTAATCTGTAAATTCCATGAGGACAGACACATTATTGCCACTACTGTATACACTAGGGTCCACCACAGTGCCCAGCACAGTCTGACGCAGGATACAGCATGCTTGGGGCAGGTGCATGGGGATGACCCACAGAGATGTTATGGGGAGGGAGGTGGGAGGGGGGTTCATGTTTGGGAACACATGTAAGAATTAAAGATTTTGAAATTAAAAAAATAAAAAACTATTAAAAAAATAAATAAAAAGCAAAATCAAAAAAAAAATCCCCCCCAAAAAAATAATAAAATAAAATTCTTCTGAATACTAAAAAAAAAAAAAAAAAGAAAGGATGAATAGGTATTTTCTTTAATCTCGTCAACTTTGGTGGTACTATTATGCTGTCCTACCTTTGTCTCGTTTCAGTCTGTGATGCTTCTCTTACATAGCCAGCGGCGTTATATCTTTGAGTACGACCAATCGGATTGTCTGCTCTCAGTCACCATGCCTAGTATGGTGCGCCACAGCTTACAAACCATGCTTTCGGTGGGCTACTACCGGAACATCTACACCCCACCAGACAGTAGCACTTCTTTTATCCAAGACTACAGTCGAGATGGCCGACTACTGCAAACCCTGCATCTGGGGACAGGGCGCAGAGTTTTGTACAAGTACACCAAGCAAGCAAGGCTGTCCGAGATTCTCTATGATACCACCCAGGTCACATTAACATATGAAGAGTCTTCTGGAGTGATTAAGACAATACATCTGATGCATGATGGCTTCATTTGCACAATCAGATACAGGCAAACAGGTTTGTGGTAAAAGGGTGGTGATGTATACAAGCACATTGGACTTAGGAAATTTTTACTGGCCACAGTCTGAGATAGAAGCATTAACTTACAGACATGCAATTCAACCAAATTTGAGTTATCAAATTATCTTCCACTGAAAATGAAAAGTATGTGATAGATGGTGTGAAAGCCAATTCCTTAAAAAATACAGTGCATTTCTCTTTCTCTCTGCCCTCAAGAAAGTTGAACTCTAAGTACCTAGTCTAACTGAGTACCCATCCCTACTCACCACCAAGTTGTCCCAAAGATGCAAAATCTCACTCAAAGTCCCAAAGATATGAGTCTCACTGAAACTAGTTCAAGCCTTGTGTAACCTCTATAAGCCTCAGTTGATGGCAACATGTCTTCAAAAGTAACCATTTTTTATTATATTTCATCCTGTGGGTTTATAAAATACCAAAATCCAGTTACTTGAATACTGGATTTGGTCAAAACCTGACCTTCTGACCTTGTAGCACCAGTTAAATGAACTGAAAGTATTTTTGTCAGTCATGATAAAAAGACAGCATGTTTATAATATTAGTTTCATCACTTCAACTACTGGTTGGGTAGTTGAGAATGGGTTATTACTTCTGACGTTCCTATAATTAAATTATTCTATAATTATAATATGCAGTATTTTAATTTTTTTCATATTTGGTGACCACAGTGATGAAAATATATATCTATGAGATGAGATGTCCAGGCGTTAGATATCGAACATCAATCTCTAATATTTCATTTTGAATGTAAAAACATCAGTACTAAAAAAAAGAACACTAGAACTTTCTGATTGTTCAATATTGAGCCTCTCGCATTGTTCTCATGATTTTTATTTTGACCCCTTCAGGACCTCTTATTGGGCGCCAGATTTTCAGATTCAGCGAAGAAGGCCTGGTGAATGCTCGCTTTGACTACAGCTACAACAACTTTCGTGTCACCAGCATGCAAGCTGTGATCAATGAAACCCCTTTGCCCATAGATCTGTACCGATACGTCGATGTCTCTGGTCGAACAGAGCAGTTTGGAAAATTCAGTGTAATTAATTACGATTTAAATCAAGTCATAACTACTACCGTGATGAAGCACACCAAGATCTTCAGCGCCAATGGACAAGTCATTGAAGTCCAGTATGAAATCCTAAAGGCAATTGCCTACTGGATGACTATTCAATATGATAATATGGGCCGAATGGTAATATGTGATATCAGAGTAGGAGTAGATGCAAATATAACAAGATACTTCTATGAATATGATGCTGATGGGCAACTTCAAACTGTTTCTGTAAATGATAAAACCCAGTGGCGTTATAGTTATGATCTGAATGGGAACATCAACCTCTTAAGCCATGGGAATAGTGCTCGTCTTACTCCTCTCCGATATGACCTCCGAGATCGCATCACCAGACTTGGAGAAATTCAGTACAAGATGGATGAAGATGGCTTTCTGAGACAGAGGGGAAATGACGTATTTGAATATAATTCTAATGGTCTGCTGCAGAAAGCCTACAATAAGGCTTCTGGCTGGACTGTGCAGTATTACTATGATGGGCTTGGGCGACGTGTGGCCAGTAAGTCCAGCCCTGGACAGCACCTCCAGTTCTTTTATGCAGACCTTGCCAACCCCATAAGAGTTACTCATTTGTACAACCACACCAGCTCAGAGATTACATCCCTGTATTATGATCTCCAAGGTCACCTTATTGCCATGGAGCTAAGCAGTGGCGAAGAATATTACGTAGCTTGTGATAATACAGGCACCCCACTAGCCGTGTTCAGCAGTCGGGGTCAGGTGATCAAAGAGATACTGTACACGCCTTATGGAGATATCTATCATGACACTTATCCTGACTTTCAGGTCATCATTGGTTTTCATGGAGGACTCTATGACTTCCTTACTAAACTAGTGCACCTGGGGCAAAGGGATTATGATGTTATTGCTGGTCGATGGACGACGCCTAATCATCATATATGGAAACAGTTGAACCTCCTTCCTAAACCATTCAACCTCTACTCCTTTGAAAATAACTACCCTGTTGGCAAAATTCAGGATGTTGCCAAATATACCACAGGTATTTAAATGGCGTAATGCTTTATGCTAAAGTAAAGAGAAAGCGCTCCGTGGTGTTTATCACATAATCTCAATGCCTTTGTAAAGATGCTTCCTCTTCCTGCCAGCTAGCCCACAAGTTATTGTGCAGCAATCTCTTCCTTAGTCTTCTAGAGTGAACAGAACTGTACACGTTGGTGTAAAACATGATACTTTTGATCCTAGTGCATTTTCTTCTTTCCTTTTAAGCTTTCTGTTCATAGTTTTCACTCCTAAAAGCTTCTACAAATAATTTCACAGAAGAAAAATCAGGATTGTGTTGCATCAAATAAATCTAATACCAGAGTCTGTGCGGCCTTAATACCACTACTACATTAAGAATTTCCACACAGTAAACTGAGCCAATCTCTATGATTATTCATGAATCAAAATGTTTCCCCAGAGAAAGGATCAGATGTTTTAGAGTGAATGATATAAAGGAGAGCTTATCCCTAACTTACCATTGGCTAAACATATGAAAGGCAGGAAAGGCATCTTTCAAGCTTTCCACAAAAGTTGTAAAGTATGGGCTTTAAAATTATTTTTTTCTTTTAAATTTTGTGTCTCACAGATATTGGAAGTTGGTTGGAGCTATTTGGTTTCCAGTTACACAATGTACTACCTGGATTTCCCAAACCAGAATTAGAAAATTTGGAATTAACTTACGAGCTTCTACAGCTTCAGACAAAAACTCAAGAGTGGGATCCTGGAAAGGTTAGTAAATGTTTTACCATCCCTATTTAGCTGAAAAAAACAGAAGGGCATCCAACACCATGAAATAGTATTAACATATATGTGCTTACTTCTGTTTGAGTCTTCATGACTATCCACTTAAATGTCCATGATTAACGAGGAGGTAGGATAAAAGCTTCCATGAGGAAAAGACCAGAGAATCGGACCTTTGGGAAAAGAAAAGACCAACGTGTGACTTGATGACTGCTGCAGTAGACTGACAAGAGGAAAGTGGAACTGAACTTTCATGATTCTAAAATGGGTAGCTATGAATTCTATATAGAGAACATTATTCTCTGAGAGACATAAAACATCAGATCTCCAACTGAAAAATAAATCAGAGCATAGTGCATTAGAAGCATGGGAATCACAAATTATTCTGATAAATGGGACTTACCTGATGATCCAGTGGTTAAGACTCAGAGCTTGCATTTCAGGAGGCACAGGCTCATTTCCTGGTCAGAGAACTAGGATCCTGCATGCCACACGGTGCAGTCAAAAAATTTTTTCTAATAAAGAAAATGTAAGAGCAATGAAGTAAAATAATATTAGAAACTCTCTGGAAAAATAGGAATACCAAAACATTCAAAGTTCAGCAGGAAATTCCATCACTTAATGAGATACAAAGTGAAAGCAAGAAGGAACTTTTTCTTTCAGATGAAAGAAAGAGGAATATCTGTGTCTGCAAATATATATATATATATACATATATATGGCTTTAACAAAATAAAACTGAAATTTGGGTGGGAGGGCTTGAAATTCAAGTATTAAAAAAATTATAAGTGAAAGGCAATTCTAAGTAGGTACTAGAGGCTTATTCCTTTTTGTAAATACATATAACATGTAAATGCTTTTTGTAATTAAAAGTCTTGCAAAAAGTTCAGCAAAATTTTAGAAACTTCTGATGCTTTTAAATGGATACCTGGAGGCTCATTATTCTCATTTATTTCTTAATATGTTTGAAATCTGCCATAGTAAAAAGACGTTTTTTAGTTATTTATGTTGACTTTGGGCCACTCTGGGTCTTTGTTGTTGCTCAAAGTCTTTCTCTAGTTGCAGCAAGCAGAGGCTACTCTTCATTTGAGTTAGGCAGGCTTCTCGTTGCAGTGTCTTCTCTTGCTGTGGAGCACAGACACCACAGCGCATGGGACCAGGGAGCAAACCTGTGTTCCCTGCATTGGCAGGTATATTCTTAAGGATTGGACCACCGGGGAAGTCCCAAAAGTGGTTTTCTTTTTTTTAATCCACATAAAAAGACCCATGAACTTGCTGATTTGCCCTTGTTATTTATAAGATCATGAGCTACTTGAAAGTAAGAATGATGCCTTATACCATCTCTTTATACCTCACTGTAGCTAATACATTACTCTACATCCAGTAATAAACAGCTAGATAGTATCTGTTGAATTGGAAAAAGTAAAGTGTCTTTGTTTGAGGGGAGCTTCCCAGGTGGCACTTGTGGTAAAGAACCCACCTGCCAATACAGGAGATATAAGAGACATGGGTTTGATCCCTAGGTTGGGAAGATCCCCTGGAGGAGGGCATGGCAACCCACTCCAGTATTCTTGCCTGAAGAATCCCATGGACAGAGGAGCTATGGGCTATGGTCCGTAGGGTCACAAAGGGTCAGACATGACTGAAACGACTCAGCACGCACACAGACCCACTTAAGTGCCTTCTAGCTCTCGGATTCTATGGTATCAAATCTGAACATATTTGCTTATGCTTAACCCTTAACTCACCAAGATATCAAGAAATATATGCCAGGTAATCAAATCTGTTAGTCTTTTCCTTTCCAAAACTCGGGTGAAGATTCCAAATTAAGCTTGTTTTTAAATCACAAACCAGCAAATTAAGGAGAGGGGGAAGCAACCTGGCAAACCTTTGCTTTCTGCAATCACCAAGCATATGACAAGTGGCTAATCCTCTGCTACACTTGCTCTGTGCCTTTCTTCTTTCCTAGACCATCCTGGGTATTCAATGTGAGCTCCAGAAACAGCTCAGGAATTTCATTTCCTTGGACCAACTTCCTATGACTCCCCCATATGGTGATGGACGGTGCCTTGAAGGAGGGAAGCAACCAAGGTTTGCCGCTGTCCCTTCTGTTTTCGGCAAAGGTATAAAATTTGCCATCAAGGATGGCATCGTAACAGCCGATATTATAGGAGTAGCCAATGAAGATAGCAGGCGGCTAGCTGCCATTCTCAACAATGCTCATTACCTGGAAAACCTACATTTTACCATAGAGGGGAGGGACACACACTACTTCATTAAGCTCGGGTCTCTGGAGGAAGACCTGGTGCTCATTGGTAACACTGGGGGGAGGCGCATTCTGGAGAACGGTGTCAATGTCACCGTGTCCCAGATGACTTCCGTGTTGAATGGGAGGACTAGACGGTTTGCAGATATTCAGCTCCAGCATGGGGCTCTGTGCTTCAACATCCGGTATGGGACGACTGTGGAAGAGGAGAAGAACCACGTGTTGGAGATCGCCAGACAGCGCGCCGTGGCCCAGGCCTGGACTAAGGAACAAAGAAGGCTGCAAGAAGGGGAAGAGGGGATCCGGGCATGGACAGAGGGGGAGAAACAGCAGCTGCTGAGTACCGGGAGAGTGCAAGGTTATGATGGGTATTTTGTTTTGTCTGTCGAGCAGTATTTAGAACTTTCTGACAGTGCCAATAATATTCACTTTATGAGACAGAGCGAAATAGGCAGGAGGTAACAAAAAAAACTCTGCCTTTGCGTCACCAAAGACTGCCTGTTTTTAAAACATACAATGGTTTATTGTATCGGTTTTCTAGATCAGAACTCTGTATATGTAAATATGGAGGAAAAACATATCCAACTGCCTTTCAATGTGACAGAAGATGGTATTTTAATATTGTTTGTTTAAACTCTTTAAGAAATGACAGATTTTTAGTTCTTGTGTGGCAGTATTCAAAATAACACAAGTAGAACTCAAACAACTAAAAAAAAAGTTTTCAGCAAGCACCACTTTCAATTTGTTGAGCCATGCATATGTTCAAATATAAAGCAAGAACCCGAGGTTCTCTGTTGTGACACAAGGTTATATACTCAGCTGTTGGCAGAACTTGCGGGCTATTTGAAAGGTGGTGCAATAGGATCTGAGCCGTGTGTTTCGAAAGACTACCAGCTCTTTCACGTGTTCCAGATCTGTTACAGGAAACTTCAAAAGAAGTGTAAAATGTCCTCGGCCACCATCTCCTAGAATCAGAACCCATTTACCCTTCCTCCCTGATGATTCCTCCTTGCTTGTTGAAATAAATGCCATGTTGTTGTGCTGTGTTTTGGCGTGTGGTGGCTGGGTTCTGTCTACCACACTTCCCTGTGGGTGTGGTCACCAAACCCAATTGCCACTATCTGCTCGTGTATACATGATACCAAGGCAGCTGGCCAATGAAACTCCTCCCACCCAACCTGTTTTGACTGCATTTTGTACTCAGTTGTCCAGCTGTATTGGTGTCATGTAAACATAGCTTTTATTAACCCAAGTAGGAATTTCTCATTTATATATAGGGTGTGTTTTGGTCATAGTTTCACATTCGTGATTCAGTATTTATACACTAATCCAATGGTTTTGTGCACATGAAAGGTAATTTACTACCAAGTGTGATTCTGATACAAAAAAAAAAGCCTTTCACAGACATACATGCCTGTGATGTCGATACATTACACTCACTACTACTGCAGAAATTCATAAGAGCCAAAACCTTAAAAAAAAAAAATAGACATAATACTAAGGTGAAAGGAAAGTACCAATGGGAAGACCAAACTAAACATCACGAAAGTTGCTGCCACGTTGTTTACCCCACTTAGATTTATCTTTCAAATGTACAATTCTGTATTGAACATCTCCCAGCCATAGTCAGGAAATTTAATTGAGCCCTTTCCAACCTAACACATTTCCACTAATTATGGCGAGGCAGACTATTTTTTACTAAGATAATTTATATGGATAGTTATTTTAGTTCTCTGTCTTTGCCCATTTATTTTTTATTTAATCATCTCTCCTGCCTAGGAAAATAGCTATTTTCCAGGAAGGGTTATTTTGTTCTGTGATCATTTAAAATTTAGAAAAAAAGATCAGGATTAGTGTTAATATCAGCTGCAGTTTCTCAATCTGTATGAATCCTGTCATCCAAGAAGCCCCTTGGTGAACTGGGAGATCTGTGCCCAGTGACAAAGAGTTTGTAAGCTGCTGTGCAATTGTGAGTTACCACAAATGAAAATACAGGACAGCACAATGTGGCCTGTGGAGAATTCCCCTGAGCCAGCTTCAGCACTTTTCATCACCGAGTCTGGACATTTGCTGTGTCTGAAGGAGAATTTGTGATGGAATGACGCAGTTTGGATTCTTGCCAGCTACTACCTAAATGCAGTGGGGGGTCAGTGCCTTGCTTTGTGATGACAGTCTTTTTTGAAAATATGCAAAGTCAGAATCCAGGCTCACATTAAGGTTTTTAAAGAGTCTGTCTCCTAACTACACAAAGTAGAGTGAGAGAAAGGCAAGGACCCACAGACAGCAGGGGAGGGTGTTATCCAAACATTTCATTTTCAAAACCTTCAGGTTGGGATAACCACATTCTTACACACATATTCTGAGAGAGAGAGAATTCATGATGAACCCATCTCTCTTTTTAATTGGAAGTACATCAGCTCAAGAGATTACTAATCCAGACTACAACCATATTATTGGGGTTTTTTCCCCTGAATCAGGCCTGTGTTAATGGTATAGTATTTATCAGGACAGGATTCTAAAATTACTCACAAACTTGTTGAAAATTTGAATACCTCCACACCAGCCTAAAAATGGACCTTAAGTTCCTGGAACCTCTGATGTTCTTTTAAATCAATGGAAAAATGATTTATGAACTGTATATAGAGTACATTCATAAATGTGATGATGTATTTTATCACTAATCCAAGATGTCAATATTAGAGTCTATTTTGCTTATATTTTAAGCAATTATACGTTTTTGCAATTCACTGATGATGTATCATTTTCAAACTGCTTTAAATATCCATTAGAAACAAGTATTTGAAGCTTTTACTTAATAGTAATTACCTTGAACTGTGTATTTCTAGTTTGTAATACATATTTATTTAGTTTGTGCCTTTGGTTTCTTAAAGTTATATTTGTATTTTATTCAGGAAATGCACTTTTTGTCACTTACAGCTGTGGTTCTAATACTGCCTTGAACCATTACTGTTCTCTTTACCACTTCCAAAGTTTTTTGGAGGAAAGAGGAAAAAACCCAAAAAGTTAGCACATTAATGAGTAGTAAATCTAAGAGAAACATTTGTCATTTCTTAATAAGAACGTGGAGATATTGAATACATCACTTCCTGTTCATCTGAATACAAAGAATGCCTTTACTGACTTGTAGTTCTGAAGTTTAATGAAAGAACAATTCGTTTGCATTTCCTGATGAAAGTAAAAGCATTTTAAAGAGAAATACATGAATTTCTCATACCCAGAAGACATGCAGCTGACACTACTACACAGCCACACAGCATTCAAGTCAGCTTGAGTGAGAGCACAGCAGTTGGGCTCTCCTATGAAGGCTATTCTGGGCTGGAGGCAGGGAATACTCCGTGATTGTTTCTTTTTCCTAGTTAGGCCCATTTTACTTGTTTGTTTTGTTTTGTTTTGACTCTTGCACTACAGTCTAGAGATCCAAAAGAGCTGAAAAGTTCATAGTTGAACAGACATTTAAATATATTTATTTTTAGTTGTCATTCTAATCATTACTGATTAGAAGCATGACTCCTGAAGGAAAGGGAAATAAAGCCCAATTCATACTAATTTTTAGTAAAACACTCACCATATAAATAGGCTTTATTGGGTTTAATTTTTAACCCAACAAAATAATGTATAAAATAAGTGTTCCTTTACTGTCAATTTATCTAGAAGATCTATAATATATAGACTATATATATAATATAATATATACAACATAGCCAAATATATGAAAACTTAATGTATAATTTGGAATTCACATGCTATGTAGAGCGGTATACAATTAAATTCTGATTTTCATAAGGTTTTTTTTTTTCATTACTGTTGACACAGTTTCAAGCATCCTATCATGTTGTTTCTACTACTTTTTTCTTCTTTTTCATTTTTTTGAAAAAAATTTTTTAACCAGACCAGGCCCCACTGTAATATCACCTAAGAGAGTCAGGACAGTTTTTGCATTTATAAAGATATGTTCCTGTAAGGGCAATTGTAATGGAGTTCAGTGGTAATGGAAGCAAAAGTACAGTAATCAAGTGTGGAAAGGAACTTTTGGAGAGACTGAAATGTATTATAGCTTCTGGAAAAAACTGAAGGCTACAGATTAGATGCAACATTCTTGTGTTCTTGGAGGAACTCACATACACGTAGCTGACCTGAGTAGTACTTCAGATCTCAGACTGCTCTTCCACAGCCTTCTGTAAGGTTCTTGATTCTGCAAAAAAAAAAAAAAAAAAAAAGCACACAAAAACAAACAAAAAAAAAACAAAAAAGCAAAACAAACAAAAAAAAACAGAAAACAACAAACAACAAAAAATAATTCAACCACAAAATAATGACTGTTTCAGTGTGTCCTTCATGTGAAAGCTATTAAGGACCAAATATACTACTGTGTATAAGAAGAAATTACTTCCTAAACAGTAACTGAAAATAGTTAGAGTTAAACTTGCTGTGGATTTTGTCTTGGCAGTTGTCATCTTACATTATTTGTCAAAGGAAATGTGTTTGGCAGTTAAAAAAATCTTTCCTTAGATTTAGTGGTGGACTTTAACCTCTTAAATAAATGTTAGTATATCAGATTGTGTCCTTGAAAAATATTTTACTTGTATGATTCATGACAATGTCTAAATCTTTACTATTCTTCTGGCAAAAGCATCAGTAAGGGAGAAGGTGAAAAAGAGAAGTATAGCCTTTATGTCAGAAAAATATTCTTTTTAGCTGCTTACTTTCTCATGAGAAGTAAAGATGTTTACAGTGTATGCCAAGATTTTCAGTTTCTATATAACAACAGTTAGAGGTTCTAATCATACTGGAAATTGTGTTATAATGGCTTGAGCCATGTTGCTAGGAAACAATAGGTTCCAGTTTTGTATTCCTGCTCTCACTCCTGTGCTGAAAAGTGACTGGATACTGTACAGGTTCATGTTCTCTGGCTGCAGTTAAACGGTCTTTTGCATTTTGCTCTGGCTTTCAGGTCAGAAGCATGCATTTTTCTACAGAGCATCACAACAACATGCTGTAAATATTTAAAGTTAAACATTATGTGTTGATATTTGAAACAAAAAAGTACTTTGAATATTTCATTTTTAAAAAATAAAATGGCAAATGAACACTGTGTCTCATTTTATTCATGCGCCAAACTGCATTCTCAACTCAGTCTGGTCACCTTAGATTTGAAAAGTGGCTCCCTAACACAGAATAAAACCGCATAATCTTGAAAATATACGTGTAGAAATCAAAAAGGCACTAATCATAAGAGGACATCTTTTCACTTTTATTTTTCATACATATAGGATTGCTGACACCAATGACCATTTAATAAAAAAAGAAGAGTAGCTGTTTCAAGTTTAAAAGCCTCTAGGCTAGGACTTATAAAGGTTCTCCCTCCTGTTGATGCCTTTCTTGGCAATAGAAAGAAAATTAAGGATTGAAAAACAGGGGTGGGAGGGAGCTAGGAGAGCAAGGCAACCCAATGCACTGGCAAAGAATTGGATGGGCCAGGGGAGGCAATCAGGAGAGACTAAAAAATAACAACTCTTCTGAGGCCCAAAGTCCTGAGCAGTTACAATGGCCCTTTAGCACTTACTTTTCACAAAAAGACATTTACAAGTGACACTGGGAAAGCTAGCCAGCAGATTTTCCAAAATTCATCTTTATACTAATGGAGTACCTATAATCCAAACAGGCTGTGATTGCACTTTGCTTAAAATCCTGGAATTTACACCACTCTCAAATGCCCTCTGCTTTTTTATTCACCAATATATAGAGATACCTTGAAAAGATTCACAGAGCAGAAGACAATCTTGATTGTTTCAACCCAACCAATCAACAAAAAAAAGCTATGGGGGCGGGGAGTGTAGCTGGGATATATTAGTATCACCTGGAGATTGTTTTTTCAACCTACGCATCTCACCCTCAGTTCAAAAAGAAAGAAGAGCTCGTACATTGAGAGAATTATAAAGGAAATAAGGGATTTCTCCATGTTTCTTCCCTAGTCACCCTCGCTTTCAGAGATCTTTGAATATCAATGTTATTTAAACATTTAGTAATATTACTATTGTGAATTTATATAAGTCTAGTATCTCAATAGTCCTATAAGGTGAGCAAGACTTAATTATTCCTATTTGTCAAATGTGATTCTAGCAACAGACTGACTTACTGTACATCACTGGCATAATCAGTGACAAAGCCAAAAAGCAAATTCAAGTCTCATTTGTTACTTTGATGGGCTCTCTCCAGTCGATCAGGTTTGTTATATTCTTTCCACATAAAAATATTCATTTAAAAAGCAAATGACCTAATGATGAAATTCCAGCCTTTTACTACAAGTTGGGCCAATGAGCCCAAACTATGAAAGTGTCCAAATTGGGCAGTTTAACTTCACCCCGAGTGCAAACTGCAAAATTATGGTGCCCCATTTACTGCAAGGGCAAACATAGGCAACAAAGTTGAATTTATAGCCCACTAACAGGAAGACTAGGCATCTTACAACCTTGAAATACTCAAGGGCAAATCTGAGTTTTATTATTAATAGACTTTGGATTCTGAACTCAATAAAGTGAATCAAATAAAACATAAGCTGACATCTAAACATTCTTAACAGATTTTAAAGCTGGTTCTCACATTTTAAATTACCCTTTCTACCACAAATAATATCTTAAACCCAGCCCTCGATTTGTACCAGAAGAGTTAATCAGAGTTAATATCCCCTGTAGGCATATTCTCCCTATGTACTACCACAAAGGTTCCCTGCCTACAACAGCCAAATGGACAATTATCTAAGCTTGTCTTCCTACTGACCTTAAGAACAAATTTCAGAGGAAATGAGCAAGTATTTGATAAACTGTCATGTTCCTCATGGGCTTGCTGACACACTTTTTTTTCCCCTGAAGAAAGGTGTACATGTAGAAATATATGTGCATTTTTCTGCCTGTACTCAGCATCTTATAGGTATATGTTAGCATGGCAATATTTTAGATATGGCAAGGATATGACCTTTCTGTAAAGGTGCAAGCTATTATATACTGGGAAATAGCAAGGATGCTCATGCCAGGAAAGAAAAAGTGGGGAAAAAATGATGAATAAAAGGCCAGCAAAAGAAGACAGTGGGTAGGGACATCAACTGTAAAATTTGACAGTAGCAAAATCAGAAAAGCACTTACCTTTTTCAGTGAATTAGTCCAATAAGAAAAGTAAGATGAACTTCATCAATGCTTTATTTAGTATATCAATAGCACCTATCTTTGAATATTTTTGAAAGGAATATTTTAAGACAAATTAGGAAAATAAAGCTTTCAAATACTTTATTATAATAGGATAAACCATAGATGATTCAAAAAAAAGTTTTTTCAAAGAAGACTCTGGTAAAGGAACATGCAAACAATTCATACTTTTAGGATTATTCCAGAACAAGTTAGGGTAAAAATTAATTACACCTATTAAAATTTAAACCCAAGCTACAAATATTTAAAAAGTACTTAAACATATGCATTTTATATTGAAAGTCAGCTTTCTTAATTCCTTTACAAATTAAAGTGATGCTTTTACTTCTAGAAATGGTAACTGGCACACAAATACATCATTGCGGCCATATTCCACCTTTGCAATCCCATAGCATCCAGGTTAAATGCTCAGAAATCAGATCTTGCCAACAGAGACAGTAGCTTTGTGTCTCAGCAGGTCACTAATTATTAACCAAGCTCACCACCTCACATGAAGAACACAGAACAGAATTCCAAGTCACTAGGTTACATAGAAACTTTGCTTTTTCCTATGGACTGAAGGCTGAAATATTTAGATTAATGCATTCTGCCTTTAAAGACAGCTCTATCTAGGGAACCCTCATACACTGTTGGTGAGAATGCAAATTGGTGGAGTGCCTGGGTGTTCTTTGGAAGGAATGATGCTAAAGCTGAAACCAGTACTTTGGCCACCTCATGCGAAGAGTTGACTCATTGGAAAAGACTCTGATGCTGGGAAGGATTGGGGGCAGGAGGAAAAGGGGACGACAGAGGATGAGATGGCTGGATGGCATCACCGACTCAATGCACATGAGTTTGAGTGAACTCCGGGAGTTGGTGATGGACAGGGAGGCCTGGCGTGCTGCGATTCATGGGGTCGCAAAGAGTTGGACACGACTGAGCGACTGAACTGAACTGGAAAAACAATATGGAGGTTTCTCAAAAAAAAAAAAAAACTGAAAATAGAGCTACCATATGATCCAGCAATTCCACTTTGGAGTATATATCCAAATAAAAACAAAAACACTAATTCGAGGGATATGTGCACCCCAACGTTCAGAGCAGCATTATTTATAATTGCCAAGCTATGGAAGCAACCTGTCCATCAACAGATTAATGGATAAAGAAGATGTAGTATATTTACAATGGAATACTACTCAAGCATATAAGAAAAGGAAATGTTGTTATTTGCAGCAACATGGGTAGACTTAAAGGGTATTACGCTAAGTGCAACAAGTCAGAGAAAAACAAATACTATATGGGATCACATATGTAGAATCTAAAAAATACAACAAATTAGTGAATTTCAAAATAAAAAAAGCAAACAGATATAGAAAACAAACTAGTCATTACCAATGACAAGAGGGAGGGGGGAGGGGAAATAAAGGCGTAGGGAATTGAGGTTCAAACTATTCTGTATAAAATACGCTACAAGGATATATTGTAAAACACAGGGAATGGCCAATATTTTATAACTATAAACGGAGTAGAACATTTAGAAAAAAGACAGATCCACCTACACATTGGGACCC
This sequence comes from Budorcas taxicolor, assembly GCF_023091745.1. Classification (NCBI taxonomy): domain Eukaryota; kingdom Metazoa; phylum Chordata; class Mammalia; order Artiodactyla; family Bovidae; genus Budorcas; species Budorcas taxicolor. Next base: position 34,866,869 of record NC_068935.1, read on the forward strand.
TCTCTTACCACGTACTTATCAACTTTTATTGTTACTTTCTTGTGTTTTATTGTTACTATCTTTATTGTCTTTTATTGACTGCTTTCTTGTCCAACTAGGCAAGGGGCTGCCTGACCATGGAGGCCAGGTGTTCTCACTTCTCCACGCAGGTACCTATTGTGTTTGCTGAGTGAATGAATTCTCTGAGCCCTGAAGCAACTTGACATGTAATCGAATTGCAAGAGTCGTGAAAATATAAATGTGAGAAGAAAATACCAGTATCCATCACTGTGTAAAATCTTGGCTCTCACGTAGGTTGCAATCACTTGGAATTTTTAAAAATTAATGTCACCTGTAAACTTCTGATGGTCTTGTCTGGCCGCCTCATAGAAAACGGCTTGGAACGCAGCTGCTCACGAGCCACGGCCAATGAGCCACAACTGCTAAAGCTCCCTTTCAAAATAAGGTTGCACATCGAGTGGCAACTACTGCGGTAGAGGTAAATGAAACAAAGTAAAGCCCACTTCATTGGATTTGTAATATAATTCAATCCTATAGCATCAAATATAATAAACATGTAGAGCATATTTTAAATTATAAGATTTTTAAACTCCAGACTGATCTGTGGATTTTACTGTCCAACACCAGAACACTAGGTAAGACTAGGCAAGAAGGTTGCTTTCAGAATTAAAGAGAAATTCTTCACTGTTTATCTAGCACTTGTTTTCAACACACAGGGCACAGCTTCAAAAATCCCCAAAGAGCCTACAACATCATAGCTAGTGGAGAGCATAATACCTAATGTAGAACCACACGTGACAAAGATGAAGGACACAAACCAGCTTCCTGCCATATAATCAAGCAAGACATTTTCAAATCAGTAGCTATCAAATAATATTTCACTAAAAATGGTGCTTTCGAGAAAAACTGAGGATTATTTTTATTTATATTTGGCAAGACATGACATTAATCTTTATAAAGTATCATTATTTTTTAAATCGTTTCCCATTTGTAAATATAATAACTGAAAATAATCTGTGCAATTATTTTTCCCCAATCCTCATTTCAAAGCTCCTCATTATCCAAAAAGTCCATTTCAGCTTTAACATCATGCTAGATGCTTCCATTACAGGGCTATGATGGTTTTAGAAATACATTTGTAGCTCACTGAACTGTATTATCTATTATATATAAGACTTAGCATATATTTAAATTATTGAAAATAAAGTACAAGGTGTGTTTTCCTTTTCTTCATGGTGCTTTCAGGAGGACATCAGGATCATCTCTTCTTCCTAAAGAAAAACAATAACAAAAATCAAGGAAAGATAAATTTACAAGCTATTAAAATTACAAGTTAACTCAAACTTATAAAATTTCCCACTGCATAAAGTTCACAAAGATAAAATCCCATGATCTAGCTCAAGCAACTAGTATTTAAAACTGTTACAGAGAATAGACTACTGAGCCAATTTGTAAATTGGAGTTCTATTTACATTTCTTTTCAAAAAGCTAACTACTCAATTTAATTCACCACTTGAGTCTAATTGTCAGTTTATGCCTGAGCTTGGGTCCTGTCAAAAACGGAAATAACAACTCATTTCATCATAAATATTTATTGTTTCAATCAACACGTATCCTCTTACTTCAGACAAATGATTAACCCCTTTCAATAGATGTCAGCTATCACAAATCTGACAGCTGAGGACATTGGCTAGTGTTCGGTCATTAGCTTGACATATCCATTAAAACGGCTTTGCTCAAGAGATTTAACAATTGGCACTAGAGGAATAATAAAGTCGACTTTCTTTCCTTTGCTACAATAAAATTTTATTAATTCAAGCGTCACAAATCCAGAAATCAGGATCGCGTGGACCAACCTAACATTAGCCTTTCCACCCTTGAAAGGAGAACACTATCTGCTAAGCAAAGGTGAAGAACAAACCCAGATGTTCTTGGAATTGTCCTATATTTCAAATGATTTGTGTTTGAATTTGTAAAGTGAAATGGTACTTATGGAGCCACAAAACAGGCTTGGGAAAACAAGACGGGAAAAGAGAGATGAACTGTTGTGGGCTCATAGTATTTTTTATATTTCTGCAGAGTTTTATTAAAAGTCTATAGTATAGCATGTGGAAATCCAATAGCATAGGAACAGCCTCCCCTCAGTTGGGCTGTCGGCTCCATCTACTTTCTCATTGCATTTTTCTTTGCTGTTGTTCAGTCGCTCAGTCTCATCCGACTCTTTGTGACCCCATGGACTGCAGCACGCCAGGCTTCCCTGTCCTTCACTATCTCTCGGAGTTTGCTCAAACTCATGTCCTTTGAGTCAGTGATGCCATCCAACCATCGCATCCTCTGTTGCCCTCTTCTCTTGCTGCCCTCAATCTTTCCCAGCATCAGGGTCTTTTCCAATGAGTCAACTCTTTGCAACAGGTGGACAAAGTACTGGAGCTTCAGCATCAGTACTTCCAATGAATATTCAGGGTTGATTTACTTTAGGATTGACTGGTTTGATCTCCCTGTTTGTATTTTTCTTACAGAACTATATGTTTATGACTAGGGTTGACTCATAGCCCTGAGCTTCCAAAGCCTATCAAAGAAGGACAGTAAACCATACCTGTGGCACCTTGTGTACTTCTAGCTGAAGGCTTCTTCTCAACTGGATACTGCAAAGGTATTACAATACCTTGATCTGGCTTCTGAAATGCTGAAATGAGATTTTTTATTTTCCGGAAAAATCTTTTATGTACCCCCGGTGCTGTCTGGAAAATAAAAGGTCAAGCAGATTATTCATCTACCTCATAATTATACAAAAGGGCCTACAAAATGTGTAAGGGATGCGGAGAGAGGTAACATTTGTGTAACTTATTCAAATATTTGAAAACAGAAGGAAGCAGGAAAAACAACATTCTAGAAGAGCTCACTTTGGTTGGCTGAATTGCCCTGCAAGAGGAGCTAATGAGCTGTCATTTCAGTTCTCCCGAGGGTGGTATTAGTTTGTACAAGCCCCTGCTCATCACCCTGCCCTTCCCACCTGCTACCCTTCATACATCCCAAACCTCTAAGGGTATACAGGCCATTACCCACAATGAATTCACCAATGGAGAGGATGAAATTAAACAGGGGAAAAAAACACAGATCCTACAGGTCATTAATAAAAAGCTTAAAGAACCAAGAAAAATTTTTAAAGCAAACAAAACAAACACCCATTTTCCCTGTCATCATTCCACAATGTAAAATGCTACACAGGAAATTTAAAATTGCATTTTAAATGCAGGGCTAGTTAGTCCTCATACTCTGACTCCATAATCTGTCCTGCCTCATCCTTCACATTCAATTTTTTCCTGCTTGGGAAACTTCCCTATCCTCCCCCAAATTGTTCTCTCCATCACCACTTCACTTGACAAGGTTTTCTCTGACATGAAAATGAAAGACTCTCTGAGGTCACCTTTATTTATTCATCTGGTTGGTTTTGAAGGGATCATTATTTGCAGGTGACTATTAAAATGTACTCCTTTCCTGACATCAATTATCTTGTAAAGACACTACTTGAAATCAACAACAATTTCCTGCAAAAGCTTATGAGTCAAGCTTTAGGCATCAGCTCAAAACTGTCATTTTACATAAAATAAAATAGTATTGCTATAAGTGATTGAACAATGACCAGTTTTTTGTTTTTGTTTTTGTTTTTGTTTTTTTTAAGAAAGCTGTTTTTCAGCTCTTCCATCTGGAAAATTTTTGAGGTGGGAGCTGTTCATTTGTTAGCATTTAATGAGAAAACAGGAAGGCTGGCAGACAGACTTCTGTCAACTAGACTAAATGCTGAAGATAGCACACTATCCATTGTAACTCTTGGTCATTTCCTACATCGGGGTAAATAGTTTTTCATTTAAAACACTGAAAAAGTTCTTTTTACTGATAGTTTTAAATAAGTGTCCACTCAAAGGCCCACACAGCTACTCAGTAGATGCAGAATACTCTCTCACTCAGCTCCAACCTTATGGTCAAAACACCTTTCCAGAATTCTGTTGAACCCTCATCCAAAAGAACATGGCCATTCTTATAGGAGTGCAAAATTCTATGGACTCTTACAGAAGTCCTAGAGTTCCTTGGCTTTAGGATAGAATCTCCAAATGGCAAAGGCAAGCTGTAGGCACAAAATAATCTTCTTGTATCTTCCTTAGAGTACTTTTTCATTTTCAAAGCCTTTTCCCATCTCTTGCCCCCACTATTTGACAGACTGGCTGTTCTTGAATGATTTGGTCACTCCCATTTGACAGACAAGAAAATGAAAATACAAAGAGATAATTCAGCTTGCCCAAGTCACACAGATAACCAGAGCCAGAATTGGCCCTAGATCCCAGGACCCAGTGCCTTTCCTCTCAGATTAGGACTAGACCAAACAGGTTCTAGTGAGGTTAGAGTCACAGACCAGAAGAGAAACTATACACTCCCCCAGTATGGAAAGATTTCAAACCACACATTTTTTCACCTGTTCTTGTGGCTTGTAAAACCATTTATCAACAAAAGCATCTTTTTTATGGGGATTTATATGCAGTTAACCTTGATTATCCACGCTAACAGAGAGGAATAATAGCATGGGATGTAAAAAAGCAATTGAAATTTGGCATGTAATGTTGCACTGGCAGATAAGTGACCAAATTTATAATGTTTTGCTTAGGTCAATAAGTGAAATTATTTAACGTCTACTGATCTACTGATAATCAAACATCCAGAAAGCCCAAAAGCACTGAAGTCAGCAGAGGGGTGTTAGTACATTTCTTATAATGTACCACAGACAATGTACATATTAATAAACGATGGGTGACTGTCTGTAGAATTCTCTGAATTAACAATTTGACTAAATTTTAGCCTGAGTCACATGAGATAAATTAATACACTTGGCAATGATAAAACCTAAAATTCTGTCTAAAATGAGAAATTCACATCATATTTGTCTTTCATAATTGAGTGGATCCAGGGTTCAATTTTACTCCGCTCTTTGAAACAAATCGCAGACATACCTCAATTTCTAGCACAATCCTTGCACAGAAGATGAAGTGCTACTGTCAAGATTTTTCCTGCAGGGTAGCAAACTAAAGCATTGTTCCAAAAAGCAATATAAATATCTGTTATTTACCCAATTTTGAAAATACATTTACCACAAGAATTGTACCACTGACATCTCCCGTCCTGTCACTGAACTCAGCTATTGTTCAAATTTGCACATTTGCCATACTGTCATCTCTTAGTTATCCATGGAAACATATTTTGGATCACAGCTGGTCTTCAATATGCTCTAGAGAAATTTCTTCCAGTCAGGTGATATGAGCTCTGAGTATACACACTAGTTTAATATTCACCTTAAGAAAAATGTAACTAAGAAAGCAAATTTAGTAGATAGGGGAAAATGCAATGTATTTCAAAAATAAATCTAGAGTTTTTCTTTTTTTTAACTGTTTTCCTTTTGGAGAAAACATGCCAATCTTCTGCTCTCTTGGTGCAGATAATTACAATATTATTAGATAAACCGGTCAGACCAGACAACAGAATGAGAGAGCATTTGTGTTCAATAAGCCTTTTCTTTCCTAACATGATCACAAACATGTAACACTCTGCGTGTGATGTTGTACTTGAAATGGAAGAAAATGAATTAAAACAAAAGGTTAGCTAAACCCTACTAATTTAAGATCCTTTTCATACAGAATGTTCTTCAGAAGCAGAAGGCTACTTCTCTAGGGAGAAGGGCTATTTCTGGCCAAATTATATACACATATATATGTATGTATCAAATGGTACTATTCCTCATAATAAATGAAATTTCATTTCCTATTCAATTATCTCTGCAGTGATGCAGATAATTTTTTAAAATAAACAGGTATAAACAGTTTTGATTAGAGATAGTACTGCTTTTCCTCTAATTAGTATCATGGCATTAATTATCCTGATATAAAGCAACAATGTGTTTGAAAACTTGCCCTAATTTATCTCAGTAGTTCAAAACATTTGTAGTGTGCAATTTGTGCTTTCTAGTTTACTGATGCATCTTTAAAGGTTTAGAGCTATTTTAATTTTTTTTAAGTCTAGTCTTTAGAGTTTCTTAAATGCATAGAATGTGTTATTAATAGAGGTTGATATTAGCATTTACATTTTCAAACAGCTCATGGTGAAGTGCTTTCATTATAAAGACAGACTGTTTTTATATAAGAGTCAGAAATCATTTGAAGTCAAAAGTTTCCATTGCAGAGCCCTCTATTTTGACAGCAGGGTAATATACTATCCTGGTAGGTAGAAAGAGATCCACTCTATAGGCATTTCTTGCAATGGCACAGTGACTTTCAAATTTTTCAAAACCATCAAAATCCATTTTTCTAATGAAATCTTTCTCAGAGCCCCACTTGCTAAGCAAAATAAAGGCTGCTCAGATTAAAGACAAATTGGGGACCCAAAGCATACCCGCACATCCTCCTCTCCTCCTATAACCCCCTGGGCAACTCCAAGGCACCTAGATGGAAGGACCTTAGGATTTTGAAGAGCATAGCTCGAAAGCTACTATAATATTCCCTCTCTCTCCTTCTCACCTATCCTTGTCCTTTCATATGGTTCAGCGGGGAGTCCTGTCACCAAAGTAGAGCAGCCTTGATTACCCTAATACTTGGAAAATCCTCTATTCTTCAAACTTTTATGATAGATAATGTGTAACACTTAACTATATATGATCACACTGTTCAGCAACTTGGGTGAATTCCCACTGTTGAGGGCTTTGCTAGTTAGGCCTGTGGCTAAGAGCTTTCCTTACACGCATTATCTCATTTAATCTTCAAAATGAATACTATGAGTAAGCGACTATTTTTAGCCTTATTTTATAGATGAAGAAACTCATTCAAAGAAAAGTTAAGTAACCTACCCAAGGTCAGGGACCTCTCAGAAAGGGGCTGAGGGTGGACAAGACATGTAACCCAGAGCCACCTGACAGCAAACGCCAGGCTCGCATTGCTGTTGAATTCATTTGGTATCACCTCAAGGGTCTTATAAGCTCTTAGAAAACAGGAGTCATGTTGTTTGATTCCCCACAGAACCACTTGTGTTAGTATTATTTAGTAAATAATTGTAGATTTGATTCTTTTATATATTTTTGATAGGCTTTCTAAGATTTCACTTAGGTACTAAAACTTTACCACAATCCTTTAGCTTTGTTATCTTTCCTCCAAAGCCAGACACTCCATACAATGGTGGCTGAACAGAACTGGGACCAAAATTTTTTTTAATGATCCATGAACAATTTTGGATTAGAGCATTAGTGATTTGAATTGGAGGAATATTTGGGGAATGTAGGATTTGACAGCTCTTTTATGAAAGCAATGTAAAAGTCAAACAGCTCCCCAATACCCCCAGAAGCAAAAATAAATAAAAGAGCTATACCTCAGCACTCCAAGAACCTGTTTCTGTCTGGGACACTCGGTATGTATAAATGTAACCTTGATACCTGTGAAAGAATAAACTTTCATTACTGAAAAATTCCAAAAGAACAATGGGTGTTCTAAATTTGAGCTTTAACTATTACATATAAATATACATATACTGGGACACACGTATATGGCACCAAGTCATTCATAGAAATAAAAGCCTGGGGACTCTAACTTGCTCACACATTATATCTAGCTAGTCACAGTTTCCAGTAAGCCTTCTTTACTTTTTTTCTTTTTAATGAGGGCACTCACACTCCTAAGGATTTGTCAAGTTGAGAGACTGCTAGGACAGAAAGAAACTAAAGACCTATTGTAATTGGTAAAAATTACAAATTATTAAGCCAGCCTAGGTGTCACAGTTGGTAAAGAATCCACCTCCCAATGCAGGAGATGCAAGAGATGTGGGTTCAACCCCTGGGTCAGGAAGATCCCTTGAAGTAGGAAATGGCAATCCACTCCGATTTTCTTGACTAGAAAATTCCATGGACAGAGGAGCCTGGTGGGCTGCAGTCCCTAGGTTCGCAAAGAGTCAGGCATGATGGAGCATGCACATGATGACAAATTATTACATAGATTCAACAAAGGTCTAGCTATATTACTTTTAAGCTATATTACTTTTGCACCTTAAGGTAAAAACATTTCACTGGCTAAGGTACTATGAGGCCTACTTAAGTTAATAGTAATAATATTAATTATAAATATAATAAATGTGCTATATCCCTATGATGTTACTATTATTATGTAACTTTATAATACAGTACTACTAATAATTTGATTTTAAAAGAGTCCTGCCAAAGTACTGAAATAAGCTTGTCCTTTTAGATGGCATAAATATTTTCCCCAATTATTCAGTATGTATGCATATTATATATCTGTATAGTTGATTTCTACTACATGCCAAGAGTTTTACATGCTGTATTAGTTTGCTCAGACAGATATAGCAAAATAACCATAGTCTGTGTGGCTTAAACAAAAGAAATGTATTTTTGCACAGTCCTGGCGGCTAGAAATCCAAGATCAAGGTGCCAGCTACATAGGTTTTATTCTGAGGCCTCTTATCTTGCCTTGTAGGCAGCCACCTTCTTGCTGTGTGCTCACATGACCTTTTCCTTGTGTGTGTGTGTGTGTGTGTGTGTAGAAAGAGATCTCTCTTTTTAAAAGGCCACCAATCCTATTGGGTTGGGGCCTCACCCTTACAACCTCATTTAACCTTAATTACATCCTAAAGGCCTGTCTTCAAACATAGCCACTTTGGGGATTAAGCTTCAACATATGAATTTGAGGGGAGGGGGACATAATTCAATTTTCAATTCATAGTATTCCAACACTGGCACCCCCAGATTCACACCTTCTCTCATGTAAAATACATTCATTCCATCCCAACAGCCTCAAAAATCTTCAATACATTCCAGCATAAACTCTACAGTCTAAATAAAGCCCAAAGTCTCATCTAAATATCATCTAATGATGTATGACTGCTACTGAGTCAAAATTCTTCTCCAGCTGTGAACCTGTGAAACCAGACAAGTCACATGCTTCCAAAATACAGCAAGGCAAGCATAGGACACATATCCTCATTCCAAAAAGGAGATATCAGGAGAAAAGGGGTGACAGGTCCCCTAAATGTGCAAAATTTCATAAGGTAAATTCCATTAGATCTTAATGCTTGAGAATAATCCTTTTTGAATTGATGCTCTACCCTCCAGCCCCACTGGGTGGCACTGTCACCCCCATGGCTCTGCAGCAGCAGCCTGCCCACCTGGCTCTGCTGGGCACTGATCCTGCCTCTGAAATTTAGGTGAAAGTGACCTTGCCCTCCTAGGCTTATGCACTCTGGTGCTGTGGTGAGAGTGGCAGCCCTGATGATCTCTGAAACGCTTTCAAGATCATCTTTCCATTTTCTTGAAAGATAAAGCATTTTTGCAGCCAAATTGCTCTGCTGCCCTATCATGTTCCCTTTGGTCCAAACTGACAGTGTCACTGATGCTTTGGTCCAAACTCTATTCCCAGCTTCAGCTGAGATGACTAGTTAACATCGTGGGTAATCTACTTAAGAAGCAATTGTCCAGCCACTCCCTTGGTGTTCTCTCCAGACCAAGCTTCATTTTTTGCCATATGAGTGGGCTGAGAATTTTCCAAATCTTTCAATTCTGGTTTCTTTTTGCTTAACAACTCTTTCTTTGCTTCATCTTTCTCCTTTTGCATTTTATCATAAGTAGTCACGAGGAACCAAGGTACTCTTTCAACACCTTGCTTAGAGATCGCCACAGCTAAATATTCAATTTTCAGGTTCTACCTTCCACAAAATATTAGAACACAGTTCAGCCAAGATCTTTGCCATTTATAATCAGGATGGCTTTTCCTTTAGCTTCTAACAACACATTTCTCATTTTCACCTGAGACCTCATCAGAATGACCTTCAACATCCATCATTCTACCAACACTGTGTTCACAGCAATGTAGCTTTTTTCTAGCATTCATCTCCAAACTTCTCTAGTCTCTACCCATGATCCAGCTCCAAAGCCACTTCCAAATTTTTAGGTTTTTGTTACAACACCACTAGACTTCTCAGTACCAAACTCTATACTAGTCTGCTTGGGCTGTCATAACAAAACGCCATAGACTAGGTGGCTTAAACAAAAGAAATTTACTTTCTCATAGTTTTGGAGGCTGGAAGTACAAGATCAAGGTGCCAGCAACATAGGTTTCATTCCAAGGCCTTTTCTCTGGCCTGGTGGACAACCACCTTCTTGCTGTGCTCTCACATGACCTTTTCTTTGTGTGCGTTCATTGAGAGAGGGTGCTGTCTCTTCTCATAAGGCCAAGACGCTATTGGATTAGAGCTGCACCCTTACGATCTCATTTAACCTAAATTGCCTCCTAAAGGCCCTATCTCCAAATACATCCACACTGGGAGTTAGAACTTCAACATAAGAGTTTGACAAGGACACAATTCAGCCCACAGCACATGCATTATCTCTTTTGGGCCCAACAGTAATCCTATGAGCTTTATATTGTGAAACTGATTTTATAGATGAGGAAACTGAAACTGTGAAAAGTAACCAAAGCCACACTACAAATCAAGCACCAAAGGTGGGCTTTAAATCAGACCTCTTTGACTCTAGAGCCCTGGCTTTTGATTCCCACCCTGTAATGGATATAGATTATTTATTATATTTTAGCATATATGGTACGTGCATGCATGCTTAGTCACTCAGTCACCTCTGACTCTTTGGAACCCATGAACTGCAGCCTGCCAGGCCCCTCTGTCCATGGGATTCTCCAGGCAAGAATACTGCAGTGGGTAGCCATTCCCTTCACCAGGGGATCTTCCCAACCCAGGGATCAAACCTGGGTCTTCCACATTGCAGGCAGATTCTTTATCATCTGAGCTATCAGGGAAGCCCCAGTATGTATGGTACTGCTATTTAATTTGCCTCACAAACCTTTGCTTCCTAGAAAAGTACAGTAAACTTTTATGCTGAATCATTTCAAATTATGAATCTGAATATTCACAGTTTTATTTCAGACATTTTCTGATTGCTATTCTTTGGCACAAGTTTGGGTCAAAATATATATTTGATTAGAACATATGTTAAACTCTGGTAAAAATAAATGTGTTTAAATCTAAAAGAACCTAAAGAATCTAAAGTATCTCAAACAGGGTCACCCTTGAGTAATTGACCTCACTTACCATTAATCCCTTATAGAACTAAAAGTCTTTAAATATGTGGATTAAATTACTGTATTTTTAATCAATATCCAAGAGTACTATTACCTAAGGGATAAAAAAAATTAGGTCTAAAACACTTTAGTCAGGTTTATTCGATTTGTGAAATCCAAAAAAGGGTCAATCTAATTTGCTGCTGTGATTACAGGAAATGTTTCATTTTTGTTATAAAGATTTGCCAGAATATTTATATCATATATAAAATAGCTTGATATATGCATATAATATACTATTTAGCACATATAATATGCTAAATAAATATAAAATATTACATTGTAAAGCCTTTTGCTTTTTTAATCAATTGAAATGTACCTCAAAATCCACTGATTTCAGTAAGTACTCTACAGGGAACAAGTCAAGCATTTCGATTTCCATTTTTCACTATGAGAACTCCAAACATAAAGCTTTAAGTGGTTTTCTTAAAGTTACACAGCAGGGAATTCCCTGGCAGTCCAGTGACTAGGACTTAGTGCTTCCACTGCAGGGGCCTGGATTCAATCCCTGGTTGGGGAACTAAGACCCCACATGCCACCAAAAAAAGAAAACAAAAAAAGGAAAATGGAGGTAGGAGCAGGGAAATAGCATAGGCCTTTATTTAGTTCCATTTTCCCTATGGAAAGCGATTAATGGCAATAATTCAGTATCATTAAAGGTGTTCTGGAAATTAATTATTTAAAATCTCAGCAACGATGCAAGCAAAATCATAGGCAACTGGTTTTCTACTTTCTCAAACAATGGGTTTCTAAAAGATACAATGAATCTATCTCTCTACTATCATTCAGCCTCATTTAGTCAAAATAAATGAGTCTGTTTTGAAAATTGTTTCCTAACGAATCTGATCTTATCGCACTTTCAGTTAAGCAGCAGGAACCTGAGTACCACTTCAAAAGTCCTTACCTCTTCAGTCTCGAACAACCTGATGTTAGCGGCACATAAAACTCCTTGTGATCAACCCATCCAACTTTAACAGTCTCCTACGCCCCAGCTCCTTCGATTTCTGAATGAGCAAAATTGTCTCCCCCCTCAAACAAGCCAGCATTTCATCTCTTCCACTTCCAAGTTGCTGGAGTAATTGACCAAAGATCTCCTGTAGCCAACTCTCATGGATTTACTCTCATATATCACTGATGGAAGAGATTTAAAACAGTGCAATTCAAATTATATTCCCAGGGTATTAGCAGAGCATCACCTGGGACCTTGCTAGAAATGTAGAATCTCATGCCCACTCTGGAATTGCTGAGTCAGAATCTGAAATATTAACAAGATTTCCAGATGATTTGTAGGCACATTAAAGTTACAGAAGGATTGATTAAAAATGCATGGAAAATGCTCGCACCTCATCGGCTTCTTTAACTCAACCTGGGTGCGTCTGTGCCACCACCCCTATAGTCACCCGGTCTATGTTTTCAGAATGAAATTTTATTTAAGTATAAGCTGAAGCTTTTTCAAGGGTTTCAGTCTTCACAGAACAGTGTTTCTAAACTTCTTACTCTTTCTTCCCCAACAAAATTTCAGTTTTGTTTTCTGTAGCTTGTATTAAGAAATAGTAATCTTATAATATAAAAGTAAACTAAAATATGGATTATCTCTTTTCCAAACTATACATGCTCTCTCCCCATCCACTGAAAAATCACTGTTTTAGGGAATAAATTGGCAAGTTATAACAAGGGCTATAAAACTGGGTATTTTTGACCTTATGACCTTCCTTATCTCCACCCGCTCTAAGGAATGAAATGGAAAAAGCAATTTGACCAAGATTTTCATAGGAGTTCTATTTTAATAGTGAAAAAAAGGAATTAACCTAAGGAATGTAACTCAAAATAAAGAAATGGCAGCAGAAAGAATGGTTCAAAACTAAACCATAGTTCAAAGATATTAAAGAGCTATATTTTTCAAAAAATTTTAAGCACATGGACCATGTCAATATAAAATGATGGTATGTGAAAAAAATGGACACAAGGAGAGAGAGATGCCACTCTGATTACTGTTCAAAACTATCCCTGTATGTATATAAATGTAAATTTAAATTAACATAAATACATCTTTGCATATTAATTTTCCTTTTTTTCTTTTTTGGCCATGCCATGGCATTCAGGCTCTTAGTTCCCTGACCAGGGATCAAACCTGTACTCCCTACAATGGGAATCTTAACTAGTGGACCACAGGGAGGTCTGCTAATTTTCTTTATAATGTTTTACAACTGACTAATAACATTGTTTTTAAATAAACAGAAGTGAAATTGTAATTTGAAGCTTTAAAAATCCAACTTAAGCAAATCACAAATTAGAAAAATATTGTTCATTTTAAAAAACTGGGACTCCGATACTTTGGCCACCTGATGCAAACAACTAACTCACTGGAAAAGACCCTGATGCTGGGAAAGATTGAAGGCAGGAGGAGAAGGGGACGACAGAGAATGAGATGGTTGGATGGCATCACCGACTCGATGGATATGAGTTTGAGCTAGCTCCGGGAGTTGGTGATGGACAGGGAAGCCTGGTGTGCTACAGTTCATGGGGTCGCAAAGATTCAGACATGACTGAGTGACTGAACTGAACTGACTGACATCCCTTTAGGATTATTTTTCCTCTGACTCCCTATTAATATAGACAAACCAAGAATGTAGTAGTGTAATCTTTGGTGGGGGGCAAGCTGTGATACATGTGGGATCTTAGCTCCCCAACCAGGGATCAAACCTGTGCCCCCTTCATTGGGAGCATAGTCTTAACCAGTGGACAGCCAGGGAAGTCCCGAATATACTGTAATTTTAACTTCCTTCCTCCATCAAACTGTTAGTCACACTTGTTGATAAGCCTGGAATTTTAAATTTACCATGAGAAAAAAAAATTAGAAAATTAATAATTGGTAGAAAGCAATTTTGTTGCTGTTGCCATTAACTAGTTTTCTTAAAAAATTAATTTCTTAAAAAAACAAATATTTTGCATTTCAATGACTACAAAGCATGTGTTGATTCTAACATTAAAATGTGCCTTTATCTTTTCAAAAGCTGTCCCCAATTCTTAAAAAATGTTCTGGTTAGAAACAGACAAGAAGAAAGCAACCCAACTTATTTCCTATTCTCTCAAAAGGTCAGCATAGGGGACAAATCTTGCTTTAAAATTGGCGAAACCACATCAATTCCTTCTTTATACCACTTCAAGGGCTACACAAAAGAAAAAGTTTAGCTACACCTGACTTCATGACACCACAAATAAAGCAAGCTAGTGCCCAGGCTGCCTATGTCTATACAAACAAATGTTATGTGCAAAATTCAAGGCACAATTATAATGTGACTGATTTTTTTAACAACTATTCCAGAGCTTTTATACCCAGAGGAATGGTATCCTATACAAAGCCATCATTACTGAGAGTGTTCTCTGATTCAAGAGGTTTTCCAGTTTCCTATACCCCAATCTTCTTTCTTTCAGAGTGAATTTGAATTTTCAGAACCATCAAAAGTCATTCAGCTTCAAGTTTGATGGTAAAACTCTGTAAAACCAACTTCAATGAGTCATGACAATGAATATAATCTCTTCTTCCCTGAAGTGCCACAGAACGTTTTATTTATGTACTCATACAATGGTCTAACTTTGTCTCACAATTATTTATAGATTTTTTATTTATATTAATGAACACCTACTACATATTAACTTTGTAAATGTTAACTCATGCAAGAATTCTCATAACAACTCCATGAGGTAACCAGTATTATTATCACCGTTCCCCTTTCCACAGATAGGAAACCTGAGCCATGGATAATTTAAGTAACTTGCTCAAGGTAAAATAGCCAGGTAAGGGCCACAGTTGGCATGCACACCCAGAGGGTTTGGCTGTAAGTCATGGGCTCTTAACCATTTTTCTATGCTGCCTCTCTCTTACATCAGAGGGACTGAACAAACGAATCTTTAGGTAAATCCTAAAGCCAGGACTTGCCTGGCGGTCCAGTGGTTAAGACTTCTCCTTCCAGTGCAGGGGGTGATGGTTCAATCCCTGGTAGAGGAGCTAAGATCCCACATGCCTCATGGCCAAAAAAAAAACAAAACGTAAAATAGAAACCATACTGTAATAAATTCAATGAAGACTTTTTAAATGGTCCACATTAAAAAAAATCTCTAAAAAAGCATAGTTCTCAAAAAAGGAAGGAGTCTGCTTGGCCTTATGACTGGAAAGAGCGAGCAAAGGAAGGGGCTAAAGCATAGAGACCAGATGGGGAGAGCCCCAAAGAGTCAACCTAGGCTTTCCTTTTGCTTTAAGCTAATGACATCTTTAGACTAATCTTACACCTTAATTTTACATTGTCAACCAGAGTCAGCACTTGATTTATTGGCTTGTGAATTGTCCTTTTGGTGGTTTGTGTATTGCAAATTTAATCCTATGCTGTTAATGGATTGTACTCAGACAATCCAAAATAGTTCTAGTGGCCTAAATTATCATGAAGATAAATGTGGCACCAACACACATAGCCAATTGTATTCAAAAACTAACTCATTAAGTTTTATAATTTCTCACTCTTCTGTTCCCCTTAAATACAACTGATAAGCTGGAGTTTTCTTTTGTCACTGTTACTTCCCCTATTTCTCCAGTTCAGTTGTTTGACAGGCACTTTATTCCCAGTCATCCTTTAAATCTTCAAGGACAAAAAGATAATTATCCTTTTATCTAAAGACACATATGTCAAATGACTTCATTATGTGTCCCTTTATATATATATTTATTATATATAAAGAATATAATTTCTTCTTCCCAATTTTTCATCAGATAAAAGTAGCAAATTCAGATATGTACAGAAAGATGTACAGAAATAAACTATCTATTCCAACTAATTATTTTAAATATTTTAAATTGGTTTTTCTTTTATTACCATCAAACTATCCCAGTGGGCATTTAGGACATTCCCAATGGTTGTTGACATTGAGGGTGAAAAAGAAAGAAATGCGAGGGCTCACATGTACCTTAGTGAAAGAAACTTGATATACCTTGAAAACCAAAAAGTATAAAATTAAATTGAATTTAAACTATTTGCATGGATATGAACATTTAGTATACTGGATAAATACAAAAAAATACATAAAGTCAGCAGATTTTCTGTTGCAAAAGAAAATATGGTAGGAAAAATTTCCATTTATGATAGAAATAAAAAAATAGACACATACATGCATGCTCACAGTAACTAGAAATAAGCCTAACAAAAATATGCAAGACCAATGGAAACAAAACTATAAAACTCTATTGATGAATGTAAATGAAAAATTTAATAAATGGAGAGACAGATCAGGTTTTTGGATGGAAAAACTAAATTCTTTAAAGATGACAATCCCTCCTTAACTTATGAATGAGTTTAACATAACCTCAATGGGATTTTTTTTAATTTAACAAAATTATTCTAGATTTCATCTTGAAGACCCAACAGATAAGAATAGCAAATAATGTTTTAATATATTCAAATATTATCATACTACAGAGCTAGTATTACAAGAATAAACCAATTGATCCAAATAGAGAACTGCAAAACAGTAACTGTTATATGTAAGAATTTAACATATGATAAACTAGGTTAATAAATCAATCAGGAATGGAAGTTCTATTTATAAATCATTAGCTATTTTGAAACAAATTCATTTAGATCCTTTCTCCACATCAAAATAAAACTCCAAATGAAATTAAAGAGTTAAACATAAACTAACCAAATCATAAATTTAAAGCAAAACTTGAAGTGAAGTTATAGGATATCTCTGCAAGTCAAAGAACTTTCTATGTTGGGAAGCAAAGGGAGAAATCAAACACAAGGAAAATGAATGATGGATTTTATTAAAAATGTTAATTTTTGTGTGTCAAAGAAAAGTGATGACAAATACCAAACTGAGAAAAGATACATCAGATCAAGGATTAGTATATAAAAACTCATACTGTATTCAGAAAAATAGTAAGATCCAAATGGTTAAATGGGCAAAGTACACACCAAAGAGTCAATTCATGAGCAAGGAAATACAACAGTTTACCAACCATATAGATACTTGATCACTAGTTAAAGAAATACGAAATAAAGAATGAGACATCAAATTTCAAGAATTTTTTTAACAAGAATACTCATTTCTAGGGAGCATGCAGTGAGACAGACACTTTCATGCAGTACTGGTAAGCATATATATAAACTGGAATAACCACTTGGGAAAAAATATTTGATGATCATGTATACATCAAGAATCTTAAACTATTCATGGTTTCTGATCTAAAAATAACACATCTTGAAATTTGTTATAAGGAAGTAAGCATAAATATGAGGAAATCTTTAGGGATTGAAATATGAATCATGACAAACTTCATAACAGCAAAAAAAGAATGGAATGATTCATATGTCTAAAATTAGATGACTGGTTAAGGAAAACATAGTTGGGTTGGTTGGACTGCCATGAAACTATTAAAAATAATGTTTTAAAATCACTTGTAAGAACATTATATACAAACATGCCTTTTTCAAGTTAAGTGGAAAGTGCAGCAGAATACAGTATTAGAAGAGCACATGCGTTTATAAAGCAATTTGTTTTATTAAAATATAGAAGAAAAACCACTTAATCTTCAACAGTAATTGCCTTTATGTTATAAAACTATAGATGATTTTCTCTCATTTCTATTATCTACATCTTAAAAATTTTCTATAATGTAAATAGGTGTTTAGGAATTATTTTTAATAGACTTATTATATCAAAATCTGGATTTATTTATTGAAAACAATTGGAAGAAAAACTTCTCGCTTTAAATGAAGATGAGCAATCCTATCAATGGAAGATCTCTTTAATACTTTTTGACATTATTCAGTTTTCCAAAATGAACAGATGAAAAGGCCATGATCAGGGGTTCAGAACTGGGGAAAGGAGCAAATCTACTGAGAAAGTATAGTATAAAGTACAGCTCAGCTTCCCTGGTGGCTCCGACAGTAAAGAATCCGCCTGTAGTGCAGAAGACGCAGGTTCGATCCCTGGGTCAGGAAAATCCCCTGGAGAAGGGAAAGGCTACCCACTCCAATATTCTTGCCTGGAAAATTCCATGGACAGAGGAGCCTGGCGGGCTACAGAGGGTGGCCACAAAGAGTCGGACACAACTGAGCAACTAAGCTACCTTACCACAGCACAAAAGGCACATGCAATGTGTTATTTCTGCAATAAAAATACAGAAACTAAAGCTCAACCAAACCTTCTTGGACAATGAAAATAAACAAAAGGCAGAATGAGAAACTATTTTGAGTGAACACTACAGTCAATGCATGTTTGTTAGCTGTACTTTGTTGTTCATTTATATATGTCACCATCAACATGGTTATTTCTTCTGTATATCATAACTATACATGTTTTGGTTTAAAATGAGTATATGGTTTATTTCAAAATAAAATTTGATTTTGTTACTACAGTGTAGTACTAAAAAAGAGGAAATGAAATGTTTACGTTTATCAGAAGGGATCCTTGGCTCAAAAAAAAAGCTGAGAAACTGTCATAAAAGGCACTGTATCATTGTGCCTTTCCTCTGCAGCAGTCCAGCCATCAGCCTCTAGGACTTGGAGGCCCAGTGTGCCCACTGAAAGATATGTTAGGGGGACTCCCAATTTGCCGACTGTTTTCTGCTACTTCATAAAAAGGTTTGCATGGAGAACCTAGAGTCATAAAAACTGCATTTAGGCAAGATTCACTTTGGGCAAAAAACTTAATCTGAGAATTTCCCATCTGTCTAAGTTAATTCCTTACGTGGCCCTGGCCAATTTGAGTAATAGGCTAAGATTATCCTTCTTTCTTGCATCTTTTACCAACTATAATCTTCTGCAGAAGATAGAGCACACATTACTATTCTTGTTTTACAAATATGGAAACCAAGACCTACAGAAGTTGAGTGATGTCCCAGAGGCCACAGCCTGGCCTCCTGATATCAACCCAAAAGCCTACTGCCATAAAGAATTTGCCTTGACAGTTCATTCATTAATTCAGAAACATTTATTGAGTGCCTATTGCATGCCTCATGATACCTGTTGCATGCCAGGCTGTGTTCCTGGTGCGGGAGATGGTGTCTCTGCCCCAGAGAGATTGCATTCTAGCAGGAGAGCCCAGCAAGACAAAAGTAGACAAGCAAACGTCAGACAGCTGAAAGCTCCCAGAAGAAAACTAAAGTGACAGATTATAACTGGGACAGGGAGAAGGTACTTATTTTAGAGGCTAGTCAAGGAAGTCCTCTCTGAGAGAAGAGGGAGAAGGAACAGTTAAGTGTGAAGATCCTAAGCAGGGAGCAGCTTGGCAAGCTCGAGAAACAACAAAGAGGCCAGTGAGTCTGAAGTCTTAGGAACATCCTGCCACACACTGTCCCCGGCTCTTCCTTCCCTTCCCAGGCCTTTTGTACCTTAATTTTTACCTCTAGGTTGAGGGTCCCATTACCTCCTTTGGTGAGCTTTCCTAAAGAAGCTCCTCTCATCAGTTCACTCACTCCTCCACCTTCTATTGATAAGAAAAGAGCCTAGGAATACGAGTTGGCTTTCACTGACCTACCCCAGTTTTCACTTTCGAAAAACAATAATATAAGGAAAACCTAAAATCTGAGCCCAAGGGATTCACTAGCTTGCACAGATTTCCCTTGTAGCTTTTATAACAAACGTTTTTAGCATGGCCTGAGAGTTGCCACAAATATGCCTTGCCCATTTAAAAATAATACAATAAACAATGAAAATCCTCTAACACCAGGCTCAATACAATCTCTCATCAATGACCTGGAAGGAACTTCAAAATCTTACCATGTATCATCAGACACCAAAATTACAACCAAGCATTTTCCCTCATTTTGTTTCTGTCTAGAAGCTACTGTACAGGGCTGCTGCTTTCATGAGTGTTTTTACCCTGCTAACAAAGAGTGATTGAGCTAGGGACTTCCTTAGAAACGCCCCGTGAGTACTTAAAGATATTGACTGAAATATATATACATTATATATATATAATATATTATAATAAAAAGTACTGAAAGAGAGTGAAAAAATAATAACAACAACAGCTTACTTTTACTGAACACTTAGTATGCATCAGGTCCAGTGCTAAATTTTCTACATGCATTACAGCATTTAATGCTCAGTCCTATGAGGTAGGTAGTAATATTACACTTTTTGGACAAGAAAACTGAGGGACTGCGAGGTTAACTTGCCAAAGCCAGCATCAGACTAGCACAAGATTAGGTCTTAGCTCTGCCTGACCCTGGAGCCCTGGAGCAAAGATGAAGGTGCATCTGATTCAAAATGGGGCTTTAGACCAAGAGATGCTTAGGTAAAGGGCAAAGCTGAATCATACCAGGGTGCTTTCCCTCCATGTCCTTTACGACTATTGTCTCTCCCAGCGTTTATCACGGAAAGGCCCTATTTCTGAAACCCCACCCCACCCCCCTCCAACTCCTGTAAAGAAAGCTAATTAAGCAAATCCAGAGAGGTGGTTTTATTCAGAAACCTCCCTCTCTCCCACATCCTGACCTAACTGGTATTGCTGTCTTAAAGGATTCTGTTTCTTAGTCTTCTTCCTCTCCTTGAATTTGAAATCTTCCTTTGGGAAGATACCTTCAAAGCCATTGCCAGAGGGCTGGAGAGAAAGGCCTCTCCTCTGAGGAGCTGGCGGCCCTATATCTGGCCATTCCCTCATCCCAGGCCTCCACCTTGCTGGCCTCTACCAGAAGTCCAACCTGAAGCCAGGAGCCTGAGTCCTTTTGGCAGCAAAGGTAAATTCTAGGCTCCTTTTCCTCCACTGCAAAGAGCATTCCTACAGCCGCCCCCAAAGGCGCTGGAGAAGACCCTCTGAAGAGCAGGAAGCCCAGGCGAGACAACCCCAGTGAGGGACGTGAGCCACACGGTGGGCAGTGGGGGCTCCAGGGCCCCGTCATGTACTCACAGCACACACAGACAGTACACGCCGGGAACACTCTCGCTGTCCCTCAGCAGATAGCTGCCGTCCAGGCCCGTGGCGAGCAGGAGCTTCTCCCCCATCTCCCGGCTGATCTTGCCATGATACACAGCCACCGCGTCCATGGCCAGGGGACAGTAGCAGGGAAAGGCCGCTGTTGCTGCTGCCGCTGCAACCAGGCACAACTCAGCCACCTGCCTCCCTGTTCAGCCAGATGTTCAAAAAAGAGAAAGGAGCGCCCCAACAACAGGATGTTGTCTACCTGCCTCACAGCCTCCTTCTCGCACTTCAGTGAAAACCAGGTCAGCAGTTTAGCAGCTTGGCTACTGCCCTAGGGTTCGATTCCCCCCTCCCCTCTCTGCTCCGCCTCTGCCACAAAAGGGTTGGGGTGGATGGATGGACCGAGAGGGGAGGAATATTGGAAGAAGGTCCTTGCAGGATGCGGCCTGTGCTCCCAATGCATGCAGACACGAATGCCTGGTAATGTTTCTGTCCTTGTAGTTTTCCCAGGAAGGCCACCCTGACTTAGCTTAAATAGTCCCCAAAGGGGTTAATGAGACAGGGAAGCTGTGTTGATCTTCATGTGGGGCAGAAACATACTGACAGAGAATGAAAGGCCCAAAAGCTCTGAGACCAAAACACAGAGGTCATCAGTATTGTCAGTGGGTGATCCCCACTGAGCACAGGCAGGAGGCTCCTAGGGAATCAGAGGCAAGAAGTGAACAGAGGACTTGGGATCCGCTGCCTCCCCTCCCCAAACCCTTCCCCTTCTCTTTGATCTCTCCTAGTCATCTCCAGCAATCTTGATCCTGAACAAATCAAACATTTCCAGGCTTCTTGTCCAAGATCCCAAAGTGCTGGTTGAGGTACAAAAATCAGTCTGTGTCCAAAGATGTTCCAGATGTATCTATTTGATGGGCCTTAGATGAGAGAATAAATTATTTCATTGGTGCTTTGCCTTCATGCGGACTTGTCTGTGCCTTTTGACATGCAGGGCCTACCTTTTAGCATTTGGGACATCAAACTTAAGTCCATTGTGAGTGTTGATAATTGCATTGTATCTTTTATCATCTGTAGTTAGTAGAGAATATGGTTTTTGTTCAATTGATGCTAAGCTATCAAATTTTTTAGAACCTTTCAACCTTTGTTTCCTTCTCTCTTGTATTTCAAGATGTGCTGTTAAGCAATATTTCCCCCAAACTTCCTCATTTTTCACTAGAACGAGACCTTGTTTAATGTTTGAAGCTGAACGCTCTTCTACATTTTTTCTTTTGAGTGTGTAACATACTTTTCTTTTTCTTTTTAGATTGTTTTTGATGTAGACCATTTTTAGTCTTTATGGAATTTTTTATAATATTGCTTCTGTTTTATGCTTTGGTTTTTTGGCTGCAAGACATCTGGGATCTTAGCTCCCCATGCATGTATGCTAAGTTGCTTCAGTTGTGTTCAACTCTTTGCAACCCTGTGGATTGTAGCCCACCAGGCTTCTCTGTCCATGGGATTCTCCAGGCAAGAACAGCAGAGGAGATTGCCATGCCCTCCTCCAGGGGGTCTTCATCAAACCTACACCCCCTACATGAGAAGGTGAAATCTTAAATCACTGGACCACCAGGGAAGTCCCTGTAAAATACTTTTTAAAATTGAAATTTAAGTAGCTGAAATTATGTTGTCTGTTGTGTCTCTTCAACAATGTCACACCTAGTTCCTTGAGAGCCTGGCCCATCTGGGACCCCAATAGGGAGAACAATTTTTAAATCCTCACTAGTCCTGCCGATGGATCAGATGTTGCAAAGCTGCCTTACACCAAAAGCCAGATATTTGCCATCCACTAGGGTTGAAAACAACTCTCTACCATTTAAATGGCAGCTCATAGTAACTCTCCTTGATTGATGCATGCTCAGCCTTAGAATCTAACAACTTTGGAAGATAAACTGTAAACATCAGCCTCCTACATTCACTTGCCACACCAAGAATAAAAAAAATAAAATAAAACAGCAGACGGGGGGATGGCTCTGGGGAACTGAACCAAGATTGTCTCATTATCTTCCTACTTCACTTGCTATGGCTGACTCCATCTGTCACCCTTTTTCATGCTCTGGGTCAGGGAAGAAATTGATCTGATAAGTGAACGCATACACCAGTGTTAAGGATTTAAGAAGTTAGTCCACCCTGAACTCTTTATATTTTGAGTGGACAAATCCATCACAATGGTGGAATTTCAAAGATGAAAGCAGAAGATAGGGAAGGGATCCCCTCAATTCAGTCCCTATGGACAGCAGCCCACCTACGAGATGAACTGTGAGAACATGCAGTGTCACATAGGCAAAAACAAAACCTAAGCTTTTTTGTCTCTGAACAACCCTGAACAAATCATCCGCAAATTTAGGAACATTGCAACCTCGAGCTGACAGCAAAAGTGTAGCATGCATTCTTCTTTTCGTTCTCTGTTTTGTCCTATGTTGCTAAAATAGCACACCTGTCAAAGCAGCCAGGTACGATGGGGTTCAGCACAACTAAAACTGTATTAAAAAGGAACAGATAAATTATAAGGTAATAGTACAACTCTCACATCCAGTCCCTCGTTGTCATCTCACAAGCAAGCTGACAGCCGCGCCAGCCCACTACTGCAGTGTTGATGAAAAATACTGACATCTTCACTCTAGTGCTACACGGGTACTAAACCTGATTTTAGCAAATTCAAAATTTCACACTGAGCTTGAAGTGTAAAGAAAGAGGAATTGTAATGGCTCTCTTCTCTCTCACCAGACCCACAAGAGAGGAAAGGGTGAAAAATACAAGGGGGAAGCAAGAGAAAAAAGACAAAGAAAGACTGGGCCCTCTAATACAAATGTAATCCCCTTAGAAGCAGAATTATCTGATTGTTCATCGTCTGTCACCTGCACTGGAACACAGGGTCCATGATGGCAGGATTCTGTGTGCCTTGGTTACCCCTGTATCTTCAGTGTCGAAAACATATTAGATGCTAAATATATTTGTTTTAGAGAGTGAAATTAGTGCTCTCAAGAAAATAAGAGGAAAAAATACACACACACACACACACACACAAATTTGATCCTACATGCCTCTGGTCCACCTTTTCTTTCTTCTTTTTTTTTTTTTTTTTTTTGCCCACTTTTAAAATAGGAAGATGAATTGAAAGGACTAATCCAGCAATTATGAGAGTCTGATTACACTCCATATTTTGCTACTAAATCACTTCCTCTCTCTGAGCCTCATTTTCTCCATCTGTTCAATGGTGTTGAACCAGATGACCCCTAAGGCTACTTCCAACTTTAACATTCTGGGCTTTAAACAAAAGCCAAGCATTCTTTAGAGAGAGCCAGAGGAGGGACGGACTGAACTCATTTAAGTGCAAGAAACAAGAGTTGTTTCCTCAGGTCTCATTCAACAGAGAAAACATTTTCATTCCTGTTGTTTTTAAATAAACTAAGAAATAAAAATCATGAGGAAAAGGAAGAGAACTTCACAGTTTAAGCAAACTACAGCCTTTTAAAATATAAATGCCATTTAAATCAAATATAAAAGCATTGACAAACTGTCAGCCAAAGTCAAAAGTATCTTTTTATCTAAACGAGCCACCTCCTGAGGTCTCTGAGAGGTGACAGTATTTTGTGTGTGGATGCCCTGTCTGAGGTGTTAATTGTCTTCATTTCAAATGCCCTAGGCTATTCTCAAACCCAGTTAGATTAAAAGGCTGATGGCAAGGGTGGTTAGTTTTATAGAGTGGATCTCACATTTCAAAATCTTTTTCTCTAACCTTTCAAAACTAACTTTGTTCTTCAACTAGCTCATCTATAGGTGTGAATTCTCCTGTGACAGTGTTATAATATTGTCACCTGTGGTGAGTTTACACATTCTCTCTTACTGAAATTGACTTCCTTTACAAAAATGAGACAAGAAAAAAATAAAAGTGTTTTTTTAAAAAAAGATCACCTTCGTATGATAATATATCAGTTTATCTATGAGGTTAATTTTCCTAATACCCGTTTGTAAGTCAAGAGTCAGAAACAGTGTTGTGTGCTCATTTAAGCCTCTAAAAAATGTTTATTCTTTCAACCAACATTTATGAGCATCTACTGTATGACAGGGGCTTCCAGGTCATACTGCATGATGGGGGCTTCCCAGTGGTAAAGAATCCACGTGCCAAGGCAGGAGACACAGGAGATTCGAGTTCAATCCCTGGGTTGGGAAGATCCCCTGGAGGAGGAAACGGCAACCCCCTTCAGTATTCTTGCCTGGAGAATTCCATGGACAGAGGAATCTGGCAGGCTACAGTCCTTGGGGTCGGAAAGAGTCGGACACAATTGGGCAGCTGAGTGTGAGCACTGTATGACCGTCACTGCGGTAGGTACTTAGGTCAGAGAGAGGAAAAGCATAAACCTGAATTCACGTAGCTCATAGTCCAGTGAAGACAGACAAGTAAACAATTAAAATTCACTCAATAAGAGCTGTCATAGAGGGAGGGATGGGGCTCTAGGGGCACACTAGTGGGGCATCTAACTCGGTTTATATTCTAAATCTGCACAACCTGCTTGAGACAGCCAAGTCTTTATCTTTCTGTCTGCTACATGTGGCTCCTTTTACTTGTCCAAAGCTCACCTCCTTCATGACTCAGAAGGTACTCCCTAATTCTAGCTGAAACTCTGCCTGCTTCTGAGGTTTTAAATATTTGTTAACCAAATACTACATTCCAGGCACTCCTGCTAAGCGCTTTGCATAAATTATCTCATTTATTTATATCAACAACCTTCTGAAGCAAATATTATTATTATCCCTGTTTTACCAATGAGGAAGCCAAAACTCAAGAGACCTGGGTAGCCTGCTTAAGGTTTCACAACTGGTCAGTGTCAGGCCCTGGATTTGAACACAGGTTGCTGACTTCAGAGCCTGTGCATCTCCCCATATCCTCCTCTGCCTCCCAATATTAATTCTGAGGTCACTGCACCAGATCGGTCAGGCTTCAGTTTCCTATCTAGCAACTGTAATTTTGACTTCCAGAATATTCTTCTCACACTTCTCAACTGTCAAATGTTCCCATGCCCTGACTTGTAGCATGTCTACATCTATCTATATATGTCTTATGAGGTCAGATACACTGTTCTATCCTGAGCCTGGTTGGGCAGTAGGCCATGGAAGGTTCCTACAGAGTCAAGGTCTATTCACCCAGGCTTCAAGGTCTGGGATCTGGATCACCAGCTTATCCATGCAAAATAATAGATCCCTGAGTCATTTGTTTTTCAAGTGGTCCAGGCATCTTGTACACTGGACATACCTGGATATACTGGTAAAGTCTTATTGCCCAAGTCTTTTTCTAGATCAAATGAAGGCCATGCCTAGCCAGTTTTTACTTATCTTTCCCTGTGAAGATAAAGTGAAATGACATACGTGATCTGTCTGGAAATTAAGAGACACTCAAAGTTTCTTTTTCCTACTAGTCTTTGCACTCCTAGAAAATAAGAATGATGTCTTATTCCTCTTTACACACCCAGATCCTAACATGGCATTTGCACGTAGTTAGCT
Organism: Budorcas taxicolor; assembly: GCF_023091745.1. Lineage (NCBI taxonomy): Eukaryota > Metazoa > Chordata > Mammalia > Artiodactyla > Bovidae > Budorcas > Budorcas taxicolor. The sequence goes on from NC_068935.1 coordinate 34,893,499, forward strand.
CCCTTGCTTTCCCCTTCCTCTTTCCCTTTGTTGAAAGAACCCTCTGCAAAGTGTAGCTTCTTATTTGTCTCAAGGAGTATATCATTTCTGACATTGACTTCTTTCACATTCATTGTTTACCAACGACAATCCTGTGGTCTGCCTCATTTGGGTTTTTGGAAACAGTTCTTCACATCCCACAACTCAGCACCTGACAGACATAGAAATCATTGTGGAGCTCTTTGATGTTCTCATCAAACCCATTGTCTCTGGACCGTGACTGAATCTTCTTTCTACTTCCCTTCATCCTCAGTGGAGGCACTCAGAATATGATATAAATACAAAAAAATAGCACTTCTTTGTAGGGGAGGCTCCAGCTTTCCTTATAAAAATCTATTCTCTTTCTTGGAAGCTCAAAAATGAAGTTCCACAACTAATGCTTAAACTAAAAGATTAAAGTCCAAGAGACTACTATTTAAAAAACCGTTTGTCTTTATTCATTCATTTATTTATTTATTTTTGGCTGTGCTGGCTCTTTGTTGTGGCCCTAGGGCTTTCTCTAATTGTGGAGCAAGCACTCTAGAGTGCACGCACTCAGTAGTTGTAGCACATGGGCCTCTCTAGTTGCAGTGCACAGGCTTAGTTGCCCCACGGCACATGGGATCTTAGTTCCCTGACCAGGAATGGAACCCATGTCCGCTGCACTGGAAAGTGGATTCTCAACCACTGGACTACAAGTGGGGACAGGCAAGTCCCCACAGAGACTATTTTGTCCATACATTTTTTTTTTTTAGCCTGAGCATTTTTTACAAAATCTCTGATGCTTTGAAAAACATAGATGACCACTTTGATCTATACACTACAAACATCAAAATTTGGCAATGAAATGGACTATATAAATGTTTCCCTAAGCAGCTCAGTAAATACAAGTAAAATATATCCCAGCAAGCAAAATAGCTAATGGTGGATTTCTAAATGCATTTTGTAGTTACAGATGCAATATTGGCATTATTTTTCTTTTCCTTCTCAGTAATGAAAAAATGTTAGAAACATCGATCAGCAGGGAGTCCAATAGTATAAGTATGTAAAAGTATGAGTCTTTTACAAAGCAGGTCATATGTGTTCTGCAATTTCAAAACTGTCTAGACAATATCAGGGACTGTAGTGGTAAAGGCATGAAATTTTCAATATTTGCTCATTCTTTTCTTTCCTGGAAACATTATGGCTTACTGAAGTGATCAAAGTAAATATATATCAAACAAAAAAATCTTTAAATGAGATTAAATATCCTAAAATTTTTACTTACAGACAAAGCCATCAGAGAGCTCTTTGTCATCATTTTCTAAACACTGGAGTATGGTTTAACGCTGCCTACCAAAAAAGTAATCACAAGTTTCTGCCTTGTGTGCAATTATTTTTGTAATGTAGTGCAGAATGAAGAATAAAACATGAAATAGTAGGTATAAACATAAAAGCAAAAAGCTGCAGAATGTCACAAGTGAAACTGTAATATTGCATATTATTTTGAAGTAAAACAAAGTCAACTTTTCTAGCAACTGTTTAGTCAAATGAGGGCATAATGTGAAACTATCTGACTATCGTGGAAACTTTGCAAACTAAAATGGTCCATACTGAACTTAGACTGCTCTAAAATCTTTTAGCACTCACTGGTATTTAACATGTACTAAAACTACCAGCTTCCTATACAACTTTCTCCTAACTTGTGCTCCCAAAGTTCATAGAAGTTTAAGTAATGATGGATTTTGGGGTATTGTCAGTATTACAAAGAGCCTAGTAAAATGGTCCATTTGCCTGTGATTAGGCTGCATATCATAATAATAATAATAATACTCAATGAATCCTCTCAGAAATCCTAAACTTAAATGTCAAGTAACTGCTCTTAGTTGGAATTATATCAACCTTGTGTGAGGAAACTTTATACAGACTTTCTTAATTTTAACTTAAAACACAAAATCCTTTGAAAACCAACATCTACAGGCCAGAAAATATGTTTCACAATTGAAGAAAAAGGCTGATAACTGGTGTTTGATGTATATTTGTTTTATTTCTTTGAACAGAAGAGGAGACCGCTGAGGGCAATAATGATTGCCTCTACAGAATCTAACACCATGCTCAGTGCATAGGTAGCCTTCTTTCCATGAATGCTGTTTGCTTTATCTATAAGCAAAAGCTAGAGACTCCTGTTGGCATTTCTTATTATCTCAAATTGATGTTAGGGACTTCCCTGGTGATCCAGTGGCTAAGAATCCACCTTCCAATGGAGGGTCTCAGGTTCAATTCCTGGTCAGGGAACTAAGATCCCACATGCTGTGGGGCAACTAAGCCCATGAGCCACTAGAGAAGTCCCCACATGGTGTAACAGAAAGCCTGTGCACCGCAACAAAGACCAAGTGCAGCCAAAATTTTTAAAAATAGTAATAAAGTATACTTGACCCTAGGGAGGCTATGATGCTTTTCTACAATTGCTTTAAGCCCGGGAGAAGTTGGGCTATATGGGCCAGGATCTGACCTACAGGGGGAATTCTGAGGCCCATTGGCTAGAGTGCTTCCAGTAGCAAACCAAACAGTGTTTACCAAATAGATCCCCTGGGGATATTGCTACCAGCGCAGCAGCACTTCCTACACCTGTTTCATCATGGTCTTGAACACTTGTCTGAAGTACTGAAGAACAAGCATAGCCAATGAAAAAATCTGTTCTACAGCAACCTTGGAAGGTTGCAGGCCAGGGTGTTTCAGTATGCTAAAGTTTATGTGAAGCTTAGCGCCCTCACTCTGTCACATACTAGAAGTGATGTAACCACCCAGGAGTGCTTCACACAATGCCTGCACCACATAATTAAAGTCTGCTACTATTTGGTGCTGAAACTTTACAAAGCTTGTGATAAGGAAATTATGTTTTTCTCTCCCATTCCATCATAGATTTGGCACCCCAATTTTAAAAACATTGATTCCATTACCCGGTTTGCAACACGTCTGGAGATTTGAAGTCTCCTTTCCCCCTACTTACTCACTGAAAAGTACATAGACATAACTTATTGGACTGTTAGAGCTGGCACCTTACCCACTTAAAACAAAAACTGAGTAATTCAGACCAACTTTAGATAAGCTGTTGGCTTCCCTGATAGTTCAGTTGGTAAAGAATCCGCCTGCAATGCAGGAGACCCTGGTTCGATTCCTGGGTGGGGAAGATCCCCTAGAGAAGAGAGGCTACCCACTCCAGTATTCTTGGGCTTCCCTGGTGGCTCAGCTGGTAAAGAATCCACCTGCAATGTGGGAGACCTGAGTTCGATCCCTGGGTTGGGAAGATCCTCTGGAGAAGGGAAAGGCTACCCACTCCAGTATTTTGGCCTGGAGAATTCCATGGACTGTACAGTCCACGGGGTCGCAAAGAGTCAGACACGACTGAGGGACTTTCACTTTCACTTTAGATAAGCAAGATGGGCTTTATCTTAATAGTATTTTTTTTCTTGGCCATGCCACGTGGCATGTGGGATCTGAGTTCCCCAAGCAGGGATCAAACCTGCACTCCATACAGTAAAAGCTGGGAGTCTTAACCATTGGACCACCAGGGAAGTCCCTATCTTAATATTGAACTAGGCTTAATGACCTTTTCATAAGGCCAATCTGTTGAATCAAATACAAGTCATTCCCACTGCCTAAATTACTGTCCCTCTTTTTGTTTTTTTCAGTCCTGAAATAATTAGTGTTCCTACTTACTGGCAGCCTAGATGGTCATATATTCCAAAGCCTGAGAGATTCTAAAAGAGCAGCTCCTGACCACCAAATTACCACTATGCCTCAAAGTCTCTCCATTAGTCATTTCATTGGGTTTAGGCATTGATAATCCATGTTAACTTACAAATATATTACTTAATAAGGGTAAAAAAAAGGTTAAGGCAGTGTGTTACAATGGCGAGAGCACAGATGTTAGAATCAGTAAAATATCATTTTGAAGCCAGGCTTCACCAATTCCCAAATTTCAGTATTACGTTACCACATCTGTAAAATGAGGATGATAATATTCACTTGGAAGAACTAATATACAGTCACCAAAAGGGTAACATGCTTAGAGTGCCTAGCACATAGTAAGCACTCAATGTTAACTGTTAAGATCATTAATAATCCCATATATTCATTACTACAGCATCCAGGGCAGAACCTTAGGGCAGGGGAAAGGAACAGCCACTCACTGGGGCTCAGAGAAGTTCAGTAACTTGTTTAAGTTCACAAAGCCTGTGAATAGCACAGCAAGTATCTAAACTCAGGTCTCTCTAATTCCAAACCCCAGGTTCTTGCCTCAAAAACCTCCTGTCTTTTCCTGTGTGTACCCAACCCAAAAGAAAGTAGTGACTTGACAGCCTCAATAATTCTGGTTGCTTTGGGAAAATTCAGCCCTGAAAGACAGTTATATTAACTACATTAAAACTATGCACAAGGTGAGTGCTTTTATGCAGACCTAAAGGTATACCAATGAATAGCAGAGTCCATTTGAAACCATAAATGCAGCAAATGTAGTGAGATCTAAAATGATCTGCTGGTACACCAAAATGGATTATGCTGGAAAATTCCAAAATCTCTTCTTCCCAGAATTCCAGGGAGTTATCAGCATACACAAGTGTATCACAAAACCAGCCTCCAACCCAGAAAGCTTAGCTTTATGTTGATGTCCCTGATGGTCCCCTTCCTCCCCAGCACCTTCCCAAATAACCAAAGCCTCCCAGTAATCAGGACCCTGGGAGCGAGGATGCTGGTGGGGCAGTTTCATGTCTTTTCTCTGCCCCATGTGTCTCTACATCAAGCAGGGAGCCAGACTCTACCCCTTTTGCCTCTGGAAACATTTGCCACATTAGCCAACTGGCTAAACCTGGCTCTTCTCCAGAATCCTGAGCACCTTGATGGGATTGTGCATAAGAGGGAGGGGAGAGTGCCCTGCAGGGCAGAAGCTTCTGCTCAAGGCACTTCTGGGAGACAGGGCCTCAGGGAAATGGCTTCTTGGTGCAGATAGGGAAGCTGGACACATCCCAGCCTTGGCAGAAGCCCCCTCCTCACCTCACCTCACCTCTCCTCTTGTGCCCCATGGGCCCAGGAGTAACAGAGAAGCCCACCTTCAAGGACACGGACAGTGAGGGGAGCAGGGACAATCACAATGGACTGAAGACCCCACAGAAGTCCCTCCCCCCAGTTCTTGAGTAACCCGCAGGAAGAGGAGGGGCCCTTCAATAGCGAATGAGATGGCATTCTCTAGTCACCTCAGTGGGATGGAGGGAAGAGGCAGATTTAAACCACTTCTGAGCAAACCTGCCCCTCAGTACACACAACACAGAAGAACACAGCAGGTAAGTGAACACTCTATTACTAGTTAGAAGCAGAAAACCTCAGACAAAGGCTGATCCTGGTGAGCTGGAGTCTCCTGGGGAAACTTGAGGACACCTCTTGTTCAGACTGGAGGCTGATCTGACTTCCAGCCCCTGGGCTCCATCCTGGCTTCCCCTGGCTTGCAGCAGCTGCTTCAGGGGAGCAGAACGCCAGCAGAGAACACACAAAGTGGAAGAGAAGGGCCCAAGGGCATTCTCAAGAGTACTTGTCCCAGTCCAGTTCTACTTTTAATCCAATTAGTCCTCCCAAGAGAAGCACCATCCATAGCACGGATGTCTGTCCTTAGAACACATTTTGTTCTTCATCCACTGGCTGGAAAGGGGCTTGGTATGGTGGCTGCCTGAAGCTGTGTTGCCAACACTCCCCCAAGCCCTTCTTTAAGACAGTCAGTCAGTGGTCTTTCAGGCAACCAGGAAACCAGCTGTCCCTCTCGAGGGAGGAAATCAGGAGTACCAGAAAAGTCTTGCCTGCACTTTTGTGAGGCCACTTTCCTGCTCTTTGCCACTACTCATTTGTGTCATCTGGGACCAACGAGATGAGCTGTTGGCAAATCAAGTCCATCCACATAAATCTCTTTGATCTTGCCCCCAGAACTACAGAAATATCTGGATGCTATTTCAACTGGGTTTATGCAAAGGCCACATGACATAAGAGACAAAGAAATCACTCCAGATATAATTTGTATCCCAAAGTTGGCTCTCTCCTGTTATCTAACCAAACTCACCAAATCAGATTATAAGGTATGCACCAGATATCAACATATAACTCTAGCTTCTAACACATATCAGAAAATAACTATTTGTTTAATGAATTAAATGAAATTCAACAAATTTGCTATCATCTATACAACTTAACACTTCATCCTTCAACTCTTTGAATTCCTTGCCACAACAGAGAATTTAAATCCTAACAAAATTCTTTTGCCCTCCTTCTCTCCAAACTGCCAAAGCATCTCTTCTTCCCTGATTTTTCTCTCTTCTCAGATCCAGTCAGCGTGGGGTCTCACCATGGTATGGGTCAGATAGAAATGAGGATTATGTCTTAGGCTCTTGGAAGATCTAACGGGATAGGTTCAGATTCTACAGAAGAAGCAAATTCTGTAGGGCTCAGAGACATAAAAACAGACTCTCACCTGTAAAACTTAAAAAACAAAAACAAGAAGCAAACATGAGCTTTGCAGTAGTTAACAAATGAACAATAGCATTTTCAAGGAACAGCAGGGTTCCTGAAATTCAATATAGCTTGTAACTAAAAATGCATGGTTGTTTCCAGCCAAAGACATGGCATTTTCTGGAAAACAAGATTACTAAGAAAACAAAAGGACTTCCCTTGTGGTCCAGTAGTTATGAATCCACCTGCCATTGCAGGGGACACAGGTTCCAGCCCTGGTCTGAGAAGATCCCACATTATACAACTAAGCCCATGAACTATAACTACTGAGCCTGAGAGCTCTAGAGCCTGGGCTCTGAAACAAGAGAAGCCACCATCATGAGAAGCCCACACAACGCAAAGAATAGATCCCACTGGCTGCAACAAGATAGCCCGCGAGTAGCAATGAAGAGCCCGCATGGCCAGCCATAAATAAATATTTTTTTTAAAGAAAGAAACAAAACAGAAAAGAGTGAAAAAGGAAAAATAAAAGTCTTGACTTCAGCTTCTCTGGGATGTCAGTCAATCAGTATCAACCATGCAGAATTCAGCACCTGGGAACATAAATTCAATTAGGAGAAATTCCTTAGAGTATGATACTCAAAGGCCATCCATCTTTCTTCAAGTAATGAAAAACATATGTATGTATTTATGTGTGGGCTTCCTAGGTGGCACTAATGATAAAGAATCCATCTGCCAACGCAGGAGACATAAGAAGCTTGGGTTCAATCCCTGGATCAGGAAGATCCCCTGGAGGAGGGCATGATAGCCCACTCCAGTATTCTTGCCCAGAGAATCCCATGGATAGAGGAGCCTGGCAGGCTACAGTCCATAGGGTCACAAAGATTCGGACATGATTGAAGACACTGAGCACACACATTATTTACGTGTATATGTATACCCACAATGATAAAAAGTTGTTATTTAGGTAATGGGATAATGAATTATTTAATTTTTTATATCATAATTTTGGTTTCACATTTTCTGTAAAGTAAATGAGTACTTTCTTATCAAAAGAGTATGGGTTCTTAGGAAATTGGTTTTTCTTTGGAGTGTTTCCATTCTCACTTAACTTCCTGAAATTAGTGAGTTTGTCCTGAGTCCGGGCCTCCACTCTCAACTGCCCTGCAGACTTTCCTGAATTTATAGCAGGACTTGCACCATGGAAATTTTATCACTTTACACCATGAGCACTTCCAATTCACTGAACTGCAACCTGAGGCAGACTTCTCCTTGTGGTACAATTCTGAGGCTTTTTTCCCTTTTGGTTTCTCGGTCTTCTGCCCCTGAGGCTGTTGTTTCTTTGGGTTTTCTCTCCCATCATGGCTCCAGCTGTCCCCCTGGGCAGTAGCCTGAGGCCTCTCTGGACCTCCTTCCTGGCTCTGGCTTCTGCTGACTCCCAGGTGGTCAGTCCCCTGGGGTCTCTCTGGATCTTCTTGCTTGTGACTTCTATTGTACTCCAGAGGGAGAATCCTCTGGAATCTCTCTAGATCTCTCTCCTGATTCTGGTTTCTGTTGTCCCCTAGGGGAACAGTCCCCTGGGATCTTCTGGGAACTTCTTCCCGGCTGTGGCTCCCACTAGTCACCAGAGGGATCATCTGCTGGGGTCTCTCTGTACCTTCTTCTTGGCTGTAGCTCCAGCTATCCCCAAGGGGGACCATCTCCTGTGACCTTTCTTGACCTTCTTCCTGGCTCCCACTGGTCCCCAGAGGGATCATCCGCTGGGATCTCTCTGGACCTTCTTCTTGGCTGTGGCTCCAGCTACCCCCAAGGGGAACCATTTCCTGTGACTTCTTTTGACCTTCTTCCTGGCTGTGGCTCCCACTGATCCCCAGAGGGATCATCCCCTGGGTGTCTCTGGACCTTCTTCTTGGCTGTGGCTCCAGCTATCCCCAAGGGGAACCATCTCTTGTGACCTCTTTTGACCTTCATCTTGGCTGTGGCTCCCATTGGTCCCCTGAGGGATCATCCCCTGGAGTCTCTCTGGACCTTCTTCTTGGCTGTGGCTCCAGCTATCCCCAAGGGGGACCATCTCCTGTGATCTCTTTTGACCTTCTTCCTGGCTGTGGCTCCCACTGGTCCCCAGAAGGATCATCCCCTGTGGTCTCTCTGGACCTTCTTGGCTGTGGCTCCAGCTATCCCCAAAGGGTACCATCTCCTGTGATCTCTCTTGACCTTCCTGGCTCTGGCTCCCACTGGTCCCCAGAGGGATCATCCCCTGGGGTCTCTCTGGACCTTCTTCTTGGCTGTGGCTCCAGCTATCCCCAAGGGGGACCATCTCCTGTGACCTCTCCTGACCTTCTTCTTGTTTAAGACTTCTGATATCCCCTAAAGGGACTGTACCCTGCAGGATCTCATGACCTTCTCCCTGGCTGTAGCTCTTCTCGTTGCCCAGGGGGGCCATCTTCTCTTGAAAGCCCACTTCAACCAGTGGGCCAGGTAGATTTATTCCCTGAGAAGGCATCTGAAATGGGACTACTGCAGCTTCTGCTTCTGCTGGTGGTACAGGTGGCAAGAATGCCGATCCCATGGGTAATGGTGCATGGTATGAAAATGGATACAGCCTCGGCATTGGCATAGGGGGTTGCATGGCCTGGAACCAGGGATTCGGTGGTCCTGGCACATAAACAGCAGCTGCCTCAAAATAAGGCCTGCCATGCAACCCCATAGCCACCTGCTGCTCCACGCTCATGGGCTGTGCTACTGCCCCAAATTGCTCGGCTCGAGGCCCAGGCCCCATCTCTTGGGCCAATGGGGGGACCTGGAGCAGCCACCCACGAAGCACATCACACTCCTTCAGCACCTGCTGCAGTGAGGCCCGGGTGAAGCACAACTGTGCAACGATCTCCTCCCGCTCCTCACGCACACACTGCAGCTCGGAGGCCAGGGCCCAGGAAGTCTCCTCGTGCTTCTCTACCTGCTCCTGCAGCCACTGGTATCTGACACTCTTGCCGCTCCTGCTGTCTCATGCCCAAACGCACGCTCAAGGCCAGTGCGCTCCAGGCACAGGCCCTCCTGATGGCGTGCGGCACCTGTGGGTTAGCTATGACAACTCACAGCCGATCTTCTACCTCATTCCAGGGACGCGAGCGGAAGGCCATGTAGAAATCAGGGTCGCCTCTGTTCATGAGGACCTCACTGTTTATGAAACTTATTACATCGTTGTGACGAAAGCCACTGCTGTAGTCCCCAAAGTTCACCGCCATGGCTGCCGATGCCTAGTCAACCAACCACCTCACTGAGGAAGACGCCACTTCCCGGCAGCCATGGCAGCCAAAGCTGCGGCTGCTACCGAGTCCGCCCTTCACCTGCCGGGTCAGTCCTCCTTCAGTCCTAGCCCAGCCTTGGCCTTCCTCTCTCAGAGGCTCCTGTTTTCCTCACAGAGAGTAAAGCAGGTTTCCTCACGACGCCAACTTCAGTTTGGCAGTTGACGGCAAGACACGTCACAGATGAGACACGTCACAGTCGTGCTGAGCCACCTGCAAGGCCTGCTGGGATCTGCCTCCCAGCAAGCGCCCCCTCTACAGGGTGAGCAGACCAGAAGCTGCACTGGGCACCACAGTGAGCCTCTAGAAGGCTTTATTGTTAGAACTTCGGAAGGACAATACCCACCATGGTGGAATGAATCTCTAACTGGTTGGAGCTGCATCAGTTCAGTTCAGTTCAGTTGCTCAGTTGTGTTCGACTCTCTGCGACCCCATGAATCACAGCACGCCAGGCCTCCCTGTCCATCACCAACTCCCGGAGTTCACTCAGACTCACGTCCATCGAGTCAGTGATGCCATCCAGCCATCTCATCCTCTGTCGTCCCCTTCTCCTCCTGCCCCCAGTCCCTCCCAGCATCAGAGTCTTTTCCAAGGTGGGTGCAGTTCTACTTTTGTCTCACCTTCCTCTCCCATAGTTCTTAGATACACTTCAGACCTTTAATGCAGTCAGTCCCACTGTTGGCACATTTCCCTCAGCATTCTGAATAGACGAACTTAGAATCCCTGTCTGGAGAAGGAAATGGCAACCCACTCCAGTATCCTTGCCTAGAGAATCCTGTGGACAGAAGAGCCTGGTGGGCTGCTGTCCATAGGGTTGCACAGCGTCAGACACGACTGAAGTGACTTAGCGCGCATGCATGCATTGGAGAAGGAAATGGCAACCCACTCCAGTATTCTTGCCTGGAGAATCCCAGGGACAGAGGAACGTGGTGGGGTGCCATCTATGGGGTCGCACAGAGTCAGACATGACTGAAGTGACTTAGCAGCAGCAGCAGCAGCAGCAGAATCTCTGTCATCAAGAAAATCTTGTGATTGAGCAATGAATTTTTCTGAACTCGCCCTGTAAGTTCACTGTCATGTTTACCTGATCAACCCTGTTTACCAAGGGGGTCTCTCTTATTTTAATCTAAATGCTCTCACGACCTGTGTTTTCCCTACAGAAAATGCTAAGGAGTTCTGCAGGCAGCCCCCAAAAGAAACTGGAATCCACAAAAAAAACAAAGCACACGCTAAAGGTAACTACGGGCTTCCCTGGTGGCTCAGACAATAAAGAATCAGCCTGCAATGTCGGAGACCCAGGTTCAATCCCTGGGTCAGGAAGATCCCCTGGAAAAGAGAATGGCAACCCACTCCAGTATTCTTGCCTGGAGAATTCCATGGACAGAGGAGCCTGGCAACCTACAGCCCATAGGGTTGCAGAGTCAGAGAGGACTGAGCGACTAACGCTTTCACTTTCAAAGGTAACTACTTGCGTGCTAAGTCACTTTAGTTGTGTCTGACTCTTTGCGACCCTATGGACTGTAGCCCACTAGGCTCCTCTGTCTATGGGATTCTCCAGGGGAGAATACTGGAGTGGATTGCCATGCCCTCCTCCAGGGGATCTTCCCCGACCCAGTGATTGAACCTGCATTTCCTGGGGCTCCAGCACTACAGGCTGATTTTTTACAGGAAGCCCAACTACATACTAAATAAATACAAAAGACAGTGTTACTGTATTTTGTGATTCCTCTTTTTTAATATAGGATTTAAAAGATGACTATATAAAACAATATAAATCTGTCTTCATGGTACACAATGTATGAAGGTGTAATTTGTGTCAGTAACAACATAAAGGGGGTGGAGCTATATAGGAGCAATGACTTTGTACATTGTTGAAATTAAGTTTGTATTAATCCAAAATATACTGTTACAAATTAACATGTTAATTGTAATTCCAAGAGCAACCACTATGAAAATAGCTTAAAAATATACAGAAAAAGAAATAAGCAGGAAATCAAAGTGGTAAACTACAAAAAAAAAGAAAGAAAAAAGAAATCAGTGAAATACAAAAAAAAAGTAGTAATGGAGGAATAGGAAGTGATATAAGACATTTTAGAAGGCAAATAGCAAAATATCAGAAGTCCTTCCTTATCAGTAGTTATATCAAATGCAAACAGATTAAACTACAGTTAACAGGAGGGATTGGAAGAATAGATACTTTTTTAAAAACATGATCCAGATGTATATTGTCTGTAAGAGATTCATTTTAGATTCAAAGATTTGAATTGGTTGCAAGTATAATAAAAAGATAGAAAAGGCTATCCCATATAAACAGTAATAATTAAAAACTAGAGTAGCTCTCCAAATATCAAAGTATACTTTATGACAAAAATTGTTAGATTAAAAAAGAGGATATTTTATCTATATATTTTTAAAAGTCAATCCATATAGAAAACAAATTTATGGTTGCCAAAGAGGAAAGATGGTGGGAGAGGGATAAATTAAGAGTATGGGATTAACAAATACTTACTACTACATATAAAATAGATAAATAAGGATTTACTATATAGTACAAGAAACTATTACAAGATAATATTTTGTAATAACTTATAATGGCAAGGAGATCCAACCAGTCCATTCTGAAGGAGATCAGCCCTGGGATTTCTTTGGAAGGAATGATGCTAAAGCTGAAACTCCAGTACTTTGGCCACCTCATAGGAAGAGTTGACTCATTGGAAAAGACTCTGATGCTAGGAGGGATTGGGGGCAGGAGGAGAAGGGGACAACCGAGGATGAGATGGCTGGATGACATCACTGACTCGATGGACGTGAGTCTAAGTGAACTCCGGGAGTTGGTGATGGACAGGGAGGCCTGGCGTGCTGCAATTCATGGGGTCGCAAAGAGTCGGGCACGACTGAGCAACTGAACTGAACTGAACTGATAATGGAAAAGAATCTGAAAATATATATAGATATATACATATAACTGAATCACTTTGCAGTATACCTGGAACTAACACAATAGTGGAAATCAACTGCACTTCAATAAAAATATTTTAAGGGTTAATCCATCAAGAAAGTATATCAGTTATAAATGTGTGTGCATCTTATATATGCACCTAACATCAAAATCCCAAAACACATGCCAGAAGTAGACAGAATTGGAGAGAAGAGGTAGTTCTACAGTAATAGCTGGAGACTTCAATACTCCATTTTCAATAATTGATAGAAAGACTTGATAGAAGATCAAGAAGGAAATACAAGACTCAAACAACACTATAAACTAAATAGACCTTACAAACATCTGTAGAACAGTCAACCCCAAAACAGCACACTATAATACATATTCTTCTCAAATGCATATAAAAGATTCTCAAGGATAAACATTTTGTGAGGCCACAAAACAAGCCTCAATAAATGTATGAAGATTGAAATCATACTAAGTATGCCCTCTGATCACAATGAAATGAAATTGGAACTCAAAACAGAAATATGCAAAATATACAAATATGTGAAAATTAAATAACATTACTAAATGACCATCGGGTTGAAGAAATAAACCAAGGAAAATTAGAGAGTATGTTGAGATTAATGAAAACGAAAACACAACATACCAAAACTAATGAGATTCAGTGAAAGCAGTGCTCAGAGGGAAATTTATACCTACAAAGGCCTACATTTGAAAAAAGAAGCATATCAATTCATAACCTAACTAGCCCACCTTAAGGAATTATAAAAAGGAGAGAAAACTAAACTCAAAGCAAGCTGAAAGAAGAACAGAAATAAAAATTAGAGTGGTGATAAACAAAACAGAGAAGAGAAAAAAATAGAAAAAATAAATGAAACAATAGATGGTTCTTTGGAAGGATCAAAAAAGTTGACAAACTTAAATAGATTGTGCCAGGAAAAAAAAAATTCAAATTACTAAAATCCAGAATAAATGTGGGACATTTACCACCAACCTTACAGAAATAAAAATGATTATAAAAGACTACTATGAAGAATTATATGCCAATGAGTTAGATGAAATGGACATATTCCTAGAAACACACAAACTACCAAAACACATTCAAGAAGAAATAGAAAATCTGAACAGACCTGTAAAAAATATAGATTAAAAAAGTAACCAAAAACCTTCCAACACAGAAAAGCTTCCCTGGTGAATTCTACCAAAAATTTAAAGAGGAATTAACAGAAATCTATCTATCTCAGGCTCTTCTAAACAAGAGGAGGGGACACTTCTCTAACTCATTAATGAGACTAGTAATGTTGTTATCAAAGCCAGACAAAGACATCACAAGAATAGAAAACTATAGACCAATACCCTTTATAAAACTTCTCAACCAAATATTAACAAATGGAATCTAGCAGCACATTAAAAGAATTTTTTAATATAAATGTATTTATTTTAATTGGACATTAATTACTTTATAATATTGTATTGGTTTTGCAATACAGCAACATGAATCCGCCACGGATGTACACGTGTTCCCCATCCTGAACCCCCCTCCCACCTCGCTCCCCATACCATCCCTCTGGATCATCCAAGTGCACCAGCCCCAAGCATCCTGTATCATGCATTGAACCTGGACTGGTGATTCATTTCATATATGATATTATACATGTTTCAATGCCATTACCCCAAATCATCCCACCCTCTCCCTCTCCCACAGAGTCCAACAGACTGTTCTATACATCTGCGTCTCTTTTGCTGTCTCACATACAGGGTTATCGTTACCATCTTTCTAAATTCCATATATATGCATTAGTATACTGTATTGGTGTTTTTCTTTCTGGCTTACTTCACTCTGTATAATAGGCTCCAGTTTCATCCACCTCATTGGAACTGATTCAAATGAATTTTTTTTTAATGGCTGAGTAATACTCCATTGTGTATATGTACCACTGCTTTCTTATCCATTCATCTGCTGATGGACATCTAGGTTGCTTCCATGTCCTGGCTATTATAAACAGTGCTGCAATGAACATTGGGGTACATGTGTCTCTTTCAATTCTGGTTTCCTCGATGTGTATGCCCACTAGTGGGATTGCTGGGTCATAAGGCAGTTCTATTTCCAGTTTTTTAAGGAATCTCCACACTGTTCTCCTAGTGGCTGTACTAGTTTGCATTCCCACCAACAGTGTAAGAGGGTTCCCTTTTGTCCACACCCTCTCCAGCATTTATTGTTTGTAGACTTTTGGATTGCAGCCATTCTGACTGGCGTGAAATGGTACCTCATTGTGGTTTTGATTTGCATTTCTCTGATAATGAGTGATGTTGAGCCTCTTTTCATGTGTTTGTTAGCCATCTGTATGTCTTCTTTGGAGAATGTCTGTTTCATTCTTTGGCCCATTCTTTGATTGGGTCGTTTATTTTTCTGGAATTGAGCTGCAGGAGTTGCTTGTATATTTTTGAGATTAATTCTTTGTCAGTTGCTTCATTTGCTGTTATTTTCTCCCATTCTGAAGGCTGTCTTTTCACCTTGCTTACAGTTTCCTTTGTTGTGCAGAAGCTTTTAATTTTAATTAAGTCCCATTTGTTTATTTTTCCTTTTATTTGCAATGTTCTGAGAGGTGGGTCATAGAGGATCCTGCTGTGATTTATGTTGGAGAGTGTTTTGCCTATGTTCTCTTCTAGGAGTTTTATAGTTTCTGGTCTTACAGTTAGATCTTTAATCCATTTTGAGTTTATTTTTGTGTATGATGTTAGTACATATTCTAGTTTCATTCTTTTAGAAGTGGTTGACCAGTTTTCCCAGCACCACTTGTTAAAGAAATTGTCTTTTCCCCATTGTATATTCTTGCCTCCTTTGTCAAAGATAAGGTGTCCATAGGTGTGTGGATTTATCTCTGGGCTTTCTATTTTGTTCCATTGATCTATATTTCTGTCTTTGTGCCAGTACCATGTTGTCTTGATGACTGTGGCTTTGTAGTAGAGCCCAAAGTCAGGCAGGCTGATTCCTCCAGTTCCATTCTTCTTTCTCAAGATTGCTTTGGCTATTCGAGGTTGTTTGTATTTCCATACAAATTGTGAAATTATTTGTTCTAGCTCTGTGAAAAATACCGTTGGTAGCTTGATAGGGATTACATTGAATCTGTAGATTGCTTTGGGTAGTATAATCGTTTTCACTATACTGATTCTTCTGATCCATGAACATGGTATATTTCTCCATCTATTAGTGTCCTCTTTGATTTCTTTCACCAGTGTTTTATAGTTTTCTATATATAGGTCTTTAGTTTCTTTAGGTAGATATATTCCTAAGTATTTATTCTTTTCATTGCAATGGTGAATGGAATTGTTTCCTTAATTTCTCTTTCTATTTTCTCATTATTAGTGTATAGGAATGCAAGGGATTTCTGTGTGTTGATTTTATATCCTGCAACTTTGCTATATTCATTGATTACCTCTAGTAATTTTCTGGTGGAGTCTTTAGGGTTTTCTATGTAGAGGATCCTGTCAACTGCAAACAGTGAGAGTTTTATTTCTTCTTTTTGAATTTGGATTCCTTTTATTTCTTTTTCTGCTCTGATTGCTGTGGCCAAAACTTCCAAAACTATGTTGGATAGTAGCGGTGAAAGTGGGCACCCTTGTCTTGTTCCTGACTTTAATGGAAATGCTTTCAATTTTTCAGCATTGAGGATAATGTTTGCTGTGGGTTTGTCATATATAGCTTTTATTATGTTGAGGTATGTTCCTTATATTCCTACTTTCTGGAAAGTTTTTATGATAAATGGATGTTGAATTTCATCAAAGGCTTTCTCTGCATCTATTGAGATAATCATATGGCTTTTATTTTTAAATCTGTTAATGTGGTGTACTATATTGACTGATTTGTGGATATTGAAGGACAGAAATGGTATGGACCTAAAAGAAGCAGAAGATATTAAGAAGAGGTGGCAAGAATACATGGAAGAACTGTACAAAAAAGATCTTTACGACCCAGATAATCATGATGATGTGATCACTCATCTAGAGCCAGACATCTTGGAATGTGAAGTCAAGTGGGCCTTAGAAAGCATCACTACAAACAAAGCTAGTGGAGGTGATAGAATTCCAGTTGAGCTGTTTCAAATCCTGAAAGATGATGCTGTGAAAGTGCTGCACTCAATATGCCAGCAAATTTGGAAAACTCAGCAGTGGCCACAGGACTGGAAAAGGTCAGTTTTCATTCCAATTCCAAAGAAAGGCAATGCCAAAGAATGCACAAACTACCACACAATTGCACTCATCTCACATGCTAGTAAAGTAATGCTCAAAATTCTCCAAGCCAGGATTCAGCAATACGTGAACTGTGAATTTCCAAATGTTCAAGCTGGTTTTAGAAAAGACAGAGGAACCAGAGATCAAATTGCCAACATCCGCTGGATCATGGAAAAAGCAAGAGAGTTCCAGAAAAACATCTATTTCTGCTTTATGGACGATACCAAAGCCTTTGACTGTGTGGATCACAATAAATTGTGGGAAATTCTGAAAGAGATGGGACTACCAGACCACCTGACCTGCCTCTTGAGAAATCTGTATGCAGGTCAGGAAGCAACAGTTAGAACTGGACATGGAACAACAGACTGGTTCTAAATCGGGAAAGGAGTACGTCAAGGCTGTATATTGTCACCCTGCTTATTTAACTTCTATGCAGAGTACATCATGAGAAATGCTGGGCTGGAAGAAGCACAAGCTGGAATCAAGATTGCTGGGAGAAATATCAATAACCTCAGATATGCAGATGACACCACCCTTATGGCAGAAAGTGAAGAGGAGCTAAAAAGCCTCTTGATGAAAGTCAAAGAGGAGAGCGAAAAAGTTGGCTTAAAGCTCAACATTCAGAAAATGAAGATCATGGCATCTGGTCCCATCACTTCATGGGAAATAGATGGGGAAACAGTGGAAACAGTGTCAGACTCTAGTTTTGGGGGCTCCAAAATCACTGCAGGTGGTGACTGCAGCCATGAAATTAAAAGACGCTTACTCCTTGGAAGAAAAGTTATGACCAACCTAGATAGTATATTCAAAAGCAGAGACATTACTTTGCCGACTAAGGTCCGTCTAGTCAAGGCTATGGTTTTTCCTGTGATCATGTATGGATGTGAGAGTTGGACTGTGAAGAAGGCTGAGTGCCGAAGAATTGATGCTTTTAAGCTGTGGTGTTGGAGAAGACTCTTAAGAGTCCCTTGGACTGCAAGAAGTTCCAACCAGTCCATTCTGAAGGAGATCAACCCTGGGATTTCTTTGGAAGGAATGATGCTAAAGCTGAAGCTCCAGTACTTTCACCACCTCATGCAAAGAGTTGACTCATTGGAAAAGACTCTGATGCTGGGAGGGATTGGGGGCAGGAGGAGAAGGGGACGACCGAGGATGAGATGGCTGGATGGATGGTATCACGGACTTGATGGAGGTGAGTCTGAGTGAACTCCGGGAGATGGTGATGGACAGGGAGGCCTGGCGTGCTCCGATTCATGGGGTCGCAAAGAGTCAGACACGACTGAGTGACTGAACTGAACTGAAGAATCCTTGCATCCCTGGGACAAAGCCCACTTGGTCATGGTGTATGATCTTTTTAATGTGTTGTTGGATTCTGATTGCTAGAATTTTGTTAAGGAGTTTTGCATCTATGTTCATCAGTGATATTGGCCTGTAGTTTTCTTTTATTTTGTGGCATCTTTGTCAGGTTTTGGGATTAGGGTGAAGGTGGCCTCATAAAATCAGTTTGGAAGTTACCTTCATCTGCAATTTTCTGGAAGAGTTTGAGTAGGATAGGTGTTAGCTCTTCTCTAAATTTTTGGTAGAATTCAGCTGTGAAGTAATCTGGACCTGGGCTTTTGTTTGCTGAAAGATTTCTGATTACAGTTTCAATTTCTATGCATGTGATAGTTCTGTTAAGATTTTCTATTTCTTCCTGGTTCAGTTTTGGAAAGTACTTTTCTAATAATTTGTCCATTTCTTCCAAGTTGTCCATTTTATTGGCATATAATTGCTGGTAGTAGTCTATTATGATCCTTTGTATTTCGGTGTTGTCTGTTGTGATCTCTCCATTTTCATTTATAATTTTATTGATTTGATTTTTCTCCCTTTGTTTCTTGATGAGTCTGGCTAATGGTTTGTCACTTTTATTTATCCTTTCAAAGAACCAGCTTTTGGCTTTGTTGATTTTTGCTATGGTCTCTTTTGTTTCACTTGCATTTATTTCTGCCCTAATTTTTAAGATTTCTTTCCTTCTACTAAACCTGGGGTTCTCCAATTCTTTCTTTTCTAGTTGCTTTAGGTGTCAGTTCAGTTCAGTCACTCAGTCATGTCCGACTCTTTGTGACCCCATGAATCTCAGCACGCCAGGCATCCCTGTCCATCACCTTCTCCTGGAGTTCACTCAAACTCACATCCATCGACTCAGTGATGCCATCCAGCCATCTCATCCTCTGTCTTCCCCTTTTCCTCCTGCCCCCAATCCCTCCTAGCATCAGAGTCTTTTCCAGTGAGTCAACTCTTCACATGAGGTGGCCAAAGTACTGGTGTTTCAGCTTTAGCATCATTCCTTACAAAGAACACCCAGGGCTGATCTCCTTTAGAATGGACTGGTTGGATCTCCTTGCAGTCCAAGGGACTCTCAAGAGTCTTCTCCAGCACCACAGTTCAAAAGCATCAATTCTTTGGTGCTCAGCTTTCTTCACAGTCCAACTCTCACATCCATACATGACTACTGGAAAAACCATAGCCTTGACTAGATGGACCTTTGTTGGCAAAGTAATGTCTCTGCTTTTCAATATGCTATCTAGGATGGTCACAACTTTTCTTCCAAGGAGTAAGTGTCTTTCAACTTCATGGCTGCAGTCACAATCTGCAGTGATTTTGGAGCCCAAAAAGATAAAGTCTGACACTGTTTCCACTGTTCCCCCATCTATTTCCCATGAAGTGATGGGACCACATGCCATGATCTTCGTTTTCTGAGTGTTGAGCTTTAAGCCAACTTTTCCGCTCTCCTCTTTCACTTTCATCAAGAGGCTTTTTAGCCCCTCTTCACTTTCTGCCATAAGGGTGGTGTCATCTGCATATCTGAGGTTATTGATATTTCTCCCGGCAATCTTGATTCCAGCTTGTGTTTCTTCCAGTCCAGCGTTTCTCATGATGTACTCTGCATAGAAGTTAAATAAGCAGGGTGACAATATACAGCCTTGACGTACTCCTTTTCCTATTTGGAACCAGTCTGTTGTTCCATGTCCAGTTCTAACTGTTGCTTCCTGACCTGCATACAGATTTCTCAAGAGGCAGGTCAGGTGGTCTGGTATTCCCATCTCTTTCAGAATTTTCTACAGTTTGTTGTGATCCACACAGTCAAAGGCTTTGGCATAGTCAATAAAACACAAATAGATGTTTTTCTGGAACCCTCTTGCTTTTTCCATGATCCAGCGGATGTTGGCAATTTGATCTCTGGTTCCTCTGTCTTTTCTAAAACCAGCTTGAACATCTGGAAGTTCACGGTTCACATATTGCTGAATCCTGGCTTGGAGAATTTTGAGCATTACTTTACTAGCATGTGAGATGAGTGCAATTGTGCGGTAGTCTGAGCATTCTTTCAGCATTGCTTTAGTTGTAGAGTTAGGTTATTTATTTGACTTTTTTCTTGTTTCTTGAGGTATGCCTGTATTGCTATGAACCTTCCCCTTAGCACTGCTTTTACAGTGTCCCACAGGTTTTGGTTTGTTGTGTTTTCATTTCATTCATTTCTATGCATATTTTTATTTGTTTTTTTATTTCTTCTGTGATTTGTTGGTTATTCAGCAGCCTGTTGTTCAGCCTCCATATGTTGGAATTTTTAATAGTTTTTCTCCTGTAATTGAGATCTAATCTTGCTGCGTTGTGGTCAGAAAAGATGCTTGGAATGATTTCAAGTTTTTTGAATTTACCAAGGCTAGATTTATGGCCCAGGATGTGATCTCCTGGAGAAGGTTCTGTGTGCGCTTGAGAAAAAAAGTGAAATTTATTGTTTTGGGGTGAAATGTCCTATAGATATCAATTAGGTCTAACTGGTCTATTGTATCATTTAAAGTCTGTGTTTCCTTGTTAATTTTCTGTTTAGTTGATCTATCCATAGGTGTGAGTGGGGTATTAAAGTCTCCCACTATTATTGTGTTATTGTTAATTTCCCCTTTCATACTTGTTAGCATTTGTCTAACATATAGCAGTGCTCCTATGTTGGGTGCATATATATTTATAATTGTTATATCTTCTTCTTGGTTTGATCCTTTGATTATTATGTAGCGTCCTTCTTTGTCTCTTTTCACAGCCTTTGTTTTAAAGTCTATTTTATCTGATATGAGTATCACTACTCCTGCTTTCTTTTGGTCTCTGCGTGGAATATCTTTTTCCAGCCCTTCACTTTCAGTCTGTATGTGTCCCTTGTTTTCAGGTGGGTCTCTTGTAGACAACATATATAGGGTTCTTGTTTCTGTATCCATTCAGCCAGTCTTTGTCTTTTGGTTGGGGCATTCAACCCATTTACATTTAAGGTAATTATTGATAAGTATGATCCCATTGCCATTTACGTTATTGTTTTAGGTTCGAGTTTATACACCCTTTTTGTGTTTTCTGTCTAGAGAAGATCCTTTAGCATTTGTTGGAGAGCTGGTTTGGTGGTGCTGAATTCTCTCAGCTTTTGCTTCTCTATAAAGCTTTTGATTTCTCCTTCATATTTGAATCAGATACTTGCTGGGTACTGTAATCTGGGCTGTAGGTTATTTTCTTTCATCACTTTAAGTATGTCCTGTCATTCCATCTTGGCCTGAAGAGTTTGTATTGAAAGATCAGCTGTTATCCTTGTGGGAATCCCCTTGTGTGTTATTTGTTGTTTTTCCCTTGCTGCTTTTAATATTTGTTCTTTGTGTTTGATCTTTGTTAATTTGATTAATATGTGTCTTGGGGTGTTTCGCCTTGGGTTTATCCTGTTTGGGACTCTCTGGGTTTCTTGGACTTGGTTAATTATTTCCTTCCCCATTTTAGGGAAGTTTTCAACTATTATCTCCTCAAGTATTTTCTCATGGTCTTTCTTTTTGTCTTCTTCTTCTTCTGGGACTCCTATGATTCGAATGTTGGGGTGTTTAACATTGTCCTGGAGGTCTCTGAGATTGACCTCATTTTTTTTTATTCGTTTTTCTTTTTTCCTCTCCGATTCATTTATTTCTACCATTCTATTTTCTACTTCACTAATCCTATCTTCTGCCTCTGTTATTCTACTATTTGTTCCCTCCAGAGTGTTTTTTATCTCATGTATTGCATTATTCATTATATATTGACTCTTTTTTAAATTTCTTCTAGGTCCTTGTTAAACCTTTCTTGCATCTTCTCAGTCCTTGTCTCCAGACTATTTATCTCTGATTCCATTTTGATTTCAAGATTTTGGATCATTTTCACTATCATTATTCAGAATTCTTTATCAGGTAGATTCCCTATCTCTTCCTCTTTTGTTTGGTTTGGTGGTCATTCATCCTGTTCCTTTACCTGCTGGATATTCCTCTGTCTCTTCATCTTGTTTATATTGCTGTGTTTGGGGTGGCCTTTCCGTATTCTGGCAGTTTGTGGAGTTCTCTTCATTGTGGAGTTTCCTTGCTGTGGGTGGGTTTGTACCAGTGGCTTGTCAAGGCTTCCTGGTTAGGGAAGCTTGTGTCGGTGTTCTGGTGGGTGGAGCTGGATTTCTTCTCTCTGGAGTGCAGTGAAGTGTCCAGTAATGAGTTATGAGATGTCAATGGGTTTGGAGTGACTTTGGGCAGCCTGTATATTGAAGCTCAGGGCTGTGTTCCTGTGTTGCTGGAAAATTTGTGTGGTATGTCTTGCTCTGGAACTTGTTGGCCCTTGGGTAGTGCTTGGTTTCAGTGTAGGTATGGAGGCGTTTGATGAGCTCCTGTCAATTAATGTTCCCTGGAGTCAGGAGTTCTCTGGTGTTCTCGGGATTTTGACTTAAGCCTCCTGCTTCTGCTTTTCAGTCTTATTTTTACAGTAGCCTCAAGACTTCTCCATCTATACAGCACTGTTGATAAAATATATCCTTTCCAAGACAATGGGCTGCTTTTCTGGGTGCCTGATGTCCTGTGCCAGCATTAAGAAGTTGTTTTGTGGAATTTACTCAGTGTTTAAATGTTCTTTTGATGAATTTGTGGGAGAGAAAGTGGTCTCCCCGTCCTATTCCTCTGCCATCTTAGGATCACCTCACATTAAAAGAATTCTAAAACATGACTAACTGGGATTTATCTCAGGAAAACAAGGATGGCTCAAAAATGAAAATCAATGGCTGTAATATACCATATTACTAGAATGAAGGGGGAAAAAATCCACATGATCATCTAATAAATACCAAAAAAAAATTTTTTTAACTGCAACACACTTTCATGAGGGAACAAAAAAATACTCAAAAAACAAAATAGAAAGGAATGTCCTCAACCTGATAAAGGGCATTTATGAAAACCCCATAGCTAGCATTATACTCGAAGAAGGCAATGGCTCCCCACTGCAGGGTTCTTGCCTGGAGAATCCCAGGGACGGGGGAGCCTGGTGGGCTACCATCTATGGGGTCGAACAGAGTTGGACACGACTGAAGTGACTTAGCAGCAGCACAGCAGCAGCAGCAGCATTATACTAAATGGTGAAAGACTCAAAGTTTCCCTGCTAAGATCAGGAACAGATAAGAATACCACATGTACCATTGCTATTCAACATTGTCCTAGAACTTCCAGCTCAAACCATTAGATAAGAAAAAGAAAAGTTACCCAGATTAGAAAGGAATAACTAAAATTGTTTCTCCTTATAGAGGACATGATCCTATATACAGAAATCCTCAAAGAATCCACAAGAAAGTACTAAAACTAATAAATTCAGCACAATGACAAGGTACAGGATCAACATGCAAAAATCAGTGGTATCTCTATTCACTAGCAAAGAGCAATTTCATTTCCAGAAAATTATGAAAAGAATTTCACTTTCAGTACTGTCAAAAGAATAAAATACTTAGAAATAAATTTAATCAAAAAAGTACGAGACTTATACACTGAAAATCATGAAGCATTGCTGAATGTCCTGCTGCTGCTGCTGCTAAGTTGCTTCAGTTGTGTCCAACTCTGTGTGACCCCATAGGCGGCAGCCTACCAGGCTCCCCTGTCCCTGGGATTCTCCAGGAAAGAACACTGGAGTGGGTTGCCATTTCCTTCTCCAATGCATGAAAGTGAAAAGTGAAAGTGAAGTCACTCAGTCATGTCTGACTCTTTGTAACCCCATGGACTGCAGCCTACCAGGCTCCTCCATCCATGAGATTTTCCAGGCAAGAGTACTGGAGTGGGTTGCCATTTGCTGAATGTGAAGAACACCTAAATAAATGCAAAGACACCTTGTGTTCATGAATTGGAAGGTGTTGTATTGTTAAGATGGCAATACTCTCCAAGTTCATTTCAGTTCAGTCGCTCAGTCATGTCCAACTCTTTGTGACCCCATGAATTGCAGCACGCCAGGCCTCCCTGTCCATCGCCAACTCCCAGAGTTCACTCAAACTCACGTCCATCGAGTTGGTGATGCCATCCAGCCATCTCATCCTCTGTCATCCCCAGCATCAGAGTCTTTTCCAATGAGTTAACTCTTTGCATGAGGTGGCCAAAGATCTGGAGTTTCAGCCTCTTCACAGTCCAACTCTCACATCCATACATGACCACAGGAAAAACCATAGCCTTGACTAGATGGACGTTTGTTGGCAAAGTAATGTCTCTGCTTTTTAATATGCTATCTAGGTTGGTCATAATTTTCTTTCCAAGGAGTAAGTGTCTTTTAATTTCATGGCCGCAATCACCATCTGCAGTGATTTTGGAGCCCCCCAAAATAAAGTCTGACACTGTTTCCACTGTTTCCCTGTCTATTTCCCATGAAGTGATGGGACCAGATTCTCTCCAAAGTGATCTGCAAATTCAATTCAGTACCTATAGCCTTTATTTTTTCCAAAAATGTAAAAGCTGGTCCTAAAATAATCATTGAATTGCAAGGGACTCTAATAACCAAAAAAAGTAAAGTTCTAGGAGTCATGCTCCCTGATTTCAAAACTTACAAGGTTAGGGTATCAACACAGAGTGATACTGGCGTAAAGATAGGGATAGAGAGTCCAGAAATAAATTTATCATCTGTGGTCGATTGATTTTTAAGGGCACCAAGACCAATCAGTGGGAAAGGAATCATCTTTTCAACAAATGATTTGGAGGTAACTAGATATCCACATGTAAAAAAATGAAGGTAGACTATTCAGTTCAGTTTAGCCATTCAGTTGTGTCCGACTCTGCGACCCCATGGACTGCAGCACACCAGGCCTCCCTGTCCATCACCAACTCCCAGAGCTTACTGAGACTCATGTCCACTGAGTCGATGATGCCATCCAACCATCTCATCCTCTGTCATCCCCTTCTCCTCAAGCATCAAGGTCTTTTCAAATGAGTCAGTTCTTCACATTAGGTGGCCAAAGTACTGGAGTTTCAGTTTCAGCATCAGTCCTTCCAATGAACACTCAGGACTGATCTCCTTTAGGATAGACTGGTTGGATCTCCTTGCTGTCCAAGGGACCCTCAAGAGTCTTCTCCAACACCACAGTTCAAAAGCATCAATTCTTCAGCACTCAGCCTTCTTTATAGTGAGGTTAATAGTCTCAAATCCATACATGACTACTGGAAAAACCATAGCTTTGACTAGATGGACCTTTATTGGCAAAGTAATGTCTTTGCTTTTTAATATGCTGTCTAGGTTGGTCATAACTTTTCTTCCAAGGAGCAAGCATCTTTTAATTTCATGGTTGCAGTCACCATCTGCAGTGATTTTGGAGCCCCCCAAAATAGTCTGTCACTGTTTCTACTGTTTCCCCATCTATTTGCCATGAAGTGATGGGACCAGATGCCATGATCTTAGTTTTGTGAATGTTGAGTTTTAAGCCAACTTTTTCACTCTCCTCTTTCCCTTTCATCAAGAGGCTCTTTAGTTCTTCTTCACTTTCTGCCATAAATGTGGTGTCATCTGCATATCTGAGACTGTATATCTGGTAATAGGTAGACTATTACCTCAGTCCATATACAAAAATTAACTCATTTTTTTTGTTTGTTTTGTCTGTTGTTGCTAGTTGTTTTGAGTTATTGTCATTTTAGCTACTTTTCTAAATTATTTTTATAAAATTTGTATTCTTTATCATATGTGGCCATTGAAACCTCTGTTCCATTAGTTTAGTGGTCAGCTAATGTATTAACAGAGTATCTCTAAACACCTAAAGCCCAATAATATTTTTTAAAAGAATTTTTAAAACTCTTCCCCACTCTTGGAAGATTGTTTTGGCACATGGCTTCAATGCTTAGCAAAGCCATTTACAACCCTTCCCTCACCTTTACTTCCAGCTTGTGCAGAGCGTGAAGGTCAGCCAGAGGTGAAAATTTAGGATCCTTTGTGAGCATTAGGCCTTTTCTAAATATGTATCCAGTCTTGGGCATATGCATGGCCTTCTCAATTCCCTGACTTAAGCAAGAGATTTCAAAAACTCTCATTCCCCCATAGATCCCCTTTCCCAAACTCTTTCTTATCAAGGCTTTTTGATCTGTCTCTTGTTTTTCCTGATGGTTGTCCCTTGACCCAAGCTGCTCTGGCCAATAGTTCTGCTTTTAAGCGCTTTTGGCAAATGCCACTTGGGAAGCTGCCCCAGATCTGGGAATGCTCTGAACTGGGCAAAACAAAGGCAAGTGCTTGTGTACCAGTCCTTCCAGGAGCCACTAGACAGATTGAAAAAATAAATAAATAAACAACCATACTTCTTTTAGAATAAGGTCTATAATTGCTCCCTGAGGTGCCCAACAACCTGCACCAAGAGTACAGGCTGCTCTCCTCATGACTGCCTCCCATTTGGTATGTGGGGAAGGGCTGGTAGACAATTTAAAACACCAGAAACTCTCTCATTGCAATGCAGCAGCATCTTTCTTCATTAAGTTTTCCCCCAGTTGTTATAAGTTTTCAACTAGATTCCAGAGTTCTGTAAAAGTTGATTCTGACAGTTTTTTGCCAACTCATTAGTTGCTTTAATGGAGGAACAGCGCCCCAGGGTTCTCTACTCTGTCATTTTGGGTATAAAGAAAGCTATCATAGCCCCAAACCATTAATAATCCAAGTAAGATTAATTTCATCTCCTTGTCATCTCTCACTCATCCTTCCAGCTCAGCTATCACCTCCTCCAGGAAGACCACTCTACATCCTATACTGTAATAAGTTTTTTAGTCTTCTTTTTCACCAACGAGTCTTTCTGGAGCAGAGACTGTATCCCTTCATTTCTGGATCCCTAGCGCCTAATATAGTTCTAGTTACTTAATGGTGCTTGTAAATGCCAAAGGGAAGGAACAACAGAATAATGTAAGATATGGGGAAGAAAGAGGGAAAAGCAAACTATTCCATGATTTCTATAATGTTGTTTAAAATTCAAACTGAACCCTATAAGAAGATGTCCCTGTCATGGTTTCAATATTTTAAAAAAGTAATTTGGGGAATTCTTTGGTGGTCCAGTGGTTAGGACTCCACAATGTGATCCCCCCTCCTGCTCCCACCCCCACAAAAAAAGACATACACATCCCTAAAGAAAAAAATTCACCAGTGCCAAACTGAGGCATCTATCTTGTGGGGAAGTGCTTTCATACAATGTCAAACTTTATAACAGTTTCAAACTATTTCTAAATGAATGCAACGCTTCATAAATGCCAAGGTTTTTTAAAATTATTATCAAATTTAAGATACATTTGACCTTTAAGACCTTTATGGAATCAATTTC
Source organism: Budorcas taxicolor (assembly GCF_023091745.1). NCBI lineage: Eukaryota > Metazoa > Chordata > Mammalia > Artiodactyla > Bovidae > Budorcas > Budorcas taxicolor. Next base: position 34,921,070 of record NC_068935.1, read on the forward strand.
CACTGTATTGGAACAAGAAAGTGATAGATAATGGCCTATAAAGTGAGATTTTTAAAAATAACCTGACTGAGTTATCATTCTTGATGAAACAATGATAACATCACAAATACCACCACACTTTACTTTGCAGGTGTGCAAGTTTGCAAAGTGTGAATATATGTTTACAAGAGAGTAGAACAATTCAATTGCATAAATTAATCAATCTGAGAAACCACATTAAAAACATAGCTAATTTTTACATGATTTTCAGTAAGTTCATATACTTTCAATTTTAGTGTCACCTCTGTCACAAAGCTTTCATAACAACTTTAAATGATAATCACTGATGATAAAGGAAGGAAAATAACATTTTAAAGTTCATCATATTAGTATGTATCTACGCTTGTGCAGATTTAATCTCCTAGGAATCAAAGGTGGTAAATAGAATAGAGAAAAGCATATACAGTAAATATAAGCTATATATGCTGAGTACTGAGGAACAATTTTATACTGCTTTAGGAAAATTTACACCTTTTATTACATATGCTTTATTTTCTTGTACTTTGCAACCCACAGTGACCTCTGTGATATGGCTGTCCAGAAGATGCCAAAAGAAAAGAGAGGCGGCACCTGGGCAGTTAATCTTAGAAACACTAGAGCCCCGTTCCATGAATTCTTTTTCCCCATGGGAACAGAATATATGGGCAGAAAACCATTGTAGATAATCAACACAAGCGTGAGCATAGCTGAATACAGTGTCACATCATAAGTAAATATAGCTTACAATCAATTTCATCTGACTCGTATTGACAACTTGCATAGTTATTATTGTCCATATGGTAAAACTAGCTACAAAGAGTAAACAGATTCTGTAAATTCATTTTATATAGACAAACTGGACTTTTGTATTTCCTTTCTCCATGTTTAATTCTCAAGTATCTGTAAGTTACAACACTGTTGAACATGTTCGCTGAAGTCACTCACAGTTTTATGTCTTCCTACCCCCATTCTCACCACAAACAACTCATATACACAATTTCTTACATCTGCTCACATTCCAAGGTGTTCTGGAGAACTTAAGGAAGCAGGAACTCTTGGACATTAAGCTCTAGATGACTAACTGACTGGCAAGTCATGCTTGGATCATCACACTGGGAAGGGGAGGGTGGGTACAGATGAGCCATCAACCCAGAGCCGCAGTGTGAATGAACTCTCAGTCCCCAAGGACCTGAGAGTTTTAAGGTTAGGACAGAAGGTAGGGGACTGAAGCAGAAGGGGAGGAACCAACTAATGGCAGACTTGTGATCAGTAATTATCTCAGGACATGCACAGACTGACTGGGACAGAAAAACTGGGGGCACAGCCTTTGAGAAAAATCACTGGACTAGAACTGAAGGAAATTGACAGGCCTTTTTTGCCCTAACAGTTCTTAGAAATAGCTTACCAGTTGTGCCATCTTTAAAATACATTTATGTTATTAATATAAATTCATTTATACAAGAGTGTAAAATGATTATTGCTCTGGTTTTATTGAAAGAGACACATGTACCCCAATGTTCATCGCAGCACTGTTTATAATAGCCAGGACATGGAAGCAACCTAGACGCCCATCAGCAGATGAATGGATAAGAAAGCTGTGGTACATATACACAATGGAGTATTACTCAGCCATTAAAAAGAATACGTTTGAATCAGTTCTAATGAGGTAGATGAAACTGGAGCCGATTATACAGAGTGAAGTAAGCCAGAAAGAAAAACACCAATACAGTATACTAACGTATATATATGCACTTTAGAAAGACAATAATGATAACCCTGTATGCAAGACAGCAAAAAGACACAGATGTATAGAACAGTCTTTTAGACTCTGTGAGAGAGCAAGAGGGTGGGATGATTTGGGAGAATGGCATTGAAACATGTATAATATCATATATGAAACAAATCACCAGTCCAGGTTTGATGCATGATACTGGATGCTTGGGGCTGGTGCACTGAGCCGACCCAGAGGGATAGTACCAGGAGGGAGGAGAGAGGGGGGTTCATGATGGGGAACACGTGTATACCTGTGGCGGATTCATGTTGATGTATGGCAAAACCAATACAATATTGTAAAGTAATTAACCTCCAATTAAAATAAATAAATTTATATTTAAAAAAAAAGAATTTATTGATTCCGCCTGTATCTTAAAAAAAAAAAAAGAATGACTATTGCTCTGGTTTTGATCTAATGGCAGCAAGAAGGAGACTTTTGAGGGTACTAGATACCTAAAGGTCAATAGACTAAAGCTGATGATTGAATAAACAGGAAGAGGTGAAGTCAACTTCTATAATATTTTTATCTGGTGAGGGTAGTACCAACAAGCCTAACCCCACATTACCTCACAGCCTTTTTTTTTTTAATGCCACAAAATGCAATTTTTCAGTACTTTCCACAGGGCAAATGGGTGGTGGATTGGCTCTAGCCATGAGTTCCAGGCTTAAAACTTAGTTTTAACACCAAGAACAGATCCAAATGCTGGACTGGATGAAGCACAAGCTGGAATCAAGATTGCCAGGAGAAATATCAATAACCTCAGAGATGCAAATGACACCACCCTTATGGCAGAAAGCAAAGAAGAACTAAAGAGCCTCTTGATGAAAGGGAAAGAGGAGAGTGAAAAGTTGGCTTAAAACTCAACATTCACAAAACTAAGATCATGGCATCTGGTCCCTTCACTTCATGGCAAATAGATGGGGAAACAGTGGAAACAGTGACAGACTATTTTGGGGGGCTCCAAAATCACTGCAAGATGGTGACTGCAACCGTGAAATTAAAAGATGCTTGCTCCTTGGAAGAAAAGTTATGACCAACCTAGACAGCATATTAAAAAGCAAAGACATTACTTTGCCAATAAAGGTCCATCTAGTCAAAGCTATGGTTTTTCCAGTAGTCATGTATTGATGTGAGAGTTGGACTATAAAAAAGGCTTAGCACCAAAGAATTGATGCTTTTGAACTGTGGTGTTGGAGAAGACTCTTGAGGGTCCCTTGGACTGCAAGGAGATCCAGCCAGTCCATCCTAAAGGAGATCAGTCCTGAGTGTTCATTGGAAGGACTGATGTTGAAGCTGTAACTCCAATACTTTGGTGTAGAACTGACTCATTTGAAAAGACCCTGATGCTGGGAATGATTGAAGGCAGGAGAAGGGGACAACAGAGGGTGAGATCGTTGGACAGCATCATCAACTCAGTGAACATGAGTCAGAGCAAGGTCTGGGAATTGGTGATGGACAGGGAAGCCTGGCGTACTGCAGTCTGTGGGGTCACAGAGTTGGACATGACTGAGCGACTGAACTGAACTGAACTGAGGGTACCCCTGCGATTTTTTTTTTCCATAACCTTTTTGGGCCTTGCTCCGTGGACTCCATTTTGCTATTAGAAAGGAATGGGCAACAGGCAGCACTGACAGGACTCTATCTAGATTTCCCTAACCTGAAAAGGACATAAAGCCATTGGCAGAAGAAATCAATTATTCTTCCAGACTTGCCTCAAGGCTGAGAAGAGAAGATGATGACTTCTTCACCAGCTCTGCCAGTGTCTGAGTTCTGCACTCCACTCTGTCCTACTCTTCACAAGTCAATGGATAGAAGGACAGCAGACATCTCTAGAGATGCCACCTCTTTCTATGGAAATTTGGGATTAAAACCTTGTATCAGATAAGGGCACTCATTCCCCACCACCCTAAGAAAGACAAACTTACACAGCTACTTCAGAGGAAACAGACGCTGTACCCAATGGAGCAGCACAATGAGAAGGCAACATTCCAGCCCTGCTCCCTCTGCCCAAGGGCACCCTCAGCACTGTGCCCTCACCAGAGGGGTTTTGGCTCTGAAGTGCCACTCATCTCCCTCTGGAATGCACTTTTTCCCATATGCCCTTACTGACCCATAGCTGAGTAAATGCTTTGCACTCTTTCTTGCTGGTAATAATAACAGCTATGATTTAGGGAGTGCTCACGTGGTGACTAGGGCTTCCCTCATAGCTCAGTTGGTAAAGAATTCGCCTGCAATGCAGGAGACCCTGGTTTGATTCCTGGATTGGGAAGATCCACTGGAGATGGCATAGGCTACCCACTCCAGCATTCTTGGGCTCCCCTTGTGGCTCACCTGGTAAAAAAATACACCTGCAATGCGGAAGACCTGGGTTTGATCCCTGCGTTGGGAAGATCCCCTGGAGAAGGGAAAGGCTACCCATTCCAGTATTCTGGCCTGGAGAATTCAATGAACTATATAGTCCATGGGATAGCAAAGAGTCGGACATGACTGAACGACTTTCACTTTCACTTCACTTCACTTTCACGTGGTGACTATGCAAAAAAAAAAATACACACACACTATATATATTATCTCATTTAATCCTCAAAACAACTTTATGAATTACAGGTACAATTATTATGCCTTTTTATAGACAGAAAACTGGGGTTCATAAAGATTAATTAATCTGCCCAAGATCACAGAGCTAGGAAGCTGTGGATCATAACACTTTGGTGAAGATAGCATACTTGCTTTCAATCTTTTTCTTTAGAGAAATTTAATGTTAGTGATACAGCTAAAGTTCTCCTCCATCATATTTTCTCCCTGTCTCCCTCTCTCCGTCTTTCTCCAAAAGTAACCCAAGGTTGGTGTGTATCTTCCTGGGTATGCTTTTATAAATGTATGTTTATCCATAAACAATATATAGTATTGCCTCTGTGGTAAATGGTATCAACTTTTTTTCAGACTTTTTCACCTTATATGCTGTTTTCTAAATCTTCACATGTTGATAACTGTAAATTGGTGGTGGTTTAGTCACTAAGTAGTGTCTGACTCTTGTGGGCCCATGGACTGTAGCCTGCCTGGCTCCTCTGTCCTTGGGATTCTCCAAGCAAGAATACTGGAGTGAGTTGCCATTTCCTTCTCCAGGGGATCTTCCCAATCCAGGAATCAAACCCAGGTCTCCTGCATTACAGGCAGATTATTTACTGACTGAGCTATGAGGGAAGATTAGTTCATTCATTCTAACTGCTGTTTGGGAATTCCCTGGCAGTCCAGAGTTTAGGACTTCGTACTTTCATTGCAGGGGGCATGAGTTCCATTCCTGGTTAGGGAATTAAGATCCTGCAAGCCGTGTGTCATGGCCAAAAATAAATTTTTTTACCTGCTATTTAATAGTTCCCTCTATGAATGTGCACTTTCCATTTTTTTCACCATTAGCAACAGCTGCGAACAACAACATTGTACATGTCTACTGGGATATACATGTGAGTATATGCCTAGAAATGGAATTTTCTCCATACATATATCTCTATGAGACATTCTTAAGGAATATTCACCTGATTGCAACAGCCTGTATAAAATAAGCTCCTTAAATGTCCAGTGATTGTCTTTCACATCATCTTTATTGTTTTCATCCTTCTGCAATCATTGAACTAATTTTTTTAGCTATGAGCTTAGCTCTTTAAATTTCAACCTTTCTTCTTTTTAATATATACATTTAAGGCTGTAATTTTCCCTCCAGGTACTACCTTAATTGCATCCCACAAATTTTTATATGTAATATATTCATTGTGAAATTCAAAATATCTCTAAATTTTCAATATCTTACTTGATCCAAGTGTTATTTCAAAATCTATTTTTAATTTCTCAAATATGAGGATTTTCTAGATATATTTTTGAAATTAATACCTAATTTAATTGCATCAAAGTTGGCATATTCTCTGATTTTAATTATTTGAAATGTTAGGCATATTATTACAGCCCGGTTCATAATCATATTTGAAAAGTGTTCCACATGTATGTCAAAAAATTATATTCTGCAGATGTTGATAAAGTGTTCAATATCTTTTTATTAGCTGAAATTTGTTCATTTACAATTCGAGCAATAAAACAGATAACAATAATATTGGATTATACAGAGAATAAAGTAAATATCCATGAGTCTCTACAGGTATAAATAGATTGAATAAATATATAAATGGGGGAGAAGGGACAAAACTCCCACACAAAAGTATTTGAAATAAATTATGTAGATATCCTACCCAAAAGGAGGGGGAGCTTAACACCCCATTCCTTGAGGGTATGCTGGATTTAATGGCTCAATTCCAAAGAATAGACTATGGGAAAGGGAAAACAGTAACTTCACAGAGGAAAAACCTGGAAGACACCACCTTAACCAAGTGATCAGAATTAATATCATCAGTAATAAGTGATACTGAAGTCACATAACTCCATATGATGCAAAGAAATGGGTACTTTACTTCTATGATGTTCTTTCCAAAAACCCATAACCCAAGAGAAATCATGAGAAAAATTTCAATCATGAGAAAATATCACATCAAACAAACCCAGATTGATAAACATTCTACAAAATACTTGATCATGCAAATTTAGCCAAGGTCATAAAAGACAAAGACTGACAAATTGTGACATACTGGTGGAGACTAAAGAGACATGATAACTAATGCATTGTGGTATTTTGGATTGGATACTGGAAAAGAAAAGGGATGTTAGTGGAAAAATTGGTGAAATCTGAATAAAGTATGCACTTTAATTAACAATAAATCTACCAATGTTAATTTCTCTATTTTTATAAATGTACTGTGGTCACTTAAGATGTTCACATGAAGGAATTCCCTGAAGGTCCAGTGGTTAAGACTCCACGCTCCCATGCAGGGGGTGTGTGTTCCATCCCTGGTCAGGGAACTAAGATCCCACAAGCAGCATAGCACAGCCAAAAAATAAAGATGTCCACATTAGGAGAAGTTTGGTGAAGAGGGTATGGGAACTCTGTACTATCTTTGTAACTTTTCTATAAAGTTATTCTAAAATTATAATCTTATTAAAAACACATTTATTCATTGTATTAAAATTATATATGTGTATATGTATATATATATACACATATATGTATGTATGTATATATACACAGAGAGAGAAGGAGAGAGAGGATTTTTTTTTCTGTTTGTACTATCATCTTTTTCCAATAGTCACGTATGGATGTGAGAGTTGGACTATAAAGAAAGCTGAGTGCCAAAGAATTGATGCTTTTGAACTGTGGTGTTAGAGAAGACTCTTGAGAGTCCCTTGGACTGCAAGGAGATCCAACTAGTCCATCCTAAAGGAAATCAGTCCTGGGTGTTCATTGGAAGGACTGATGTTGAAGCTGAAACTCCAATACTTTGGCCACCTGATGCAAAGGACTGACTCATTTGAAAAGATCCTGATGTTGGAAAAGATTGAAGGCAGGAGGAGAAGGGGACGACAGAGGATGAGATGGTTAGATGGCATCACCAACTCAATGGACATGAGTTTGGGTAAACTCCGGGAGTTGGTGATGGACAGGAAGGCCTGGCATGCTGCAGTTCATGGGGTCGCAAAAAGGTGGACACGACTGAGTGACTGAACTGAACTGAACTGTACTATATTGAGAGAAGTATGTTGAAATCTACCACTATAATTGTGGATTTGTTTAATTCTCCTTATGGTATTCTCAATGCTTTGCCTTTATATTTTGAGGCTATGTTATTAACATAAACATTTTCTATTTTTATCTCTTGAATTGAACCATTTATTTGTAAGACGATTCCCTTTTCATCTCTAGTAATGATTTTTACCTTAAATTTTGTATTGTCTGTTATATTGTTGAGCTTCCATGCTCTTTACCATTTTCCTTTCATTTTTGACATGGTATTCCTTACTGTGTTGTTAGTTTTCAGTGCTTTTGAGAAGCTGTCATTAATAAGCCAAGACAATTCAATGGGGGAAAGAATGTTCTTTTCAACAAATGGCGCTGGAAAAGCTAAACACATGTCAATGAATAAATTTGGACCCCTATCGCATAGTGTATACAAAACTAAACTTAAAATGGATCAAAGACTTAAATGTAATAGTTATAGCTATAAAACTCATTCAAGATCCAATGGGGTGGGTAAAGATTTCACAATAGAACAGAAAAAACTTTCATCATAAAAGAAAATACTGATTATTTGGACTTTGTTAAAATTGAGAACTTCCGTCTATCAAAGAGACCATTAAGAAAAGGAAAAGACAGGCCATTTGTAATACATGTATGCAATAACAAACTCATAGCATACTAAAGAACTTCTACAAAACAAGAAAAAGACAAACAACCCAATTCTTTAAATGGCACATCACAAAAATACTGAACAAGCACTTCATGAAAAGGATAGCCAAATGACCATTAAACACACGAAAATATGCTCAGCATCATTAGTCATCAAGGAGATACAAAATCAAAACAACGAGATACCACTAAATACCTGTTAGAATGGCTGAAATTTAAACAGCTGACAGTACCAAGTATTTACAAGGATATGGAGCAACCAAAACTCTCATACATTGTTTATGGGTGTGTAAATTAATGCAATCACTTCAGAAAACTATTTAGCAATATTTTCTAAAGCTCAATCCTAGTCTGCTATCTGACCCAATAATTCTATTCCTGGGTATATACCCAAGATAGTTGAGTACATATATCCTTTGAAAGACATGCAAAAGAATATCAATAATAGCTTTTTTTTTATAATGGCCACAAACTAGAAACAAGTCAAAATGTTCATCACTAGTAGAATGAATAAATAAATTGTGGTATATCCATATAGTGGAATATGGGCAGCAGCAATAGAAAAGAGCAGTCTACTGCCACACAGAAAAATATGGCTGGATTTCACATACATAATGTTAAACAAAAGAAGCCAGAAACAAGAATACTATCAGTATGACTCCATTTATATGAAGGTTAAGAACAGGCAAAATTAACAAATTGTAATGTCATTTTTAAAAAATGGCCACAAGCTTTTTTGCAGCTCCTGCCCTCAGGAAGTAGAGTTTATTTCTCCACTCCTGGAATCTGAGATGGCCTTGTGTCTTGCTTTGACTAAATGAATGCACTAAGGGTGACACAGTAAAACTTCTCGGCAATTTGTTGTTGCCTTTTTGATGCCCTGATATCTCCATGTAAAGCAGACCAGTCTAACCTCTTTGAGGATTACATATCCATTTGGAGAGTGGGGCCCACCTGACAGCTAGCACCAACCAGCAGATATACGTATGATAACATCTTGGGCCATCCAGCTAAAAAATCTGCCTGCAATACAGGAAACCTGGGTTCGATTCCTGGGTCAGGAAGATCCCCTGGAGAATGGAATGGCTACCCACTCCAGTATTCTTGCCTGGAGAATTCCATGGACAGAAGAGCCTGGTGGGCTACAATCCATGGGGTCGCAAAGAGTTGGACACAACTAAGTGACTAACACTTTCACTTTCCTTCCTCAGGTAGTAAGGCAGCTCTGAGAGGGCCAGGGCAAGAACAGTTCTCTTGTGCACAGCCTCAGAAAACCAAGCCCATCATCCAGGGCTGGCTTCATGGGTGTACAATCCATGCAGTCACACAATGCCTTTTGCAGAAGGGCTTTGCCCTTGGTTTAATGCTTTGCTCTTGCTGTCTTGAAATTCATACTACTTTGTGAACTAGGGGCCTGCCTTTTCATTTTGCACTAGGTGCCAAATTATATTGTCAGTTCTGCCGCCACTGTCTGCACTCCTCTTTACTTAGTGTCAGAGCCAGCCCACCAGACCAGCCTCTCTTTAAATTGCTGGTAATTTTATTTCATGAGTCCTATTATCCTTCCCTGGCATTAGGCCTTGAAAACAGCCATTCTCTCTACCTTGATAGATCTCCCTAACTGTAAATCCCAGGACAGAGGGGCTGGACGTATAATTCTCTTCCCTCCCTGGACTTCTCATGGTGGCTGGCCCACCCTTGCCCCAGACTGCTGTACATCTGCCTGGTGAACATCTGCATACATCGATGGCCTCTCAAAGACCTGCCCTTCTAACTGCCTATATGGAGAGTAACTGGCATCTTCTTTCTCTAAAGAGGAGAAAATATACAGTCAGTCCTTGATATCCTCAGGGGATTGGTTCCCAATACCAGAATCTGTGAATGCACAAGTCCCTTATGTAAATGGCATAGTATTTGCACATAACCTACATATATCCTCTCATATACTTCAAATCATCTCTGGATTACCTGTAGTACCTAATTATATTGTCAGTGTAATTCTCAAGGTAATGTAAATAGTTGTACATACAATGTAAATAGTTGCTGGTGTGGCAAATTTAAGTTTTGCTTTTTGGAATTTTCTAGAATTTTTTCTAACATTTTTGATCAGCAGTTGGTTGGATCCACGAATCCAGAACTTGTGGATACAGAAGACTGATTGTATCTTGGATAGGACACCCACTACATACAGAATAGTAGTGCCTGGAGATATGAATAAGTTACCCAAAAAAGGAGTTATGTGGCCAAGGAACTTTGTCAGACTAAGTTTAAAAAATTAAATAGGTTTTTTTCCTGAAGGACTTCTCTCTCTTAATGTGCTAAAGGACATTACGATTTGCCAAGGTGGGGACTGAGGGAAAACTGAAGTATTAACATGTAGTGCTTCACAAACTTATTTGACAAGGCACCTCTTTTCTCCTAGGAAATCATGCAGGACTAATTTTCCACAGAAAAAGTTTAGGGAAATTGTCTCTTTTTCCACTGAATCTAAGCATGCCAACAAACATATATCTAAGTGAGAAGACTCTCTTTGTCTCTAATTCCTTCCTTCCACTTCCTTGCTGCTCACACACATATATGCTATACTAGGGGTTCCCAACCTCCAGGATCCAACGCCTGATGATCTGAAGTGAAGTTGATGTAATAATATTAAAAACAAAAGTGAAAGAAAGTGAAGTCGCTCAGTCGTGTCTGACTCTTTGCAACCCCATGGACTGTAGCCTACCAAGCTCCTCTGTCCATGGGACTTTCCAGGCAAGAATACTGGAGTGGGGTGCCATTTCCTTCTCCAGGGGATCTTCCCCACCCAGGGATTGAACCCAGGTCTCCCACATTGTAGGCAGACGCTTTACTGTCTGAGCCACCAGGGAAGTCCTATAGAAACAAAGCACACAATAAATGTAATGTGCTTGAATCATCCCGAAACCATCCCCCACCCCAATCTATAGAAAAATTGTCTACCACGGAATCAGGCCCTGATGCCAAAAAGGTTGGGAACCACTGCTCTATACAGAAGGACAGCAGTCAAGAGAGTAGAATTCAAATTCATGCTTCTTGAGTGGAGTTATGATGGTGTTAGTGATGGTGATGATGACGGTGATAGCTAACATTTTTAAAAGACTTATTGTGTACCAATAAGCTCTGTTCTAAGCACTTGTCAGATATGGTTTTACTTACCACCATGGCTTAGTTTTAATTAATACCCTGCAGAAGAAGAGAATACCCTGCCCTTATAATGCAGGAGCCTCAATTTATTTAATACAATTGATAAATCTCAATGGACACCACTAACAGTAAACCCAGCATTATTTTTGTCACAGGGTAGCAGCATTTCCAGTGACACATCTCCACCTAAAGGATTAGTAAATTCCTTTTCTGTACATAAGTCAAACAAACCAAACCAACCAAACAAACCTTTTAAGACCAACAGTGGACTACTGACAGCTTAATTGCAAATCTTAAGGGGATGAAGTTGAAACACCTGGCATTTTTTCCATTCAAATATACATCAATGAATGACTGATGATACTGCTGTTTAAGAAAACTAAAATTTGTTCTGGAAGCTGGGAGCTGATTACCCGAGTGAGCTCTAAAGCAACTGCTGGGGGAAATGTGCTCTCAGCCTCTGAAGTTACACTCAGGTCATAAAACATTTCTGTAAACACATGTGGAAGATGTTCAGCTAATGGAATATTGAACACAAAAAGGAGAACTCACTTGGTTTTTATCTTTTATATTAAAAAGTAACAATAAAAGCCAACATGATGGCTATCACTCTCACAACAAATGGCTTTAGAACACAAATTTCTTCAGGCCGCTCTAGCCTGTGGGTACTACAGAACTAAATGTAATCACCAAATTTTACTGTTTCTTCCACTCAATGTACCCCAAACCCCAAGTTCTTCAATTAAGGGTCCTCTGAAACAGTGGTTCCCAACCTTTTTGGCACCAGGAACTGATTCTGTGGAAGACAATTTGTCCATGGACCCAGGGTGGGGGTCCATGATGGTTTTGAGATGATTCAAGCACATTACATTTACTGTGCATTTTATTTCTATTATTACATCAGCTCCACCTCAGATCATCAGGCACTAGATCCTGGAGAATGGGGACCCCTGCTCTAGAGTGTTTCTAGGTTTTCCTGGAGAGTGGTTATCACCTGTGAGCACAAACAACTCTAACTACTGTCTCATCAACTGCCACGTGGTTTCTGCCATTTCTTCTGCTTCCACCTTCCCCACTCCCTCTCTGCACTGGGCATTATGATATCAGCTAGGCATGACTGTTCCCCTCTAGGCATCTTCTGCCATCTCCTACCAGGATTCTTGATGTCTCACTGAAGCCAAGGCACTGGACTCTAGAGCTGTCAGATCTGCATGGTACTGTGCTAAGTGAAGAAGCATGGTACCCGGTACCCATTATCTTATGCCCCATTATCTTTTTTAGTGAATGGGGGAGAAATGGATACTATAAGTGAACTGAAAGCCTTGTCATTCTTATTGGGAGCATGTAGACATTGTTTTCATCATAAGTTACTAAAGGGGAGCAGAATTTGCCACATGAAACTGTATCTCTTTGGCACAAGGATTATTTTAGCTTGATTATTTCTTTTAAAGGATTTTATTTGATGTGGACCATTTTTAAAGTTTTTATTGAATTTGTTACATTATTGTTCCTGTTTTACACTTCAGTTTTTTGGCCATGAGGCATGGGTAACTCCCTGACCAGGATTGAACTGGCACCCCCTGTACTGAAAGACAAAGCGTTAACCACTGGACTGCCAGGCTGGTTATTTTTAAGAAACAGTAGACACAGGAGAAGTTCCAACAACCAAGTAGAAGTTACCCTTTTATGAGATAAATTTACATTTATTAGAATTTATTAGGACACAACTGAAGCGACTTAGCAGCAGCAGCAGAAGGGAAATATCCTAAAATTGCTCCTTGGAAGAAAAGCTATGACAAACCTAGACAACATATTAAAAAGCAGAGGTATCACTTCACTGACAAAGGTCTGTATAGGCAAAGGTATGGTTTTTCTGGTAGTCATGTATGGATGTGAGAATTGGACCGTAAAGAAGGCTGAGCACTGAAGAACTGATGCTTTCAAACTATGGTGCTAGAGAAGACTCTTGAGAATCCCTTGGACAGCAAAGAGATCAAACCAGTCAATCCTAAAGGAAATCAACCCTGACTATTCATTGGAAGGACTGATGCTGAAGCTGAAGCTCCAATACTTTGGCCACCTGATGCAAAGAGCCAACTCATTGGAAAAGACCCTGATGCTTAGAGAGATTGAGGGCAAGAGGGGAAGGGGGCACCAGAGGATGAGATGGTTGGATGGCATCATCGACTCAATGGACATGAGTTTGAGCAAACTCTGGGAGATAGTGATGGACAGGGAAGCCTGGCATGCTGCTGTTTATGAGATGGCAAAGAGTCAGACACGACTTAGCAACTGAACAACAGGAAAATATCCATTTGTAAGGCACTCTCTCTTTTTCTCTGTCTTTTCCCCAAGAAAAAGAGGGGAGACTGACTAAATCTCTGGAAACTTATCAATGGAGAAGGCGATGACTTAATATTGCATAACAGCATTACCCTTGTTTATTGTGCTTTTCCTGGTTACCTCCCAAAACTGCCCCTCTCCCACCATCTTCTTTTGTCTTTAGCTGGAGACAGTATTTAAGGTGTTGACCTTGGGCCATTTCAAAATTACTTAGCTTTCCTGGGTCTCTCCCATGTATGCAAGAGGAATATATGCTACTAAATTTCTGTTTATTTTTCTCCTTTAATCTGTATTTCATTTCAGGGAGGAGTCTCAGCTGAGACTGTAGAGGGTAGAGGGGAAATAATTTTTCTTCCTCGACAGTACTCACTCTCACATTTCAATGGACAAGGAGACAAATGTAAGTGATTCTTTTTTCCTTAAATAGGAGTTCTTGACCCTTTCTTTGTGTGCCATGCAACCTTTTGGCAGGCTGGTGAACTCTGTGGACTCTTCCTTAGAATAATGTTCTTAAAGGTATAAAATAAAATACATCAGATGACAAAGGAAGCCAATTATGTTGAAAGATAGTTATCAAACAACTTTTACCACAAATTTTATATGGTAATATGTATGCATTTTATTAGCATGTTAAAGAAATGATCTAACAGCAAGCCTATTACCACAATAATTCAAAGTAGTGCATGAGTAAATAATATTTTGAGACATCTGAAAAAAACTGCAGTGTGGTGTAAAAATATCTATGATTTGTTTCCATGACAGAGTCACAGATGCTGTTACTACCATTGTGGTCTGTTGCCTATGTCCATAATTGAAAGGAAGTGCTAAATTTCAAAGATATTAATTGCTTTCCCTTCGTTCACAGACTCCATGAGTTCTATTCTTGAAGCCCAGGTTAAGAATCACTGCCTTAGAATGAGTTCTCTTTAAAGAGCACCCCTAGGGCCTCATGCTAAAAGACATAGCTGCCCACCCCTGCCGTTCATTGCACAAGCCCAGACAAATCCAAATCCCAGACAGGACTCAAGCTGGGAACCCTACTATATTTAGATGAAACATTTTTAAAAATAGATGGGTCTATTATTAGCATATTTCTAGATAATGAAGAGATCTTCTTGACTGGGTCAGTTTTAACCTGGCATTGCTTCCAGGTATCCACAATCCCCACCAATCTACCTACCACATTGTGACAGGAGTGATCATTTAAAATGCAAATATTATCGTTTACCTCCCCTACTTAAAATACTTGGCCCTTCTGGCCCTCTATCACTTTCAGAAAAAAAGGCATTTCATAAGCAGGTTTCCACATGTTAGCCCATCTCCTTCCCCTACCCAACCATACTTTAGACCGTCGTAATTCAAAATCACTAAAACACATGCAGTTGCCTCCTACTTTTGTACATACCATTCTCTTTTCCTGGAATGTACTCCCACCCCATCCTCACCCAGACATTTCTTCTTATTCTTTAAAATCCAGCTCAAGCACTAACTCCTCTGAGAGAAGGTGTCAGGCCTTCCCTGGCCTCCCTGGGAAAAGTTTATTACTTTCTCCTATGTGCTACCACTCACTGAACCTTGACTATACATATAGTGTGGCACTTATATAAACTAGTTTATTGAATGAGCTAGACACAGTAGGGTGTAAGCAGAAAGCAATATAATTCTTTCACACCACTGCTTCACACCACAAGCTCTGTGGAATCATTTTTCCCCACCCCTGCATGAAATTTCAGACAGAGCTCATACCTTTTTCAGTCACTCTCAGATATTAAAAAATAGTTTTGTTTTTTAGGCATTAAAAATTCTACTCTAGTCTAATATATCACAGCTTCAATCTGTCACCCATTTCCAACCTTCTTCCCTCCCCCAGCTCAGGTCTAACTCAGCCAGGAAATTTGCAGGGAAGGGGAGGGAGTGTGGTTGGCTTCCTCCCTCATCCATTTCCTCCTTCATCCCTCCTCCCTCAATTACTGTACTGCCTCAGACCAGTGCCTCCAACGTTGAAGCACAGGGAAGGACTAGAAAGAGTGGCCAAAACAAGCTTTTCTTCACTGGTTCAATTTTACCCTGGCATTGGAGAGTGTCACAGATGTCCAAAGCTGATACTTTCTCCAGAGGGTTCCTTGAAACTCCCCTGTCACTGGAAATCTCTCACCTACAGTTTCCTTGACCTGGGCAACACCTCCTCTGGCTGGCCTTGAAACCGAGCAGGACCCTGTGGGACCGTCCTGGGTACAAAAGCCTCTCCATGTCCCATTTCTTGTTTGCAGGAAAAAGACTTCAGGCTCCCTCTCAGAGTACCAAAGTGCAAATTCAGTTGTTAATAAAGGAAGAGAAAGAATGCAGGAACAAAGGAGGAACAGTCAAGAAACAATAGCACAGCAATAAACCAGAGTCCTAGTTCCTTCTCCAGGACTATATATAACAATATCTTTGAGGGAGGTCCCTGGCGGTCCAGTGGTTAGGACTCAGTGCTTTCGTGGCCCTGGCCGGGGTTCAAGCCCTGGCCCAGGAACTAAGAACTATATATATATATATATATATATATATATATATATATACCTTTGAGTTCTTCTTCAAGAACTAAAGTACCTATCTAAGTGGAGGATTGTACCTTCAGGCTGAGCACAAGATTCCTAGAACTCCACCCTGTTACATTACCACCAACCAACCAGAAAAATTCAATCATCCTGTAGCCTTCACCCTAAATATTGCCTATAAAAACTATTACCCCCAAACCATCAGAGAGGAGATCTTTTGAGCAGGAGCCACCTATTTTCCTTGCTCGGTCCTGCACTAAACTTTTCTGTGCTTTTCTTGGTTTGTTTGGCCTCACTGTGTGTTGAGCACACAGACTTGCATTTGGCAATAGCCTCTTTCAACTCCTCTGCCCCTGGTTTCTATCAGTTCATTCCTCTATTGGGGTTTCTTCATACCTCTGAGTGTTCTTCTTAGGGGACATCCCTTATAATATGACCCAACTGTAAATTCCTACCATGGGGACTATTTCTGGCCCCTGGAAAACAGACAGCTTTGCCCATATGTTGGTGGAAATACAGCTCTCTGCAAGTGTTGCCCTTTTGTCTGTTGTCACAGGCTGATTTAGCCATAGCCTCTCTCACCTTAAGATTTTGTTTTCAAATGTAAATCAGTTGCCAGTCCCTGCAAAATGTCAGTCTCCAGAGAAACCATGTCAAGCCATTGGATTATTTCTCTTGTAGCCTCATTCCTCTTAAGTGAGCCTCGAGTACCTCCTCCACACCCCAGGAGCAGGAAAGACTCCAACGCATTCTTAAAACCCTCTTCAAAAAATCATCCTCTCTACTACTTTTCTTTCAATCAATCCTCTGGCTAAGGGGCCACAGATCATGTTTTGGAAGTCATCCATTAGCAAATTTCATAAAGATGGTGTGTCACCTTTTTAAAAAAATATGTGATCTCTTTGTTTTAGGCTTTGGATTCTCATATAAAACCCAAACAAGAAAGTTTCATCATAATATTTTTTGCATAAGACTGCATTCATTACTATACTCTGAGCTACTTGACACCAGGAAATAAGTTTAACTCATTTTTATACCCCCAGAACCTAGCATAGTACACGGTACGGGGAAGGTGCTCAAAATTGTTTGTTGCATCCAGTTCAAGATATTGGACTAGGTACATGCATTGTTCACAATCCCTCCTATAGTCCACTAAAATAAAAGTATAGCAGTACATAAAGGAATAAACCTCTAACAGGAAAAAATGGGATGAAGTTTAGAGGACTGCCAACAAGAGATTCCAACAAATTTCTGGGACTAGGAAAGTGGATATGAGCAAGTTGGCAGGCGAAACAGATGGATGAAACCACAGTCTGGAATATATTATGAGGAAGCTACAGAGGAGATGGGAGCCAGCCTGCCTGGCAGAACCCTGGAGATACTCTGGGCTCTGAGTCAGCAAGTACAGAGGAAGCAGGAAAGAGAAGTGAGGATTTAAACTGGGGAATTAATTGAAGATTTGTAAAGGAGAACAGCTGCATCAGTCTCCACCACCAAAATCCTTCCCAAATTCTTTGCCCAGAGTACCAGTTACTGGCATTTGCCAACAAGCAAAAAACAAAATTAAAAACAAAGCAAACAAAAACTAGAAGGCGTTTAGCTAAAAAGTATTGAATGCCATGGAGAAAGTTAAGACTTCTGGTTTGAATATCAGCTTCCCACTTGGCATTTAGAGGGCTAATAGCCAGATAATCAATTTCCAGCTTACTGACCCTGAAATAAAGCTTGCCAAGCCTAGCTTACCTCATAAAGTCTTCCCTGTCAAAATTCCCAGTCAGCCATTAGAGAAGAGAGCTACCTGGAAAACAAACCTGCTTTACCTGGGAAACAGTCTTGGTTTCCAAAACAGCAAAGACAGAAATCCACATTGACTACCTAGTAATTTTTCTTTCAAAACAAATGGACAGGGTACTGACATCACCAAAAATTGTGAAGTGGGGAACTTCACTGCTCCATCCCTTCACAAACGCAACTAATTAGCTTGTAAAAAAAAAACTGTCAGAAACAACTTTTGCAGAACTCTGGATTCTACTCAAAAACTTAGAACATTCATAGAAGGCTTGGTGAAAAAAGAAGTGGTTGCTACATGGTAAAAGAAAGAGATGTATCGTTTTAAATTGCCTCTCTATCATCCCCCAATCTCCAGATTGGTAGTGGCTCCAAAGATGGTAGCCAACACCCCTGGAGTACCAGAGGGAGCAACACAACTTATTCTCAAACACTTGCGGTTGTCCATTTCTACCTCTCTGGCAGCGCTTTGAAAAATAGGCACAAAGATTTTCCTTTGTTTCAGAGTGTTCTCAGGACTGGGACAGATTCTTAGGTAGCATTTACCAAAAACAATATAAGGCACAGATATTGGCTACAGAAGATTGTGGCAAGGGTCTGCAATGGGGACAAGTAATAGACAGACTAAAACACATGGAAAGGAAGAGGTTATGAAAAGAGCTATGTGTGGATAAAATAAATTTTGAAAGCTCACAGGGCTGAATGCCTTCACAGAGAAGGCCAGAGAGGACTGTAAGTTTCATTTATGGCTGACCTTCAGGCTCTACATAAGCATGAAGCGAAAGCTGAGGCAGAGTTGTAAACAATGTGGCTAGTGTTTCAAGGAGTGCAAGACAAAACTAATGTATCAAGAACAGCAGCAGGTTTTTTCTTTCCTTCTCTGGCCACAGGCACTTAAGAAAACTGTCAACACACTAGCTTACCACCAAGTTCATAGATCGTAGATGTTATTGCCCAAACCAAACGAAGAATAGAGTTCATACAAAAATAGTTCTGAAAAGTCACTAAACAAACAACTATAATTCAAAGTAAGCAGCAACAAAAGGCCATGAGAAGGGAGAGAGTATGATCTCCGGATGTACCAAATTAATAGTCAAAATGTCCAGTTTTCAACAAAAAGTTTCAAGACATGCAAAGAAATGAGAGTCTGACTCATTCCCAGTAAAAGGTGAAATCAATAGAAATTGTCCCTGAGAAAGCCCAGGCATTGGACTTACCAAACAATGACTTTAAACCAAGTGTCTTACATATTTGTGTTTCTTTCCCCTTTCTGACTTACTTTGCTCTGTATGACGGTCTCTAGGTTCATCCATGTCCATCCACATGTATCACTTACATGTAGAATTACGTATAGGATCTAGAAAAATTACAGATGAACTTATTTGCAAAGCGGATATAGAGACACAGATGTAGAGAACAAACATATGGACGTCAAGGGAGGAAGGTGTGGGATAAACTGGGAGATTGGGACTGACTTATAGACACTACTATGTATAAAATAGATAACTAATGATAACCTACTGTATAGCACAGGGAACTCTATTCAGTGCCCTGTGGTGACCTAAATGGGAAGGAAATTCAAAAAAGAAGGGATATGTGTATACATATAGCTGATTCACTTTGCTGTACACTAGAAACTAACATAACATTGTAAAGCAACTATATGTCAGAAACTAACATAACATTGTAAAGCAACTATATGTCAATAAAAAAATTTTTAATAAAATAAATCAAGTGTCTTAAATATGCTCAAAAAGCAAAGGAAAATCATGGACCAAGAACTGAAGGAAACTAAAAGAATACCATGTTAAATACAGAATATCCAATAAAGCAAAATAAATTATTTTAAAAAGAAAATAGAAATTCTGGAATATAATAACTAAAAAAATTCACTAGAACAGTTCAACAGATTTCAGCAGGGAAAAAACAATTGTGAGAAGTTGAAGATTGATCAGTTGAAATGATTTCATCCAAGGAGCAGAAAAAGAAGAATCAAAATAAATGAACAGAGCTTAAGGAACACATAGACTACCACCAAGCATGCCAACATAGGCATAATGGAAGTCCCAGAAAGAAAGAAAGAGAAATGAGCAGAAAGAATATTTGAAGAAATAACGGCTGTCAAATTCCAAAACTGGATGAAATATATGGATCTAAATATCCATGAAGATCAACGAACACTAAATAGGATAAATTCAAAGACTTACACCAAAACATACTATAGTCAAATTGTTGAAAGATAGAGAATCTTCAAATAAAAAAGAGAGAAGTGACTCATTATATATAAAGGATTTTTATAAGATCAACAGCCAATTTCTCTTTAGAAACCAAGGAGGCCAGAAGACAATACTATAAAATATTTAAAGTGCTGAAAGAGAAGAACTTGTCAACCAGGAACTCTATATATTTGGTGAAACTAACCTTCAACAATGAAGAAGAAATAAACAAATAAAACCTAAAGGAGTTCCTTGCTATTATATCTTCTCTACAAGAAATACTAAAAGGAGTCTTGTGAGCAGAAATTAAAGCACACTAGATAGACAGTAAAAGCCCTACAAAGAAATAAAGAACATCAGTAAATGTTTTTTACATACAGAGGTAAATATAAAATCCAGTATTTTGCATTTGTAACTCCTCCTTTTTTCCTATATGATTTAAAAGACAGATTCATAAAACAAAATTATAAATCTATATTAATGTGCATGCAATGTAGATGTAATTTGTGACAATATCAACATAAAGGGAAAGGACAGAGCTGTATAAATGATCAGAGTTTTATATGCAATTTTTACATACTGTTGAAGATAAGTTAGCATTAATTCAACTTCTTTTGTTATGCATTTAGCATGTCAATTATAATTCTCAGGATAACCAATAAGAAAATAACTAAAAACATAGGGAAAATAAATGAGAAAGGAATTAAAATGATACACTTAAAAAAATTAATGGAATATGAAAGAAAGCAGTAATAGAGGAATTGAGAAGGAAAAAGATATATGACATATAGAAAACAGAGCAAAATGGCAGAAGTCCTTCCTTATCAATAATTACATTAAATGCAAAGAAATTTAAGTCTATAATTAAAAAACAGATATTGGCAGAATGGATAGAAACACATGACCAAACTACATACAGTCTATAAGAGACTTACTTACTTTAGATAAAAAGATGCAATTTGTAAGTGAAAGGATGGAAAAAAATATTTCATGCAAATAGTAATCAAAAGAGAACTGGGTTGGCTATACAAATGTCAGACAAAATAGTCTCTAAGTCAAAAATTTTTATAAAAGATAACAAAAGACTTTATATGTTGTTAAAAGAGTCAACCCATGTGAAAGATACAGCAATTGTAAACATATCATACCAAACAACAGAGCTCCAAAATACATAAAGCAAAAATTGGCAGGAATGAAGTGAGAAATAGTACTTCAATAATAGTTGAAATCTTTAGTACTTTTAGAGCCTATTTGGTGGCTCAGAGGTTAAAGCGTCTGCCTGCGATGCGGGAGACCTGGGTTCGATCCTTGGATCAGGAAGATCCCCTGGAGAAGGAAATGGCAACCCGCTCCAGTGTTCTTGCCTGGAGAATCCCATGGACGGAGGAGCGTAGTAGGCTACAGCCCACGGGGTCGCAAAGAGTCAGACATGACTAAGCAACTTCACTTCACTTAGTACTTTTAATCATGAATAGACAAAAGATCAATGAGGAAATGATAAACTAACTAGACCTAACAAATGTATACAGAACATTTCATGCAAAAAGAGCAGAATGTATATTCTTCTCTAGTGCCCATGGAATGTTCTCCCAGATAAGCCATATGGTAGGCCACAAAATGGGCTTCCCAGGTAGTTCAAATGGTAAAGAATCTGCCTGAAATGCAGGAGGCCTGGGTTCGATACCTGGGTTAGATACCTGCGTTAGGAAGATCCCCTGGAGAAGGGCTTGGTAACCTACTCCAGTATTCTTGCCTGGAGAATTCCATAGACAGAACAACCTGGCAGGCTACAGTCCATGGGGTTGCAAAGAGTCGGACATGACTGAGCAACTAATACTTTCACTTTCAGGCCACAAAATAAGTCTCAATATATTTGAAAATTTTTAAATCATACAAACTATCTTCTTTAACCATAATGAAGTGGACCTGGAAATCTATAACAGAAGGAAATTGGGAGAATGTACACATATGTGAATATTCTCAAATACCCAACGGATCACAGAAGAAATCAGAAGAAAAATTAGAAAATATGATGAATGAAAATGATAAAACAACAGAACAACTTATAAGATATAGTGACAGCAGTGCTCAGAGGGAAATTTATATATGTAAACACCTACAATAAAAAAAGAAGGAAGATCTCAAATTAATAACCTAGCTTTCTACCATAAGGAATAATAAGAAAAAAAGAGAAAACTAAAAGCTAGCAGAAGGAAGGAAATTAAGTTTATAGCAGATATAAATGAAGTGGATAATATAAAAACAATGAAGTAAATCAATGAAGTCAAAAGTTAGTTTTGTGAACTTTGAAAAAAGATCAACAAAATTGTTAAACCTTTAACTAGACTAAGAAAATAGAAGATGGAAATTACTCAAATCAAAAGTGAAAGTAGGGAAATTACTACCAACCATATAGAAAAAGATGCTCAACATCAGTAGGCATTAAGGAAATGCACATCAAACCATGAGATACCACCTCACACCTACTAGGATGGCTACAATCCAAAAAGAGAAAATAACAAATGCTAATGAAATGGGCCTGATACTTCTCTAACTGGCTGTACAGGCAAGCCCTGTGGCAACATAAAGGGGATATATGTTCAATTCTATTAAAGGGAGGAATGAACAGATGGCAATAATCATCTATCTCTTTTTATTTGAACTCCTCCTTCATTGTACTTCCCTCACATTAAGTTTGAAGTGGTTATAGGCAATTTGTATCTAACTAAAACAAAGATCATGGCATCCGGTCCCATCACTTCATGGGAAATAGATGGGGAAACAGTGGAAACAGTGTCAAACTTTATTTTGGGGGGCTCCAAAATCACTGCAGATGGTGATTGCAGCCATAAAATTAAAAGACGCTTACTCCTTGGAAGAAAAGTTATGACCAACCTAGATAGTATATTCAAAAGCAGAGACATTACTTTGCCGACTAAGGTCCGTCTAGTCAAGGCTATGGTTTTTCCTGTGGTCATGTATGGATGTGAGAGATGGACTGTGAAGAAGGCTGAGTGCCGACGAATTGATGCTTTTGAACTGTGGTGTTGGAGAAGACTCTTGAGAGTCCCTTGGACTGCAAGGAGATCCAACCAGTCCATTCTGAAGGAGATCTGCCCCGGGATTTCTTTGGAAGGAATGATGCTAAAGCTGAAACTCCAGTACTTTGGCCACCTCATGCGAAGAGTTGACTCACTGGAAAAGACTCTGATGCTGGGAGGGATTGGGGGCAGGAGGAGAAGGGGATGACAGAGGATGAGATGGCTAGATGGCATCACTGACTCGATGGACATGAGTCTGGGTGAACTCCGGGAGATGGTGATGAACAGGGAGGCCTGGCGTGCTGTGATTCATGGGGTCGCAAAGAGTCGGACACGACTGAACGACTGAACTGAACTGAATGAGGATACAACCCATTCCAGTATTCTTGTCTGGAGAATCCCCATAGACAGAGAAGCCTGGTGGACTACGCTTCATGGGGTTGCAAAGAGTAGGACATGACTGAGCAACTAAGCACGCAATGAGGACGTAGAAAAATTAGCACCCTCATACATTCCTGGTAAGAATGAAAATGGTACAGCCTCTGTGAGAAACAGTTGTGGTTATTCCTCAATAGTGTTAAACATAGAATTACTATATGACCCAGGAATTCCCTCCTAGAAATATACCCTAGATAACTGAAAACATATGTTCACACAGAAACTTAAAACAAACCATCATAGCAGCATTATTCATAGAAGCCAAAAATCAGGAACAACCCAAATGTCCATCAACTGATGAATGGATAAACAAGATGTGGAATAACCATACAATGGGATTTTGTTCAACCATAAACAATAATAAAGTCCTGATACATGCTACAACGTGGATGAACTTTGGAATCAAATGCTGAGAGAAAGAAGCCAGATACATAAGACTACATATTATATAATTCCATTTATATGAAATATCTAGAATAGGCAAACCCATGGAGACAGAAAAGAGATTAGTGTTTCCCTGAGGCTTGGGAAAGGAGGGACTGGGGGATGACTGCTCAGTGGTATGAGGTTTCTTTTTGTGGTGATAAAAATGTTCTAGGACTAGATGAGGTGATAGTGGCACAGCATTGTAAAAGTACTAAGTATTTTTTTCAAATGGTACATTTTATGTCATGTGTATTCCTACCACAATTTAAAAAAAAAAAGAATGGGCAATTCAACCAACTGAACAAAACTAACATTACCATGGATACAACATAGAAATGAAAATGAACAAATGACAGCTATTCATAATCGTTTGATGAATCTCACAAATATAAGCCAAACATAAAAGAATACATTCCGTATGATTTCACTTATATAAAGTCCCAAAACAAGCAAAATAGTTTTTTTTTTCAGTTTGACCATACTCATTTAGAATTTTTCAAATATACCAAACATTAATTTTTTAAAAAAAATGCTGGTGGTTGAGGGTTTTGTGAGCAGTACTTTTTTCTGTTTTAACTGATGTGTTAGTAGCTCAGTCATGTCCAACTGAACCCATGGACTGTAGCCTGCCAGGCTTCTCTGTCCTTGAAATTCTCCAGGTAAGAATACTGGAGTGGGTTGCAATCTCCTTCTCCAGAGGATCTTCCCAACCCAGGGATCAAACCCAGGTCTCCTGCATTGCAGGCAGATTCTTTACCATCTGAGCTACCTGGGAAGCCCCAAAGTGTCTGTAGGTCAAGACAATATTCTGGTTTCCTTTACATCTAAGTTCTTTACCTGGGGTTTGTTTTAACTGAACGAATCATTTTATTTATGTATTTATTTTAAATTGAGGCATAGTTTATTTATAACGTTGTATAAGGTTCGTGTACAACATAGTGATTAAAATTTTTAAAGGTTATACTCCACTTATAGTTATTATGAATTATTGGCTATATTCCCTGTGTTATACAGTATGTCCTTAAAACTTATTTATTTTGTACATAATAGCTTGTACCTCTTAATCCCCTATCCCTATATTGCTCCTCCCCACTGGTAAACCCTAGTTTGTTCTCTATATCTATGAATATGTTTCTGTTTTGTGTATACATTTATTTGTATTATTTTTTAGATTCCACACATAAATGATATCATACAGTGCTTCTCTTTCTCTGACTTACTTCATTAAGCCTAATACCCTCCAAGTTCATCTGTATTGTTGCAAATGGCAAAATTTCATTCTTTTTTATGACTCAGTATTTTCATTGTGTGTGTATGTGTGGTATGTGTGTGTATGTATGTATATATACACATATATATGTGTATGTGTATATATATACATATATGTGTGTCAGTTCAGTTCAGTTCATTCACTCAGTTGTGTCCGACTCTTTGTGACCCCATGAATCATGGTACACCAGGCCTCGCTGTCCTTCACCAACTCCCGGAGTTCACTCAGACTCACGTCCATCGAGTCAGTGATGCCATCCAGCCATCTCATCCTTGGTCGTCCCCTTCTCCTCCTGCCCCCAATCCCTCCCAGCATCAGAGTCTTTTCCAGTGAGTCAACCCTTCGCATGAGGTGGCCAAAGTACTGGAGTTTCAGCTTTAGCACCATTCCTTCCAAAGAAATCCCAGGGCTGATCTCCTTCAGAATGGACTGGTTGGATCTCCTTGCAGTCCAAGGGACTCTCAAGAGTCTTCTCCAACACCGCAGTTCAAAAGCATCAATGCTTCGGTGCTCAGCCTTCTTCACAGTCCAACTCTCACATCCATACATGACCACAGGAAAAACCATAGGCTTGACTAGATAGACCTTAGTCGGCTAAGTAATGTCTCTGCTTTTGAATATACTATCTAGGTTGGTCATAACTTTTCTTCCAAGGAGTAAGCGTCTTTTAATTTCATGGCTGCAGTCACCACCTGCAGTGATTTTGGAGCCCCCCAAAATAAAGTTTGACACTGTTTCCACTGTTTCCCCATCTATTTGCCATGAAGTGATGGGACCGGATGCCATGATCTTCTTTTCTGAATGTTGAGCTTTAGGCCAACTTTTTCACTCTCCTCTTTCACTTTCATCAAGAGGCTTTTTAGTTCCTCTTCACTTTCTGCCATAAGGGTGGTGTCATCTGCATATCTGAGGTTATTGATATTTCTCCCAGCAATCTTGATTCCAGCTTGTGCTTCTTCCAGCCCAGCGTTTCTCATGATGTCCTCTGCATAGAAGTTAAATAAGCAGGGTGACAATAAACAGCCTTGATGTACTCCTTTTCCTATTTGGAAACAGTCTGTTGTTCCATGTCCAGTTCTAACTGTTGCTTCCTGACCTGCATACAGATTTCTCAAGAGGCAGGTCAGGTGGTCTGGTATTCCCATCTTTTTCAGAATTTTCCACAGATTTTGGTGATCCACACAGTCAAAGGCTTTGGCATAGTCAATAAAGCAGAAATAGATGTTTTTCTGGAACTCTCTTGCTTTTTCCATGATCCAGCAGATGTTGGCAATTTGATCTCTGGTTCCTGTCTTTTCTAAAACCAGCTTGAACATCAGGAAGTTCACGGTTCACGTATTGCTGAAGTCTGGCTTGGAGAATTTTGAGCATTTCTTTACTAGCGTGTGAGTTGAGTGCAATTGTGTGGTAGTTTGAGCATTCTTTGGCATTGCCTTTCTTTCAGATTGGAATGATAACTGACCTTTTCCAGTCCTGTGGCCACTGTTGAGTTTTCCAAATTTGCTGGCATATTGAGTGCAGCACTTTCACAGCATCATCTTTCAGGATTTGAAACAGCTCAACTGGAATTCCATCACCTCCACTAGCTTTGTTCATAGCAATGCTTTCCAAGGCCCACTTGACTTCACATTCCAGGATGTCTGGCTCTAGATTAGTGATCACACCATCGTGATTATCTGGGTCGTGAAGATCTTTTTTGTACAGTTCTTCTGTGTATTCTTGCCACCTCTTAATATCTTCTGCTTCTGTTAGGTCCAGACCATTTCTGTCCTTTATTGAGCCCACCTTTGCATGAAATGTTCCCTTGATTTCTCTAATTCTCTTGAAGAGATCTCTAGTCTTTCCCATTCTGTTCTTTTCCTCTATTTCTTTGCATTGATCGCTGAAGAAGGCTTTCTTATCTCTTCTTGCTATTCTCTGGAACTCTGCATTCAGATGCTCATATCTTTCCTTTTCTCCTTTGCTTTTCATTTCTCTTCTTTTCACAGCTATTTGTAAGGCCTCCCCAGACAGCCATTTTGCTTTTTTGCATTTCTTTTCCTTGGAGTGTGTATGTACATATATATATATATGTATATATACACACCACATCTCTTTCATCCATTCATCTACTGATGGTACACTTAGGCTCCTTCCATATCTTGGCTATTATAAGTAAAGTTGTTATGAACATTGGGGTGTGTGTATCCTTTTGAATTAGTGTTTTAGTTTTCTTCAGATATATGCCCCAAAGTGGAATTGTTGGATCATACATATGGTAGTCCTATTTTTAGTTTTTTGAGGAGCCTCCCTATTTTCCACAGGGCCTATATCAATTTACATTCCCACCAGCAGCATACAAGGGTTCACTTTTCTCCACATCCTAACCAACATTGGTCATCTGTAGTCTTTTTGGTGATAGTAATTCTGACATGTGTGAGGTGATATCTCTTTGTGGTTTTGATTTTCATTTCTCTGATGATTAGCAATGTTGAGTATCTTTTCACATGTCTCTTGGCCATTTGTATGTCTTCTTTGGAAAATGTCTCTTCAGGTCTTTTGCCCATTTTTTAAATCAAGTTTTTTTTTTTCCATGTTGAGTTGTAGGAGCAGCTTATATATTTTAGGTATTAACTTTTAATCAGTAATATAATTTGTAAATATTTTCTCCCATTCAGTAGGTTGCCTTTTCATTTTGTAGATGGTTTCCTTTATTGTGCAAAAGCTCTTAAGTTTAATTAGGTCCCATATGTTTATTTTTGCTTTTGTTTCCTTTGCTTTAGGAGACAAATCCAAAACTATGTTGCTACAGTTTATGTCAAAGAGTGTTTTGCCTGCTTTTTCTTCCAGGAGTTTTATGGTTTCCAGTCTTACATTTAGGTCTTTAATTCATTTTGAGCTTATTTTTGTTTATGGTGTTAGAAAATGTTCTTATTCCATTCTTTTACATGTAGCTGTCCAGTGTTCCCAGTACCATCACTGTACTGTTTTGGTTACTGTAAGTAAGTAAGTGTTAGTCGCTCAGTTGTGCCCGACTCTTTGTGACCCCATGGACTGCAGCCCACCAGGCTCCCCTGTGCATAAGATTTTGGTTACTGTAGCTACAAGCAAAATAATATTAATTCTAAAAGTCAGGACAGTGATTATTTTTCAGGAAGATGGGAGTGGTAAGGGAGACAATATATTATAGAAATATTTGGGATATCAGTAAATATTTTTTGACCTAGTGGGTTTGTTAACTTCGTGATAGATTTATGATAAATTTGTGACAAATTTATGGTCATTTTACTTTTCTCTATATGTGCTATATTTTAACTAAAAGTTATTAATTAATTTATTTATTTTTCAGTGCAGCTTGTGGGATCTTAGTTTCCTGACCAGGGATTGAACCCAGGCCCTTGTCAGTGAGCCCAGAGTCCTATCCACTGGACTACTAGGGAATTCCCATAAAATTTATTTTAATTGTTTTTAAATTAATATTGCCAATAATGGGAAGGAAGAAAGGGGAGGAGGAAGGAATGAAAGAAAGAAAGAGGGAAGAAAGGAAGGAAAGAGGGAAGGAAGGAAATAAAACAAGTATAAAATAACAGAAAAATTTTTTAAATGTACAAGAAGCCATATTCCAAACATCAAGCAAACTAAATTAGTATAGGTTTTATTCAACTAGTGAATTGCAAGAAAATACTATAAAATACACACATACAGAAAATTCATTTCACCTTGATTCTAGGATCCATAGAGAATGTTATATGCTTTTAGCACACTGATTAGCTTGGCGTTTCTTAGCCCAACATTACATGGCTTAGTATTGAATAACAATTATATGAACATATCTAATTTTTTACTTGGCTTTCTAATTTTAGAGTTGGCCTATGGACAAGGCATGAGAACTTAGCTGTATTTGCAGAAAGGATTTAGTCAAGAAAGCAGAATCATTATGTGTATTATGGAATAAGAGATTTGTTATAAGACTATAACTTCACATAATTGTAAAAGAGGATGGGAGAGGAAGGGTCAGAAAGAGAGCTGGAAGATCAGGAGAAAGAAACAAAACATCCAGATACGTCCTGCTGTCAGAGTGGGAACTCACAGGATTGATGATGGAGAAGTCTATGGTATAAAGACACATACGTATATATATATATATGTATATTTTAAATATGTGTATAAAACATATACATGTGCATATATGTATATATGGTTATATACATCTTTTAAACATATTTTACAAAGAAATACATTTTATATTTTTAAAGTATATATATATATATATATATATATATATATATATATATATGTATGTATGTATGTATATATGTATATGTTGTGTATGTGTGCTTTCCTGGTAGCTCAGCTTGTAAAGCATCTGCCTGCAATGCAGGAAACTCCGGTTCAATTCCTGGGTTGGGAAGATCCTCTGGAGAAGAGATAGGCTACCCACTCCAGTATTCATGGGCTTCCCTGGTAGCTCAGACAGTAAAGAATCCACCTGCAATGCAGGAGACCTGGGTTCAATCCCTGGAGGAGGGCATGGCAACCCGCTCCAGTGTCCTTGCCTGGAGAATCCCCATGCAAAGAGGAGCCTGGTGAGCCCCAGTCCGTGGGCTTGCAAAGAATCGGACATGACTAAGCGACTAAGCACAGCACAGTATGTTTGTAATCCATACGTATTCTAAAAAATTATCCATTGTTTTTCTGAATTCAGTTTAACTGGTGTCCTGATTTACCTGGCAACTCACAGCCCTAGCCTGGGATAGCCCTTAGTTAGCAAGGCTGGCAGTTGGGAAGAAAAGCAGGACTCCCAAGTCGGGGGAAAGCAAGGACAAGCTGGAACTGGCAGGCACCTCTGCATCTGGCTCTCCCTCCATATAACAGCCTTCAGAGTGAAATAGCTGCTTCAATTCTCCCTTCCAAATCTCAAATTTCTCTTTAGGCCAACTCTAACCTGGTACCGTAAAAGGAGGGACATCCTGAAAAATGTAGTTCCAGCTTAGCTAAGCTGATAAAAATTACAGAGGATTGAAACCCATCTAATAAATGTGTAAACTGTAGGAAGTATACCACTGGTTAACCCCATAGCAGATGAGGGCAATTGCTCTTCATAAAGCTATTCCAGCTAATGAATGAAAAAGAAACTATAACAAAATGTCACTATTTTGCAACCTCTATGGCTTAGTAGATATAAGCATTAAGCATCAATAGCTACTAACATTACAAAAAGAGAGACAGCCAGACACTGTAGTCCTCCTCCCATATTCTTGCCAAACACCACCTATAGTTTTGCCAAAGGGATCAAACCGGAGTTTGATCCAGTCTCTGCATTCACCTGCCAATGTGCCAGAAAACACAGAGAACAGAGAAACATGTTGGATTCCACCACGAATGTAAAATCAGCAAAACTCCAGCTATGGAAAACTACAGATTTTATTATCTGAGTTCATTAAGTGTTAAATTGTAAAGAAAAGAGAGGGATAAATGGTGAACCTTAAGATTAAACACACTGAAAAGATGTATCAAAATGTACATATTTTAATGATAAAATAATTTTTAAACACAAAAAAGCAATTACTTTCAAAGTCAGCAGAGTGGTTTCTTAGGACAGAAATGAGGTGTTTATGACTGGGATTGGGCTATGAAAGGGCTCCTGGAGTAGCCAGCAAAGTTCTATTACCTGATCTGGGTGATAGTTATAAGAATGTTCGCTGTACAGTAGTTTATTGAGCTATAGGTTTGTTTTCTTTATTTTCTGCATCTTTTGATTTATGATGAAAACAATTTTCAAAAAGCAATTTGGAGGAAAGATTATTTGAAGGAAACTTTTAAAAATATTAGTAATATTTTAATATAGATAAGAAAGGATATTGCATTGACAGAAAATAGCAAAATTCCAAAGCAACTATCCTTCAATAAAAATTAATTAATTAATTTAAAAAAAAACAGCACAGGAAAAAAAAAAAGAAAGGAGATTGCAGGATTTCCCTGGTGGTCCAGTGGCTAAGACTCTGGGGTCCCAATGCAGGGGGCCCGGATTCGATCCCTGGTCTGGGAACTAGATCCTACATGCTGCAATAAAAGATCTGCAGGCTGCAACTAAGACAAAGGGCAGCCAAATAAATAAACAAAAATAAATATTAAAAGATATTTTTTAAAAAAGACAGGAGATTGTATTCAAAATACAAAACAAGGCTCTATATAAAAAGAAAACTTGGACACCAGAAAGAAAGGCTGATAGAAATTTAAAACTGCATAACAGAAATGAAAAAAAAAATAATCAGAATGAAAATAAAGCTCAAAGATAAAGTTGAAGAAATTAGAGCAAAATGATAACTAAGTTCTGCCCAGTGAGATATCAGTGAACTATATACTTTGAAAAGGAAACTGGCTTGTCCTCCACCCCTCATTCCTTCTCTCCATGGCTAGAGTGAAGAAGTCATGGTCATTATCCTGTTTGAAACATGTAGACATGGACAACACCATAGGGTAAGGATCAGCAAGCTCTTTCTTATAAAAGGCCAGAAAATAAATATTTTAGTCTTTGTGGGCAATGTAGCCTCTGTCCCAATTACTCAGCTCTGTCACGGTAGCTCAAAAGCAGCTTTGGACAACATGGAAACAAATGGATATGGCTGTGTTCCAATAAAAATTTATTTATGGACACCAAAACTTTAATTTCATCTAATTTTCATATGTCACAAGTCTTTTTTTCCCAATCATTAAAAAATATAAAAACCACTCATAGTTTGTGGCCCTAAAAATAAATAAAAAACAAGTGGTGGACAGGATTTGGCAGGACTATAGTTTAGACTCCCTGGCCTAGGAATGTCAGAGCATTATGACAGAGGAGCCTGAGGTTCTGGAACAGCTCATGGAACAGAGCCACCTATCTGAACTGACCTCTAGACCACTACATGAGAGAGTTCAGTTCAGTTCAGTTGTTCAGTCGTGTCCGACTCTTTGTGACCCCATGAATCGCAGCACGCCAGGCCTCCCTGTCCATCACCAACTCCTGGAGTTCACTCAGACTCACGTCCATAGAGTCAGTGATGCCATCTAGCCATCTCATCCTCGGTCGTCCTCTTCTCCTCCTGCCCCCAATCCCCCCCAGCATCAGAGTCTTTTCCAATGAGTCAACACTTCGCATGAGGTGGCCAAAGTACTGGAGTTTCAGCTTTAGCATCATTCCTTCCAAAGAAATCCCAGGGCTGATCTCCTTCAGAATGGACTGGTTGGATCTCCTTGCAGTCCAAGGGACTCTCAAGAGTCTTCTCCAACACCACGGTTCAAAAGCATCAATTCTTCGGTGCTCAGCCTTCTTCACAGTCCAACTCTCACATCCATACATGACCACTGGAAAAACCATAGCCTTGACTAGACGGACCTTAGTCGGCAAAGTAATGTCTCTGCTTTCGAATATACTATCTAGGTTGGTCATAACTTTTCTTCCAAGGAGCAAGTGTCTTTTAATTTCATGGCTGCAGTCACCATCTGCAGTGATTTTGGAGCCCCCAAAAATAAAGTCTGACACTGTTTCCACTGTTTCCCCATCTCTTTCCCATGAAATAGAGAGAAATATACTTCTATTTTGTTTGGCCAGGGTATTTTGTGTCTCTGTTATATTGACATATTCTAAACTCTAATCCAAAGCACTCTTTAAAAGTCTCAGAGACACTGAAGTTAAATAATTGTTAATAAGCTAC